>NC_072839.1:3872500-4232500 GCF_027744805.1 Dunckerocampus dactyliophorus | reverse complement strand
ATGTGATTCGGTTTTCTAGTCTGTTTACCCTGTGCTGTATCGTTCCGCGAAATCGAGTGCCCAAGCAAAGCACCCAAGGCGTTGCTGATTCACTGTCCATGCATTTTTGATCGAGTGCAACTGCTAAATAACCTGCCATGGGGCCAAAAAAAGTTGACAGTGCCAGCACTTTGATAAGTAATGTGAGAAACACCTCTGGAAGTCTGCATAAACAATAACTTTCATCCATTCCTCACTTATTTTTATTCACATTGTTTTATGCATCTATCCATCCATCCATCTTCCTCCGCTTATCACTCACAGTCGGGAAAGTCCAGACTTCCCAATCTTTAGCCACCAGAGTTCTCCAATGCTGGCAGCACTCATGCAGCCCCAGCCAATTATCCCGATGCTCACGTGTGTTGCCAGGTACAGACAGTAATGGCTGCGTGTTGAGTCATTTTCAGCAGATAGTAAATCTATCTCTAAAGTATATCCAGGTTCATTTCTATAGATTGTCCCTTGAGAAGATACTGTATTAAAAATAGTTACTCTGACATAAACATATAGTTACATACGTCTGTGACATTAACAATTAAAACTGTTCTCCTTAGATTGTGTAAGTGTGCTTAATGTTGTGGCCAACGAGTTTATTTCCAATGTGAGTGACACTAAGTAGCCCACAAAAACCTCTGAATAGTCAGTGGTGTGGACGAGTGATCTGCATTTCTGTTCATATCGCGTTGTGTTTTATTCAAGGGCAGTTAGGTCTGTGACTTGTGCTCTCATCGCTCATAAATATTACATCGGGCGCCTATTTTTACTCTCTCGCTGTCGCTTGTCATTTCCAACAAAAGGATTGACATGCTTTGATGTGTTTAATCACAGCTCTTACGTAGGATGTTAAACATTCTTGAATGACTTCTTTAAAAAGTGACGTGGCCTGAATAAGCAGGAAGAAGGTTGTGGCGCAAAATAATTAACAAAAAATTACAAATTTGTAGGAATTCACATAAAAGGTCCATAGGTACCATAAACAACAGGGGTGTATAAACCTTTCTCAGCGGGGGCGCACAGTAAAACCAAAGGATATGAGGGCTACTCTTATGTTTTACATTTTGTAAACAAACATGTAGATATGCTAACAAGTTATATATATATTCGAAGAATGCAGTGTTACAGGTGACATTGCACTCACTTATTTTTGTAAAATCACAACTTTTTCCCAACCTAATTTTCTCAAAATTACAACTTTATTCTGTTTTGTTACTAATGTTGCAAAAATTACAGCAGAAATTGTGAAAATTATTACGTTATGCTCATAAATTTTGTTGTCGTAATATACATTTTTTTAACATTAATAATATGACTTTATTCTAATGTTTCTACTTTATTATTGTGAAATGATTGCTCTTTTTCCTTTTTCTTGTTGTTATTGTTAGTTTTCTTGTTTAGTTATATTTTTTAAATCTACTGAGGCAGGATAAAAATAAAAAATAAAAAAATCAACCAGGGGCCACAAATGGCACCCAAGCCACACTTTGGAGACCAATGGTACAGAATAATGCAGGGGCGTCAAACTTGTTTTCCTTTTTTGTTGTTTTGCCAACAAACATGGACATACATGCTTTTCATTTGGCAACAAGAATACCGTCTGTACAGTATGCAGTCATCCGTCACCACGTCGCAGCTTGAATTCCGCAGCTTCACTCTATCACGTTTTTTCAAAATAAATGAATAAATTAGCACTGTTTCGTGCTTGCCTACGACCTATTATTAGTCAAAAAATACATTTTAAAGCAAATTTTACAAATTCTTGGCCTAAATTAAGCATTTTCAAGCATAAAAATGGCTAAATTAACAAAAATACAATGTAAGGTATTCAGAAGACGCGTTCAAAAAAAGACTGTAGTATTCTACACTGGCTACTAGGTGTCACTTATGTTACATTAAGCCTAGGTTACAACTGGACATAGGATATTTTGGCTGTGTGATTTCTGGCGTTCCCCAAATTCCTGCGTATTTTTTGTTTATGGAGAAAGTAGTTCAACGTAGTTGTGGTGACCATAAGATCTAGACACGCATGGAGGAGGTACGAAATATTTCAACGTGCATTAGCCGCACTAATTATGTATGTGGGGTGCCCATGTGGTGCACGAAGTATGAAAAAATTGACATTTTGCCCAAACCTGACACCAGCAAAACGTACGAAAGACACACGTTGGCCATACGGATGACGCACAAAGATGGACTAAGTGCGTAAGTTTGTCTTGCAACCTGAAAAAGACGTAAGCGGCCGTAGAGTTTGTTTGACATGGCCAGTTTGACACGGCCAGTCGAAAATCAGCATGTCACACTCACGCCCTCCACACGTTTGTGGGTTTTTTTTTTACGTAGACTGGCTGTGGGAGCCTGTACGACCGGTTGTGACTCAGGCTTTCATGAAACAATAGCCACTGCAGGAAGTACATTGTCAAAAAAAAAACAACAAACAAACAAGGAACTCTCCCAATGCTAACGTGTGAGTCTATGTTATGTCTTATTTATGTCTAATATGTCTTATTTCCTGTTGTTATGTCTACTATATTGGGTAATCCGAGTGTGAAGGTGACTATAAGAGTGTCATTTCATATTTAGAGGGCTCTAATAATGTTAAAAAACGTATTTAGAAGGTTGTAAACAGATTTTTTATGCCCTAACTAAGAAAATATTCCATTTATGAAGAAGGAATCCTACTTTGCGGAAAGTCACTTATTACAGTCAGGTCTGAAACGAGGAATAACTGTAAAAGAAAACATTCGATTTTCTCATAACAAACACATGATACCCAACTAATTCATGTGAAAAAGATTCAGGCCTGGGTGTACCCCCTCTCCAGAACCATTCACCTATGACCAGGACAGGAAGTAAACATTGACGAATGGGTGTCCTTTCACAGTCGAACAATGAGCGTCTACCACACAAAAACAAATGTGTTCTTATTTCACAGTCTGTATCATCCGATGGCTCTCTCCCTGTGAGCCTGCGGACTATGATCAAACTCCAAGGCTTCTCGCCTTCACAAAACGCTTGTCTTATCCCATCCCAATGCAATCCCTGGCTTTTTATAAATTATTAACACATACGTTGTGTGAGTCGGAGCTCCCCGAGCCGTCAAAGCAAGCTTTGGTGTTGCGGTATGAAAAACTAGAAAGATATGTACATGTTTGTTTGTTGAGTTGGTGCATGTGAGGAAAAGTGGGTTGGTGCTTGCTGGTGGTGTTGTGGAAGTAAGGGTGAACAGGTGTTCCATGCATTTATAATTAGGTGTGTGCGTCTGAAATTCTTACACATATCTCCAAAAACGAAAGATTCACAATATCACACTGCAACTCCCCTCCCCTTGCATGATAAGTTGCATTTATCTGCACCCGCACATTGAGATACATGTGAGAACGGTCCATTTGCAAAACAGCTGGAGCACCCACAATACCAGCAACCACAGAGGCATCATATTTCATAAAGCGCTATTCTATTTCCTGCAAGCATGATACAGTAGTTTCAAATTATCTCTCAGTACATTGCATGTGCTTACACATGCAAAACCTGCTTCTTATCTAAACAAACCAGGGGTAAAAATGTGTCAGACCCATCTTGCTTTTGAGCTATCACAACCAAACTACACATTAGCATACACTACATTTACTGTATACTGTATATCATGCTTGCATAATGAGCAAACATTTATCATATCTTGCATGCATCAATTGTATTGCCTTTAATGCTACGTACTTGGTTTGTGCTCTTTCACATACATGCACTGTACAAACAAAGAACAAAGATTCTCAACCGGTGGATCAGGACCCAAAAATGGGTCATGGGTCCATTCTGGGTGGGTACAATTCAATATACAAGCAATATCTGACTTGTTTTTTTTTTTTCCTTTCTTTAGAACATCATCATAAAACGGTCATCTTTAAAATTGATAGACAGTCATCCCATGTTTATGGCAGTTAATTGGTTCCAGACCTCACAGTGATACGTGAATTTCCGCAAAATAGGATTCCTTAATTATAAGCGGAATATTTTTGTAGTTAGAGCATCGAAAGCATGTTTCCGACCTTCTAAATACAGTTTTTTAACATTATTAGAGCCCTCTAGACATGAAATAACACCCCTATAGTCACCTTTACACTTGTACTACCTAATATAGTAGACATAATAGGATAAAATAAGACCTCGTGCTCGTGTGTGTTGCAGTAAATGTGTTCCAGCGCTGGAGGGACAGACAGGAAGTGATGTTGCGAGTTGAGTTATAGCTTGGCGTGGGTTATGGCCGCAACAGTAGCCCTTATTAGGGATTACTGTGCCTGTTGTGAGATCATTCAAACCTGCAATAAAAGTCTGTTGTTTCGGTGATCAAGTCTTCTGCTCGTGTCTCTCACCAAACATTACAGTAACATTACTGACACCTAGGGACCCGTGTAGAATACTACATAACATCACAGCCGTTGAAGGCGTCCTCTGAATGCCTTATATTTGTATTTTAGTTCATTTTGTCATTTTTATGCTTGAAAATGATTAAGGCAAAAAATGTGTAAAATGTGCTGAAATATGCTTGTTTTTTCCTAATAATAGGCCGTAATCAAACAAGAAACAGCAATAATAGTATATGAAGCGTAAAGTATTGAAACCTTCATCATTATTCTATTCCAAAGAGCCAGAAAAAATACCAAATGTACAAAAAGAGAAAAAAAAAAACAAACATACAAAAACCAAATCAATTTTTCCTATAAGAAATAATAGAAATCCATTTAAATTTAAATTCCAGTGCTTATTAGGCAGGAAGAAATGAGACAGATACGGAGTTGTTTATCGTTCTATGTGCACCTAAACCACACACACACAAACATAATTTATGAAAACCGGTAGATATTTTAGGCAATAATGTCCATCAAAAACCGAATACTACGAAAACAGAGGTGTAAGGAATGTAGGTGCAACTGTACATGTTTGTTACTTTGATGCTAGTAACGGTTTGAAAATGTACTTTATAGTTTGGTGACACATTCATCTTTTTTCCTTTACCTCTTTTGGGAGATTTCACAGGTTTACTGTCTCATTGTCAACTGCTGATTTTTCAAAATTTCCTTGCCAATAATGGCTGAAATCATCATAAAATAGTCTTGCTTTTATAAGTTCAAGGTTCTTAAACGACAGCTTCATTCTGAGACAATGTAGTCACATGACCAAACGCCCACAGAGAAAATTGCTATTTCTTCTTAGGACCAAAAACACAGCACAGCAATTGTATTAACACCAAAACAAAGGTTTTTTTAATCACAATTCCACCAAAGTGCCTTATCATGGCGTGCCTTGATGTTTTGGATGTTAAAACTATTCCCTTTCTAAAAATGAACCCCCTCAAGAACAAGTGGGAATAAACATGAAAAGCAAATTCAAAAAAATTCAAATAAGTGCGTTTTGGCTGGAACTAAGCTTTGTTTTGGTTTGCAGTTCTGCTTTGAGGCATGTCAAGACCACAACACCGAGTGAAATCATTAAAATTCACACAAACACTATTCAGGCTCCACAAACATGCTGATAAACACACTTACGTTCCACGCTGTCAAGGATTCCTGATTCCTGGAGAGAACGGATGCAGGAATCCACCAACTCCAAACCTGTGGTCAACTCATCCTCAATATCCTTTTGTCCATCAGCTGAGAAAGCATAACATATCATATCACTCAGGGATTGGGCATTTTACAATAACAAACTATACTGTACACATGGAAAAAATTACACTTATTATGTCTCATAGCAACATATCTACTGTGAATGTTACAATTATAGCCAAGATGTTTATTTATCTCAACCTCAAAGATGGTGGAAGTACACTGTCTCAGTTGTCGTACAATATTGCACGTAAAAACAACTAGTACATTGACATTGACTGTTTTGTGTATTTTTTTGACAAAATTTGACCTTGGTTTTGGTACATGCCCCAGTTTTTGTATTTGTTTTTTGTCAAAATTTTTTGCCTCGATTTTTGTACAAGCCCCAGTTTTTGTATGATTTGTTTTCGTGATAATTTTTTGCCAAAATTTTGCCTTGGATTTCGTGCACACCCTAGTTTTTGTATGATTTGTTTTCATAAGAATTTTTTGCTGAATTTTGGCCAAAATTTTGCCCTGGATTTCAAACACGCCACAGTTTTTGTATGATTTTATTTTCGGCAGTTTTTTGCAAAAATGTTGCCTCAAGTTTGGTACACTCCCCAGTTTTCATATGATAATTTTTTTCATAAAAAATGTTTGCCAAAATTTTGCTTCGATTTTCACACACACCACAGTTTTTGTATCATTTATTTTTCGTTTACATTTTTCACCAAAATGTTGTCCCTGTTTTTATACACGCACTAGTTTTGTATGATTTGTCTTTCGTCAAAGTTTTTTGCAAAAATGTTGCCTACATTTTTGTACACGAGACAGTTTTCATATGATTTGTTTTTTAATTGAAAATGCTTGCCAATATTTTGCCTCGGTTTTCATACACGCCCCAGTTTTTGTACGATTCGGTTTTCGTCCAAATTTATCGCCAAAAATTTTGCCCCGGTGTTCGTACATGCCGCCGTTCTCATATGATTCAGTTTTCGTCTAAAATGCTCATCAAAATTTTGCCTCACTTTTCGGACAATGACGCACGTAACAAAGTAGTCCATTTGCTTTGTACTGCATCGTTCCACAAAATCGAGTGCCCGAACAATGCACCCTACGTGTTGCTGACTCACTGTCTGTGCATTTTTTACTGAGCGTGACTGTTAAATAACCCACCTTGAGGCCAAAGAAATTTGCAAGTGTCAGCAATTTGATGAAGAAGGCGAGAAACACCACTGAATTCCATCTCGCCAGGATGTACGGGAAGGCCGCATCAACAATAACGTCTATTAGTCTGTCATTTATAATTATTTTGCATTGTTTTCTGCATGTAAAACTATATTTATTATCTATGTCTGGAATGGATTGTTTTTACATTATATCCCATGGAAGAAATTGCATTGGTGTTTGTGCGATTCCGTTCCTGTAACAACTGTATAACTTATAGCTTAATTGTTTAACTTAATTGTCCGACGTGCATGAAAAAGCATAAAAGAAACATCGCAGTCTTTGACTACATGGTCATTTCTTCACATTTACATTGTACAACACAGCAGCAACAGAACCGATGTTGTAACACCAATAAGGCGTAAGCTTCTCAGACTAAAAAGGAGCTAAGCAGGTTTTACCTTGAGCATTCCAGCGAAACTGCTCATCTGCCGAACTGGAAAAGGAGAAAAGCACAAAAAAAAACATTACTTTGTTGCAAAAAAACCAGCATCTCCTATCTCATCTCGTAACAGAGCACTAAGAAGTCAAACCGTCCTCTTTCAAACAAGAATCCCACAACATTGCAACATCTGGGATGTGCGTGTTTTCACTCAGCAACATGGCATCGCACAATTAAACAGCGACAACAGAATGGAGGCATTTCAAAATCAACACGAGAAATTGACCATTTTCAGTGTGAATCATTTAAAAAGAAAACACACAATTGGCATAAAACAATGGAACCTTGAGATAACACAAATCAAATTAATCCTTTCTAGAAAGCCACAAATGTTAAACAAAAAAATTGTTTGTTTTACAATGATGGTTTTATTTGCAGAAAACAATTGAAAATGCGTATCAATGACGGATGAAAGGGATAAATGAACATTTAAAGTTACTTTTTCCTTCATTAAAGATGCGTTTGTTGCCAAAGACATGCTGTGGCAGCAAGATCAACACAGACACCACTTTAGTGAATTCGTTTGTGAGTTGTCCTTGATCACGGCTGCAAAATAACCCAAAATGGAGCCAAAGAAAGTTGCAAGTGCCAGCATTTTGAGAAACTGAAGTCAAGAAATATGTCATGGCAAAACTTAAATGTGGTGTACGTGTTGATCTTGATGCCACATCATGTTTGTGGCAACAATCACGTCTTCAATGAGGGTAAAAGTAACCTTACGTCCATTTATCCCATTCATTCGTCATTGTATGCATTTCCAATTGTTTTATGCATGTAAACATATAAAAACATATTTTGTACTAACTTTTTTTTAGACCTGTGGCAAAACTGTGTTTGTCAGCAAAGAACTACAGCGTCAACCTCTGATGACATCATAAACGGGCGACAGAGCTGACTTCCGCTTCCTGTTTCCATGTACTGGCAAGCTGCTAACAAGGACTTCCTTTACTTGATCGTCTAGCAGCGTGCGGAATATTTGCTTTTTAAAATAAGCGACATTTTCCGGAACATTGAGGAAAATAAGAAAAATAAGAAAGAAGTCTTCGGAAACATGATTCTGTTGAGAGATTTGGGTTAGTAGTCAGAACGTGAATCTGGATGCTTCAGTAGCGCTTATTACTCATTAGAAATGGGCCTCCCCGAGTACCTCCACAGACGCCCCAAAGTGACGGAGTAGGCATGATAGACACGAGTTAGTGACATTATTCCACCTTGTTTCACACTCCCTCACGGAATACCGCAACACTTCACCTGGAGAGGCCGCCACGCTCTTAAAATAGTGATCACACTTTACATAACTCTCACTCCAAGCGGGTAAATCTCATGGCGCCCTCTACCGATCCTCATCAACATTTTTTGCTGACTCCATTTTTGGCACAGAGCTCAGAGAGTCATTTTTATGGATCCGTCCTTTGTGATGATATACAGTACATCCACCCACTGATGGTTGTCATAACAACCATCAGTGCTTCATCATCGTCAGGGTGACACGATAACTAGAAGCTGTCAATCAAAGCAGCCGGCTTTGTCTTTGATGCAGCATGTGTGTGTTTGTGTTTTTGCAGGTTTTTGTCGCTTTTGTGCGAGGATTTTGTGTAGAATAAAAAGGTAAAGTTGTGTTCTGGTATCATGCAGTGTCCTCCTATGTGTGTATACTTTTTATACCAGGAAGCCGTCTATTGTGCTCCCTCCCTGCGGGTGCTGAAGGCAAACTTTTGTGGATGTTGACAGTTCCACGGTCCGGCTGGAAGACAAACAAAACTTGTCAAAAGTTTTGACTGAAACCACCTTCAATGCGTTGCTGCTGACAGCTGCAACAAAAAGGGGCCATTTGCACAAAAAAAGGGAGAAAACAATGCGACACAGTACTGAAAATGTGTCTCTCACACAGCCCTTTTTCAAGCGTGTCTTAATGTGAAAATGTGTACAGTGCCACCTCGGTTGGTATGCACTGCGGTTAGCATGTTTTTTCGGGCAATGTCAAACGTTTTGCCTCGTTTTCCGGTTAGCGTACAATATGGCGCTCTTGTTGTTGTGTTATTCATACACTGTGTGAGTCCAAATGTGTTCTTAATGTATTTTTATCACAAAATTTACACAAAATGTAGTAGTATATTAGCTTGCTAATACAGTGGAAACTCAGTTAGCGTCCGCCTCAGTGTGTTTTACGGTTAACACCAACATTTTGCCTCGGTTGGCATACATTCTGCAGTTAGCATACAATACGGCGATCATTTTGTAGTGTTATTAATACACCATTTAATGTTTGTTTTTTTTAATTTAAAAAAAAAACGGTATTGTTAGAATTCTTAGCTTGCTAACAAAATGGCAACCGGAACCAGACATCAGCTATGTTGCCCGTCTATGATCTCGTCAGCAGTTGACTCTTATAAATGTTTACAATTATAGTTTTACATGCAGAAAAGAATTCTAAATGAATATGAATGATGAATGAAAAGGATAAATGAACATTTAAGGTTACTTTTACCTTCATGGATGTAGCAGCAACCCCTTCCTTTTCAACACCACCTTCCTGTTTTATTATTATATAGTTATTTGTTGAACTCAATAGTGTTTCTCACCTTCTTTATCAAAATGCAGGCATTTGCAACCTTCTGCTCCTTCATTTTGGGTTACTGAGGTGAGAAAACTATTGAATTAAAAAAATAACTTAATAACTTAAAATAATAAAATAGCAAAACAGGAAGGTGTTGATGTCGCTGCCACATTATGTCTTTGGGAACACTATAAAACTATAAAAACCTGTTTTGTGTTAACATGTCTGAGAATCAACTGCTGATGACATCATAGATGGGCGACGTAGCTGACTTCCTGTTTCGGTTGTCATTGTCTTAGCAAGCTAAGGATGCTAACAAAGACGTTTACTAAATTAATACATTAAGACTCTGGACTCATGTAGTCTGTTAATAACACGGCAGGCCATATTATACACTAACTGGAGAATGTACACAAACTGAGGCAAAATTTTGGCATAAATAGTCAGCGTTAACTAAAAAAACATGCTAACTGGGACGGATGCTAATAGAGAGTTTCCACTGTAAATGGAAACAGAAACTGGAAGTCAGCTCTGTAGCTCTTTGCGAACTACTTTGCATTTTGATAAAGAAGGTGAGGAACTATTGAATTCAAGAAATAAGTCATGGCAAAACATGAAGGTGGCATCTCGTTGCCACATCGTCTTTGTCAACAATCACGTCTTCAATGAAGGTAAAAGTGACGTTAAATGATCCTCATTTCTATGCATTTCCAAGTGTTTTCTGCATGTAAAAATATAACTGTAAAACTATATAAACGTGCTTTGTGTTCACATTCATGGCTTTCTATGGTTTGGTTCGAGTCCGACCTTCTGGAACGAGTTAACGGCACAAACCAAGGTTCCACTGTATGTTCTGCAACAGCCTCTTATTACCCCACAAACACTTACGATCCATGTTTTGCACAGGATTTAAACCAGAATGATCTGTAAAAGCTTGCTGCTGGATACAAACTACTCGCGCACATGCAATTGTGTTTTAATTGCCGTGTCATAAACGCACGCGTCTCAGGTAAGTGTGATGTCTTCAGCTATAGAGCATCTGCTGTGTGTGTCTAAATCACCCAACTATTATAGCTATCATGGCAGTTAAGTGATCGCTGCCTTGCACCCAAACAGATAAGATAAACTTTATTAATCCCCTAGAAGGGGAACTGCATTTGTCTTAGCATAAAAGCATACACACACACACACACACACACACACACACACACACGATAGCCTGTGGCAGAAAGGACTTGCAGAATATCTGCATGCATAATTCAGCAGAGACGTGTGCCCTGACACGGGCTGTGTCCTGTGTTATTGTGAGTGAGATAATTTAAATTATAACTCCGAGGATCATTGCAACACGATGCTTTGACATAATGCACTGGTAAAGATTAAAAGCTTTGCATTCCCTTGGTGAGAGGTTGGTATGAAAGTACATTCGAACTCAAGAATTGAATGCAGAAGTGGGCCAGAGAAGAACCTATTAAATATTTGAGCAACCCTTTTTTTTTTTTTCATACATCTTCCTGAATTGTAATGACAGAATTCAGGAATGCATTTTTATGTTTATTTATTTATTTGATTTCATTGTTTTGTCCTTTTTATACAGTATGTACATTTCATGCAGCAACTGTGAAATTAATTGTGAATTATCTTATGCTAAAAAAAACATGTGTCGATGAAGGGACAATACTATAGAAGGGAATATGGATACAACATGGAGTAGTCAGTGTACAGCTGAAAACAAAACTGCCATACGGCCCAGTTTCCCCTGGGAGGGGATCATGCTCTCGTGCGCTCAGAATTAATGTTTCCCCTCAGTGAACCGCAGCTTCCCACCGTGCCAGCAGCTGTCATGCAGCCCTAGACCATGGCGTTACCACCATCATGCTTGACTGTAATCAAAACAATTATCTTGGCACTCGCTTGCGTTTTTACTGGGCTGCTCAGACTTTTTCCAGCGAGGGCCACATAGTGAAAAATGAAATAGGCAAGGGCCACTTTGATGTTTTGTAAAGCAACACATGTAGATATGCTATCTACTGTACAGATATATATTTTTAACTGCATTTCATCTTTGTGACATGGGTGAAAAAGCCTATTATTAGTATCAACTTTGCTCTTTCTTTACCATGTTTGCTGTTTGTTCTTTTTCCCAAATATTTCAACTTTCCTATTAAATTATTTTGTACATTTTTCTTGCAATATTTTGACTCTATTTCCATATTATTATATATTTTTCCACAACCTAATTTCCCAAAAGTTACAACTTTATTTTGTTTACTTTGTTTTAATGTTATGACTTTTCTTTAATATTTACTCTATGCAGCTAAAATTACATTATTTTCCCTCATTATGAGTTTATTCTTGTTTATTCTTTTTTCTCTTTAGGATATGACTTTTATCTTTTAATATTTTGACTTTATTCTCGAAACGTAACTTTTTCCACAACTTAATTTTCCAAAAATTACAACTTCATCTGTTATTGTTTGTTTCCCAAAATACTACGGCTTAAAAAAAAAAGGTTTTCTTTACTATTTTATTCATAATTATCTAATAAATTATCTTATTTCCTCATAATATTACGACATTATTCACGTAAAATTACCACTTTTTTTCTTAATATTTTCACTTCATTCTTGGAAAATTTGTGCCGATTTTTACATTTTTGCTGTTTTCTTGTTAAATTATAGTTTTAGAACGTGCCACCGGCCAATAAAAAAAACAACTACAGGTCACACTTTGGACACCTCTGCTATACAGTCATCCCTCATTTATCACGGTTAATTAGTTCAGGCCCAACTGTGAATTTCTGTGAAGTATTTCCCTAAACCTGTTTACGACCTTCTAAATACGTTTTTTGTTAACATTAGAGCCCTCTAGACATAAAATAACACCCCTATAGTCACCTTTCCACTCATATTAGAGTAAATAAGGCTTGTGCTCGAGGGTGTGACTGTAAATGTGTTCTGGGGGAGCTGAGTGGTGTGGTGGACAGGAAGTGATGTTGCGGGTTCACAGTTGAGTTTTAGCTTGTGTGTTAGGGATTATTGTTCCTCATGTGAGGAACAATATTATTTTTATTTTTATTATTTTTATTTTTTTTATTATTCAAACCTGCAATAAAAGCTGTTGCTCTGGCGATCAAGTCGGGTGCTTGTGTGTCTCACCTGAACATTACAGTGACATTACTGACACCGAGTGACCAATGTAGAATACTACATACCGCAACGTCTTTGAATCTTCTGAATGCCTTATTTGTATTTTAAATGCTTAATTTAGACAAAAAATAAGTCAAATTTGATTAATATGGTTTAATTTCTGCAGGATTGTCCCTTGTGATGATATACTGTCATATGAGGGGTGTACTCATAGATAGGATGTTTCTCATTTAGGATACCTACTAATCCAGTCTAATCTACAGTTATTATACAGTATATTCTTGGTCTCAGACGCACATTTTAAAGGTTAAAGTTTGCCTTGTCAACCATAAAAAGCCCCAAAATCCTGGTCGGGGGAATATGTATGTTGTGCATGTGCACACTGGGCTGTTTAAAGGACAATTAATAAAAAAGAAAGCCATTAAATTTGACAGGACCATATATAAATATAAGGGTTTTTCAACAGTAAAAGTAATGCTGCAACAAATAATGGAGAAATATGATGGTTGTGTTCTCTCGTACTACATTTAGGGTTAGTGTACATTTATTTGTTATTCATTATACAAAGAAACACAAACACACACAAAGACACATCACTTTAAAGCTCTAATTTGCGTTGCTCTTTACAGGAAAAAAAGACATCAACTTGGCGTGTTGAGCATGTGAAGGACTCAGCTTCCCTACTTCTATTTTATTCTGCTATTTCTATCATTGATGTGCACCTTTTTAGTCGTTTGTCAGAAGTGTTTGACCTAAGGCAGGCAGGAAAATCACAGCATCACATGAGTCAACTACCATGTTGGGTCCCTGCCATTCAATCTGGATTAGAGGATCGTGCCAACTCTCTTACCACCTCACCACAAGCAAGCTGATTTTTCTTCAGAAATGTTACATTTGACAAATTATGAGAGGAAAACCGCACTTTTTGGGGGAATTTTGCCCGTCATCCACAATCCTTGTGTGAGACAAATGTTCAAAAGATATAAAAACAGCTAAAAAGGGGCAGCTCATTAATGCACATAATGGGACACAGCTTGTCCGCCCGCCATTAAAACAAGTCCAGAAACCTCCAACGATGTGTTATGGTTTAATATACATGCTGTAACAGGTACATGTAATACTTACAGCATTTTGACGTATTTTGGTCATTTTAAGCATTACCGGAACGTCCTTCCTGGGCGCACTGATTTCACATAGCAACATAGAAATGAATGCTACACATTGCGTTAACTTGCGTTAACTGTTTAACAAAAACACAGCAGCAGTGGCGGCAGCTCCAATATGTAGTGGTACCTTTCAATTGTGAGCGAGTTTGTGGTGAAAGCTAGTCGCTAGCTGGCTAGTAGTTAGCCGGTGTGGTGTGGCGAGGTGTCACTATGCCAGTAATGTAGTTCTTCGGCGTAACAATGTTAATAAGAACAATAACAACAATGTCGCTGTAGCTTGGTTAATATGCAGGTCACATTGTGTAAATGGAGTGTTGTTGGCGCTTTTTGGAGGTTTTTTCAGAAGGCTTTAGAGGCAGAATAGGTGCGTCCCATTACGTGCATTCGTACCTGCTATATAAGCTATTTTTTATATCTTTAGAATGCACAGAAAAGAGAAAGATGTGTGTTCATGTCTCATGTAAGGATTGTGGATGATGGGCAACATTCCAAAAGAGTGCAGTTTTCCTTTACATCGGGAGAAACACACTTTGTTTAGCCCACATTAAAATTAACTGAACGGCAATGGCTAAACAGCCTTAATATTAGCACAACGGCGAGCATTTGCACATGAATGGAAGTACAGGGCGGCCGAACGCACACGGAAATAAAAGTCCCAAGGAATAAAATCGTCCTACAGTATCGGATCCATAAAACTGTTTCATTTGCGTTTCAAAGGAACGGCAGTTTGACAGGGGAAGCATTTTTTTGCCAGTCATGAGCACATAAAAATAGGGCAAAATTAAAATGTTGTATGAGCTGTCAACACCATCGACACACATACACGCGCTACTGAGTAATGCAGAGAAAGGAAGCCAAAAATACAAAATAAAAAAATCATGCTACACACCACCACTCAGTGGGAGTCACCAGTGATGGATTGTCAATCTCAATTTTTGGACAATGAGCAGTCAATCACCAGATTGTGAGTAAATTGTTGGACGTTCACGCCGTGAAAGAATGATTATATGCATTCTTTAAGCTTAGTGTTGGAGAAGTAGGTGCATCCCGTTCTTCTGTTTCCACTCACATTTGATGTCTTAGTTGGGTCTCAGAGCTTTGGGGGCTGAGGCAGCCGAAATCACTCAACCCACCAGGGATAATCTAACGTATGATTTAGAGGGAGGGCGCTATCAGTGGCTTTTACGTCAGAGGAAGACTGTTATTGTGTCGCGGCATGTGATGGAGGTGTGTGCCTTTAAGCTGTGCCTCTTTATGAACCCCCACTGGCTGGAAATGTGTGATCCTCACCCTGCCAGACTCTGCGAATGAGGGTTTGCACAAGAAGCTAAAAGGAAATGGTACAAAAACATACCAAATGTATTCGGGTCAAGTTGCACTATTCTAGCTACATCCATACAGGTCTCCACTATCATGACAGCATTGGGATCAGAACGGGTGCTCAGCACATTCAAAGAGAGAATCTCCATAAAAAAAAAATAAAAAAATAAAATACACTTAGTCGGAGCTTATACTTATTAATTAGGGCTGCAACGAACAATTATTTTCTTAGTCCATTCATTAATCTGAAGCTTGCTGTTTTGCTCAATCGAGTAATCGGTTAGGGCAGGGGTGTCCAAACGGTTTCTACCAAGGACCCCATCCATCATTTTCTATGCCGCTTATCCTCACTAGGGTCGCAGGGGTATGTTGCAGCCCATCCCAGCTGACCAAGGGCGAGAGGCGGGGTACACCCTGGGGTGGGTGTACTCGCCAGCCAATCGCAGGGCACATATACAAAAACAACCATTCACACTCACATTCAAACCTATGGACAATTTAGAGTCGCCCGTTAACCTAACATGCATGTTTTTGGAATGCGGGAGAAAACTGGAGTACCCGGAGGATCCCACGCACGCACGGGGAGAACATGCAAACGCCACACAGAGATGCCCACGCGGACATTCCAACCCCGATCTCCTGACTGTGTGGCCAACATGCTAACCACTCGGCTAAACTTTTTTTTTTTGCTGTTTTTTTTCTTTTATTTTTACAAATATTTCAACTGTTTGTGTACATTTTTTTTCTCGTAATATTATAACTCTATTATAACGCCCTTATTATTTTGACTTTATTATAGTTGTATAACTTTTTCCCAGCCTAATTTTCCAGAAAATTGCAACTTCATTCTTTGTTTTGTGTTTTTTTTGTGTTGTTTTGTGTTTCTCGCATGACTTTTCCCTCTTATTTTTCCCTCTTAACTTGATGCTATATGTTAATATTATGACTTTATTCCCCTTAATATTTAATCATTATCCTTGTTTTTTTGTTTTTTTATTGTCTTGTTTAATTGTATTTTACAACGTGTATTTATCTTGTTTGCCTAAAACACAAAAATAATAGATCTGCTTTCATCCATAACTAAGGAAATTTAAAATATTCATATTTGAGAGGATATTTACATGTGTCAATCAAATCATGATCCATCGATTACCAAAATAGTTTGACTAAGTGGATAATTGATTAATCGTTGATTCATCTATTAATTGTTACAGCTCTAACTTAAATAAACACACTGTACACAGAACACGCAAAGAACATATTAAAAACAGTAACAGAAAGATCAAATACAACAATTAAACAAAACAGTCGTGAAAACACAGAACAACGTCTTCCTTTCATCCCTGTGGCTGCCTTGCACACTGGGGGGCATTGCAAAGGAGGGAGAGGCCTCCCTAATGACACCACTACGCTGCCGATGCTGTTGTCACTTTCCATTTCAGTAGATCCTTTGACATGCTCAAAGATGCCATCTTTCTATCTCACGGGATTGCAATCAATGTTGATTTATCCACTGAGAGTTTTACAATGTCTAATTCCACTTCACTTTCACGTTCCTTTTACGTGCTGCCCTCAGAACAGCCTGCTTGGGGGACGTAAAGTGCAAAAAGTAAACGAAAGAGCAATGCTATCCTTACTCTGTGTCGCTGTGAGCGAGGCGCAGACACTGTTTTCATCTGCGGTGTGCAAGACGAGTAACACCCTGAGCCCCCAAAATGACATTTTTCCTTCATTTGTGGCAGCACGTTGGTAACCACATAACGTAGCATAGCATGCCATAACCCAAGGACCACCTGTAGAGTAAAGCTTTTAATTTGTTTTCTTTTTACACGTTTTCTATCGTGCGTATCTTGTTCATGGATGCAGGGAGGCTGACGCCTGTCCCAGTTATCTTGTTGTGAAAGGCCTGGAGTAGCCACCAACCAATCACAAGGCAGCTGTCAATGGGGAATCGACCCGTAATCGAGCTTGACAGTCAGCTATGTGAACCACTCCTATCAATGGCAGACAACTGAACATCAAAGACTGTCAAAAGCTGGCTGAATATTTACACTGAAAGACAATCAATCCTGTAGCCTAAATATGCAAAATAGAAATGGGTATCTTTGTCGTTATTTGAATGAAATGGGTAACACGTGACTGGCTGTAAGTATCATCTAATTCATCACAACAGCGTATGCTATAACGCGGTCATTTACTGTTACCCAATCACTCATGCCTCACACATCTGTGGTGTAACAAAGAGCCAGTCAGGGAATGCGCAACAGGAAAGATAAATAACACTCTTGGAACACAAATAACAGAGTGTAGGTGTGAGATTTGATGAGGCTGTACTTGTACGCATATAGAGATACAGTATGTATTTACAGCAGTGTGAGGCTGATGGATGAGAAGGATAGGATGTGACATGCGGAGGGACCCTGGGACTGGCGGTTTTAATTAAGTGGCGAGAGAGGAGCTGGCTGGTCCGCCTATAACAATATATCATCACGTCTGCTCCGCAATGACTCAACAACTCCATCTAAGACCCAGAGTGCACACGCACATGCAGGAGCCATCTGGCCATAGCGGGGTGCATGGAACTTGTGATTGATACTGCTACGAGTATTTTGCGTGCACAACATATACAACAATAAAATAAAACACCAACGTCTGAGAGCTGCTGAGTGGAAAGGAAAAGGTGCTCTTGTTTAAACACTTTGATACAGTACGTCTAGCGCGGGGATATCCAAACTTTGACACTTTGTAAAGCAACACATGTAGATAGGCTAAGAAGTGAGATATATTTCAAGAAAAAACTGCATCTCATTATTAGTACCAACTTTACTTTGCTCTTTTTTTTACCCATTTTTGTTGTTGTTTTTTTTTTTAATTTTCCAATTATTTCAACTTGCTTCTTAAATGTTCTTTGTAAATTTACTTCTGGTAATAATACGACTTTATTCCCATAATATTCTAACTTTTTCCTCCCAATGTAATTTTCCAAAAATAGCAGCTTTATTTTGTTTGTTTTTCATATTACGTCTTAAAAAACAAACATATTTGTCTTTAATATTTCACCTCTATGCTACTAAAATGACATTTTCCTCGAAATTAATTCTCATAAAATTCAGACTTTTTTCTCTTAATGTTTGGACTTTATTCTCGTTTCGAATGTTAATTTCAACTTTCTTCTTGTAAATTTTCTTCTCGTAATTATGATTTTATTCCCATAATATTTTGACTTTATTCTTGTAACATTATTTCCCAAAATTACACTTTTCTTTCATAGTTTATCAAATATTTTCAAATAAAATAACGTTATTTTTCCTCATAATGTTATTCTTATTGAATTACAACTCTTTTCTCTTAATATTTTCACTTTAGTAAAATTACTGCTGATTTTCCCATTTTGTTTTTTTTGGTTGTCTTGTTAAATTCTATTTTTAGGCTGTGCCGCGGGCCACAAATGGGCCCCCAAGACACACTTTGGACACCCTTGTTATACAGTAATTGGTTCCAGACCAGACTGTGATAAGTTTGTTTTTCATTATATTACAACTTTTACAAAATAACATCTTTCTTTAATATTTCAACTTTATGCTTTTAAAAATGACATTTTTCCCTCATAATATTACAACCTTATTCTCACAAAATTACAACTTTTTCTCTTTAGATTACAACTTTTTACAATATTTTGATTTTATTATTTAAAAATTACTGCAGATTTTTCCTTTCATGCTGTTTTTTGTTTTAGATATATTTTTAGAATATGCAGTGGGCAAAAACAGCCGCAAATGAGCCCCGGGCCACACTCTGGACACCCCTGGTCTAGGTGGATATCAAGATGCCCACGCATAACAAAAGCCAAGGTAGATCTTCTCCTGCCTGAAGTCCAGAAACCCGAATACTCAAACAAGCATAGCATAACAAGGCAAGGCTTTCACCTGCTGTTTGCAGAGTTCACACCTCACTCTCCTCTGTGCATGCCATAGCACTCACACGAGTGAGGGCGAGACCAGCCATCAGGTCTCAGCTGTACGAAATCAATCATCATAGGACTTCCTCAGGCCACAAAGCCTATGGAAGTGTCTTTTGGGTTGGCCAAGGGCATCCTTGTGCTTGTCAGAAGAACACACGTACAGATGCATACTGAAACTCGGTATTGTAATGGTAAATAGTAGCTACAGGTGCCTCATTCATGTATTTTTATGCATTTAAGTTTATTATGAGATCTTTGCATTGCGGCTGGAAAAAAGATTTTTTCCTGTAGATGAATAAAGTATCTATATTTATCTATTCCGGTGCTAAATGAATGCAGACCAAGCTTGAAGGTGACAGCCTTAACACACCAACAGCAGTGCTCAATTCCAACACCGCACACACATTGCGCTCTTCGCAACAGCAAACAACATTTCCTCGCTATCCACAAAATCTGTATATTTTCCATTTAGTAACCATGTGGCACCAGTATCGGATAATATGTAAACCAGTCATTCCCAACTGGTGGGTCGGGACCCTGGGTGGGTCGCAGATATGTAATATAAACCTGCTTGTCTTGCTTGTTTTTTTTTTTGTATTATAAGTATATATTTATACATTATATAAAGTTAATATTTTCTTCCTCATTTCTTTGATAAAATGCCTTAATAAATTCACCTTGGACATATAATTATGTGTATTCATGTTTCAAAGATGACATCAGTGATAAAAAAAAATATTGCTTGACTTAAATAAAAAATGTAAAAATATTGAAACATAATAAATAAAAATAAAAATGAGAATGTGGGTCCCAGGTTGAGACCAGTTGAGAAACCCTGACGTAAACTATACCCAACCCAAAAAACACTTGAATTTATAGTAACTGTATTGATCCAAAAATACAGTACTTTTTCCTCAGATAACGCTCCACAAAAAACATGTTGTCTTATATTCGGGGTCTAGAGATTTCTACTTGCCAAGCAACAGAGCTTTTCTTCCTGTCACTCACATACAGCAGTGACATAGCGAGATGCAGCCAGGAACAAATAACTTGCTTTACAATTCAACAGAATAGAATCAGGATCATTATGACTACATACAGCAACGCATTTCGCTCTTCTAATTAAAGTTGGCATTTTTTCCTAATCTGTGTTCCACTAATCCCGTTATAAATGGACACATTTTCTCCCCGACGCAAAAGAAATGTCACAGTACGCACACATTTTTTGAAGCCTCTTGAGCTTTGGTGGTCAACAAAACATTTCTTGCAGTACTTCCACATAAATGCAACTAACGCACCGCATTCATTTTACAAAAATTGCATAAACTCCACTATTCCAAGGAGAGCGCAGAGGAAATGATGCACATCAACTTTTTATGGAATTAAGTTGCGGGGAACTTGAGCACAGTGGAGCCCACTCAGCACACATCAGCATTTTGGATGTGGGGTGGAAAAAACAATGTACATTACTA
This sequence comes from Dunckerocampus dactyliophorus, assembly GCF_027744805.1. Taxonomy (NCBI): domain Eukaryota; kingdom Metazoa; phylum Chordata; class Actinopteri; order Syngnathiformes; family Syngnathidae; genus Dunckerocampus; species Dunckerocampus dactyliophorus. Next base: position 4,211,588 of record NC_072839.1, on the reverse strand, counting down.
TAAATACATCTGTGGCGCATTTATTACCTGTTTTGGACCTGTACCGTCCTCTGCCGGGGAAACCAACATCATTTATGATGTGGCTATGCACAAACACCAATGCATTATGTTGCTGCTTTGTACCAGAGAAGAAATACTGAGGCGTCAGGTGTGCTGTTATATAAATTCTCATGGCAAAATTATCCCCAACAAACTCATATTCAAAATGTTTATACTCCTTGGACTCTTTTCCATCTTTCCATTCACTGTCAATGTTTTGGTTGCAGTGTTTCTCTCACTTTCTATGACACACACTTTTCTCCGGCTGCCTCCCTGGCATGGAAGCGTGGTTGCATCTTATCTATTTTCACCGATATCTGGTGTTGGGGGAAGATAAGCATTCATTTGCATGTTTAATGAACCAAACACCCCCGATTACCCTCGGCGTGGGGACACACACATGCACATGGGTTGCACAACAACCACACACTTACACACGATGCTACTGTTGCCCTGAAGGCTTCCATCTCTCCTTGCCGCTGACACGGAGTCACCAGCTGCTGACTCCTACAGGAATAAACATGGCCCATTTATTTGGCTTCAGGATGACAGGCACATGGACTCTTGGTCTGAGGATGTCACAGCTAACAAACGCCAAGATGATTTGACATCTTGGAAAGAAACCAATACATGTACAGCACAGGATTTTATCAGCTGAACAAAAGCTGGAGTTTTTAAATCAGCAAGGACCATCTGTGGATAACCCTTTGCTGGACACTTGGAAAAAACGTTTCCCATTCATTTTTGTGACTTTCTCTTGTTTTTTTTTAGTTGTCATACTTGATTGGGGCCGCGCGATGGCCGAATTGTTAGCATGTTGGTGAAGATCGATGGTTTGAATTTCCGTTAGGGCATCTCTGTGTGGACTTTGCATGTTCTCCCCGTGTGCGGGGTTTTCTCCGGGTGCTCTAGCTTGCTCCCACATAATTGTCCATAGGTGTGACTGTCCAGGTCATCTGGGATAGGCTCCAGCTTACCCGTGACCCTAATGAGGACAAGCAGGATAGAAAATGGATGGATGGATGGATGGATCATATTTAATTGGAATCATACTTAATATTATAACTTTTTATTGGACAAAAAACCAAGATGCACTACTGGCAGCACAGAAAAATGACAATAATTAAATGAATATGATGAAATATAATCAATAAATAATGCACAATAAAAAAATGTATTATTAGTAGCAGTACTGTAGCAGTAGAAGTAGTAGTTGTAGTATTTGTTTTATTATTGCAATAATAATAATAATAATGATAATAATAATAATAATAACATATACAATATATAATAATAGTATTAGTATTGTTACAATAACAGTATCAAGCACCCTTGAAATGGGCTCATAAATCCAATCCAATCCAAACAAAAATACCAATTTTATTGTTGCATTACTCTGTATATCAATAATAATCATTATTATTATTATTATTGAATACATATATAAAAATATTATCCCTACTAGTACTAATTATTTTTACAATAATAATACAACTACTAATATTATCAATGTTACTAAATGTTATCAATAGTATTAATATCACTTTTTTATAAGCCCATTTCACAGATGCTTGATTATTAGTATGGTATTTATCATTTTAATAATACAAGAACATAAGTATTGTAATTTACAACAATTATGAAGGAATCTTCTACAAATGGCACTGCTTTATATTGTCATTTTTGATGTCATCCCAAATATAGCCAGCCTTAGGTTGAGGACATATGGCTTTAGGAAGTGGGCAACTCCAAGGAGATGGGTTCCACCATACAGTGTTGTGCCACAATAGAAAAACTGCACTCCCCAAAGCACAAAGATGTAATTTAAGAGACAAATAGATAGAAGTGTGCGATGAAACAACACAGAGAGGCAGACAGAAAGATAGACAGTGGCCCCCACAGCTGGGTGAGAGATGTGCCCACCTGCCACCATTTTTCTCCTCCCCTTCTGGAAATGCATCATCAGTCATTAGGAGGGAGCGTGACTCTTGCTATCATCATTCCACACACACACACGCACACGCACACACACACACGCAAACTCCAACATGGGGGCATATTTGAAGGTGTGAGGCGGTGGCCTATAATTCCCGTTCTCTCTATGCAGCATTTTGCTAAGTGTATAAAAGCGCCTGCAGCTAATGGCGTGATGGATCCCTCTATTATCACCCAACTTGGGAAAAGAGAGTGAGCTATAGTGAGATAAAGGAATCTAATTGGGTAGTATTTTAGTCGTGGCAAAAACAGGAAAGTGACCAGGGACGCAAAGGAAAGCATGTAAAAAAGGCTCTAAAATGATAATCGCGAGTTAAAAGTGGAAAGGTTGTCGGTACGGTATGTCTCGGTCGTGTCCATTAAAAGAAATCGAACATAAAACGGTGCCCAGTAAGCCCATTTGGAAATGAAGTAACGCAATATGCTGCGGAAAGGTAGAATACAACGCACTTTAAAGCACTAGGCTTTGAGGAAATTAACACATATTCAAGTATGGTTCATTACTACTTACTGAAATGATCAAAAACAAAAATTAAATCGGTGAAATTGCAATAAAAAGGATATCATATTTCTTCACCGATGGACCGTTTGATGACTCTGCATCATTGATCGCCGTTATCTTGAACTTGACATAACTCCTCTCTTGTTGCTGGTGAGTGGCAGGAAGAAAAGCTCTGACTTGCTCAGGGAGGAGTTGCTATAAATATCTTGATCCATCTTTTTCAGCCATTTTTCTTTGGGAAATTAACAGTAATCCCTCGTTTATCGCAGTTAATTGGTTTCAGACCCGACGGGGATAAGTGAATTTCCGCTAAGTAGGCTCGTTATGTATAAATATAATATTTCCGTAGTTAGAGAATATAAAACCTGTTTAAGACATTCTTTTTAACATTATTAAAGCCCTCTAGGCATGAAATAACACCCCTGTAGTCACTTTCACAGTTGCATTACCCAATCTCGGAGACATAAGAGAAAATAAGCCACTTGTGTTGTTGAGTTCGAGGGTTCAGAGTTGAGTTACGGCTGCAACACTCGCCTGTGATAGGAATTATTGTGTCTGTTGTGAGATCATTCAAACCGGCAATAAAAGCCTGTTGTTCTGGCAATCAAGTCTGGTGCTTGTGTGTCTCACCAAACAGTAACACTACTGACACCTAGTGACCAGTGTAAAATACTACACATCACATCTTTGAATCAGTCTTCTGAATGCCTTAGAGTTGTATCTTTGTTCATTTACCCATTTTTATGTATAGAAGGGGTTTAATTTAGAGGGAAAAAAATGCATTTTTTTTTTACTAATAGGCCGTATTCAACCACAAAACAGTATGATTTATTAATTAATATATTCTTGGAAAAACATGATAAAGTGAAGCCACAAAATTTGATGCGCGACGTGGCGAGGGATTACAGTGCTGCTGTATCTTCGGGCCGATACTGTCGTAATTTGAATTGCTATTAAAAAAATTGTCCAATTACCTTAAGGCAGGAGTGTCTGGCATTAAAAATACAAATTGTATTAAATATGACCTGCATCGGCACGCGTGTATATATACAGTATATAGTTTTAATAATGACACGGAATGGTCTATTAATTAAAAACCCCACACGGTGCTTGTGAATTGCAAATGGACCAAGCCAAAGCACAGTAGACATCTTGCAGACATTATGAATAATACATAAGAAACCAATAGTCCCTGAGACTGGAGACAGTTGTGGCTGCTCTTTCAAGATGAGACAGACTGCAGAACAAGTGAGTATATTTACCCAGTATAAAAAACAGTCCGCTTAAATAATAGTCATATCATTTCAAAATAAAAAGACGGGGAATGATCGAGGGTGGAGAACAAATGGAGGAGGAGATACGACAAGGAGACAAAGCAAGAAATACAAGCCAGATAGCAAAAAAAAAGACAAATAATAAATCAAAGACGTCTTTCCGTGGCATTGCCATGAGGTAATAATGAAAGCTATTTATTTCTTAGCACGTCTTTCTACCCCACCCACCCCCGTGCCCCCCAAATTTCCTTCTCTCGCTCTGTGCTGTGTCACCACCCCTTGCAAAGATACTGGTATTTCTCAATGTCAAACAACGCCACAGTAAAGCCCTCACTTAAAAAGTAGAATTGTCACCTGCAGGGACCACCTTCCTCTTAGTGGTCCCACTGAAGGTAAAGTAATTGCTCACTTACATATACAGTGTTCCCTCATTTATCACAGAGGATAGGTTCCCAAAAAAGCCAGCAATAAGTGAACTCTGCGAAGTAGACAAATTCATTTTTGTACAATTATGATATATTTTTTAAGGCTGTACAACCCCTCACGATACACTTTATACACTTTTCTCAAACAGCCAATAACATTTTCTCACATTTCTCTCTTGTTAAAACACTCCAAAAACGTAATGATCAACAATTAGGTCACTCATGCGTATTTCACTGCCGAAACCTCGTTTTCCCAAAATGTACAACTTGATTTGTTGTTTTGTTTTTTTTCCTTAATATTACAACTTTTTTTTTTCTCGTTAGATTACAACTTTTGGTCCAGATATTTTGACTTTATTCTTGTAAAATTATTGCAAATTTTTCAATTTTTGCTGTTGATTTTTTTTTTTTTTACAAGTTTTGCCTCGGGCCGCAAATTGCCTCCCGGCCCACACTTTGGACACCCAAGACGTGATCGTCGCCAAAGACACGACATGGCAACGAGACCAACACAAACACACCTTCTTGTTTTTGCCATTAGTTATTTCTTGAATTCAGTAGTGTTTCTCACCTCGAGTCTCCGCTTTTCTTTTGATCACGGCTGCAAAATAACCCAAAATGTAGCCAAAGAAAGTTGCAAGGGCCAGCATTTTGATAAAGAAGGTGAGTATCATTATGGAATTCAAGAAATAACTAATGGCAAAACACCAAGGTGGTGTCTGTGTTGATCCCACTGCCACATCGTGTCTTTGGCTACAAGTACAATCATGTCTTTAAATAAGATAAACCTTATATAACCTTAAATCTTCATTTATCCCTTTCATTCATCATTTGTATGCATTTACAACTGTTTTATGCATGTAAAGCTATAATTGTGAAACTATACAAACATTTTTGAGACTTGCTGCGTAACTGTGTTGGTTAGCAAAGAACTCCAGAGTCAACCGCCGATGACATCATAGACGGGCGACTGAGCTGACTTCCACTTCCTGTCTCCATGTATTAGCAAGCGATGAAATGCTAACAAGGACGTGATAAAAATACATGAAGAACACAGTTGGACTCATGCAGTGTGTCAATAATGCGACAAGACGCGCACCATATTGTACTTTATTCAAAAAATCAAATTACAACATTTCATTTGACATTTTCGCTAACCGAGGTTCCACTGTAATGCTCATTTTTTTGCTGATATCGGCTGGATATCGGTTACCAATATCGGATCGGCACCCCCTAACAAATGGACTAGTTTGTTACGTGCAATATTGTATGAAAACCGAGGGAACATTTTGGTGAAAATGTTCTACAAAAAACAAACTGGCTCGTACAATTCGTACAAAAACCGAGGTTTGACTGTACAGTCGTCCGTTGCAATACCGCGGTTTGATTATCGCTGTTTTACATATATTAAATAATTCATTATTTAATGATCGCTGTTATTATTGTTGTTATTGTTGTTATTATTAGTCAAAACATATTGAAATACAAGTATATATATTATGTATTACCTTACATTACAATACCTTAACACTGCATGAAGTCATGAAGTCAGCCATGTCCGACATGATAGATTGGAAAAAAGTGTGTTTTGGGCTTCTTAAAAGGAAAACTGCACTTTTTTTTTGTCATGATCCACAATCCTTATGTGAGACATGAACACACGTCTCTCGTTTCTGTGTGTTCTAAAGATAAAAAAACGGATAAAAAGAGACAGCTGATTACTGCACGTAATGGGATACACCTATTCCGCCTCCAAAAACTGTTTTATGGTTTTATATTTTGGCTATGCTAACTATTGCCGTAACTTCCTTACTCAGTGCATTGATTTCAAATAGCAATATAGAAACGAACGCCTACACCTAGCGTTATTCCAAACTCAGAAATAAAAGCACAGCAGCAGTGGTGTCACCTCATTATGTAGCCTTACCTTTTTTGTCGTGGTTTGAGGCGTTGCGAGCGTGATGCTGACACGCTGCGGCCGAGTCTGTGGTGAAGCTAGTCGCTAGCCGGTGTGTTATGGCTAAGTGTCAATGCGTCAGTAACGTAGCTCCATCGGCCTAACATTGTTCATAACAATGTGGCTCTAGCTTGGTTATATGAACGTCACATTATATGTAAATGCCGCATTGTTGGAGCTTTTTGGGGTATTTTTCTGAAGTCTTAAAAGGCAAAATAGGCGTGTCCCATGTGCGCAGTACTGAACTGTCTCTTTTTATCTGTTTTTGTATCTTTAGAACACACACAAAAACAAAAGACATGTCTTCATGTCTCACATAAGGATTGTGGATGATGGGCAAAATGGGCAAAAAAAAGTGCAGTTTTCCTTTAAGCTTATAAATTTGAGGCTAACTGGCTAGCTCGCTAGCTTGCTAGCTAGCGGCTGTCTGGAGTCTCAGCAGCATAAGAGTTGTACAATGTGTTGTAAACAGTGAATAACAGGAGAGTAAAGGTGACTATAGGCGTGTTAGTTCATGTTTACAGGCCTCTAATAATGTTAAAAACTGTATTTAGGACGTCATAAAGCTGTTTTCTATGTTCTAACTAAAAAAAAATGTATTAACATTGAATCCTATATTGCGGATATTCACTTATCGCAGTCGGGTCTGGAACCAATGATCTGCTATAAACAAGGTTTGACTGTAATCCCTGGATTCTAGGTTTTATCGTGACAATATTTAATAGGGTCTTTCTTGGCCTGTGTACAGCCCTCATGATATTTTGGCGTAAACCTGATAGCTAACAAAAAAAGCAGATGAAAGCCATTCCTGCTTTCTTTACAGCACTTTTATCATTTCTTCCCCACCTTTGCATTTCCGACTGAGCTAAACCAAGTGTAAGTTACGTGATAGTGCTTTCAAAGAAGCCCAGAGCTACACAGCCAGTCAGGGACACACAAGACAGCAGGAGCAGGGAGTTTCCCACTGGTTTCCACTTAGGACTAATGGTAGACATGATAAATTAGCACGCCGTGCATGAAACTGTGCATTCTCTTCGGCAATGCGTGTTTGCGTCCTGTAAAATGTTGCTTGCCGGCAGATCACAGTGTGAACAGATGTTAGTCAGGATGGCCGCACAATATCGCCGTGCACAACCTTGTTTCAGCTAGACAGTTTTGCAGAGGAGCCCACGGAGATGGCTGAATTTTCTGAGTGAACACGACACACTGACAAGAACACACACAGCCAAACAGAGCTTGTTTTGAGTGCAACACAAAGGAGGACATAAGGAGGTAATAACGCGTTATACAGTATTATACTGCAGGTCTATACACCCCCGGGCCAAATGTTACTACTGTACTGTAAATATAATATATATAAATATACCGTGTTGACCTGAATATGTTATAAGACAACCCTGAATATACGTACCCATCATCGTTGTTTGATGACGATGCCTTCACTGATCACCATTACCTTCAAATTAGCAGAGCTCAAAAGGCAAAGCTCTCAATTTACCGGTCGATCCATGTTCCTACCCTCTCCGATGGTCATTAGCTAAGGGTAGTGACCGAAAGGACAGGATTGCATGTACAAGTGGCCGAAATGAGTTTCCTCCGCAGGGTGGCTGCGCTATCCCTTATAGATAATGTGAGAAGCGCTGTTATCCAGGAAAAACTGAGTGGAAACGCTGCTCCTCCGCATTGAGAGGAGCCAGATGAGGTGGCTCGGGCATCTGGTCAGGAGGCCTCCCGGACGCCTCCCCAGGGAGGTGCTAAGGGCACTTCCAACCGGTAGGAGGCCTCGGGGAAGACCTGGGATACATTGGAGTAACCGTCTCTCAACTGGGCGTTCCCAGGCCGCCGAACGGACGGACGGACGGACGGACGGATGGACGGATGGGTGGGTGGGTGGGTGATCACAATATATCAAGATATATTCTTTGCCATATAAATTACTATTGAACCATTTCTTTGGCTGTTGACTTAATGCATCATTTTCGGTTTTCGGACGCGTTCGCTCACACTACAGTTACCCCGTGTAGCTGTTGTAGGATTCTCCCTCTAGACCAGTGATGACTAACTGGCGGACCGTGGTCCGAGTCCGGACACCTGGACCTTCAATCAATCAATAACTTAAGTATTTGAAGTTTTGTTTTGTCTTTGTTTGTTTACTTCAGCTCAGGAAATTCACTGACCAAGTGCATGCAAGTTAGGCCATCCCATGTGATACTACTCAGCCAATCAAATCTGTGCATCGGCGCTAAATATTACGACTCGAAATACAACAAAGACAAATGAAAGAGGAGGGAAGCGAACCGGGTGACATGGAAGAACGAGTGAGACGAACAGGCAAAGAAGATGGAAACAAGTGATGGATCCGAATAAAGAAGACAGCGAGATGACTGGAAGTTACGAGGAAAGAGGAATATGTCCCAGACCAGACCTTAGCTGGACAACAGGTGTGGACTCCAGTCACGCGACTTGGACTCCAGTCAGACTTAAGTCACAATTTTGATGACTTTGGACTCGCCTTGCAATATCATCAAAGACTTGCAACTCGACTTGGACGTTGACATCAGTGACCGAGGACTTGGCTTGGACTGTAGTGTGATGACTTGAAAATACTTGATATTTTTATGTCTCCATTCAAATGTGACCATTTTTATATCATTTCCAGAAAGGCAACACGTTTTCCCACAGAATCTGCTTCATGGAATGCATGTATTCATGTCCCATCGGGTGTAAGGACCAGCAACAAGGGTGTGGCTTACACTTCTGTGAGTGGCAGACTGCTGGAGAGTAGCAGTTAGTCACACCGAGATGTGTCAACATGCTCGCCAGGAGATTTTAATTTGCATTTGCAAATTACAAGGTAAACACTTGTAATTTGTATTTGGTAAACATTTAAAAGTGTTGATGACTTGTAGGAACTCAAAAATTTCAAGCCTGCAACTTCAGACTTGACTCGACCTGTCTTGCTTTGACATGAGACTCACACTACCGGTCAAAAGTGTTAGAGCGCCCCCATTTTTCCAGTTATTTATCGAAATTCAAGTCGTTCAAGTCCCAAGGCCACAAGATGGGTCAACAATTGAAAGCTATTCTGCAGAAATGAAGGCTGATCAAGCCTTGGCAGTTGGTGCAACTAATTCCTACAGGCGTTCCTAATTCTGGAGTACTTACAACCTCCTCTGTCTGCATAAAAATAGTGTTTGGGACACACTGTGGTACTATACACTCGTGAACATCAGCATTGTACTGCAGAAAGTCATTTGTTGCTACAAAAAATGACGAAAGAGAATGAACAATGGAAGAGAGACAAATCATGGTAACACGTAACACTCTGCTAAGCACTCATTCTTCTGTTTTTGCAACTTTACATTAAGCTAGCTTGCCGGTTAGCACATCTTCTGTCTTAGCTTAGCTATTCCTCGTCCTTTTTTAGTGATAATGATATTTGGAATGATAATGGTAATAATGATAATGATATTTTAGAAAGCCACTTCCTGGTTGGACAATGACATGAGATGTTAGCAATAGACGGTGGTACCATTTGGACATGAGGTAGCAAGTGAAAGAGAAACCAAGTTCTTTCATCGTGGTTTTATCTACTGTACATAAGCACCAACATTTAATTGGTGCTTCCCCAACACTTACACCACACTTTTATAAAGTCCCTTGGAAATCAGTTATGTTGACTTTAAGTAATCCTGGCAGCAAACCAGTCTGACGCAAATCATGCCTTCCTTCCTTCCTTCCTTCCTTCACAATTTCTAGCACTGCTTTATTGTTGCAACTATTTCCTCATAGCGAACCACTACACTCTATATTTAGATGCAGCCTGTCACAGAAGGCCTGATGAAGGACAGGTAAATGAGTGGTGATGTTGCGAGAAGGTTAGCATCGCCTCATTGAATGGTAACAGATATCCTCTGATCATTCACAGTCATATCGCAGATGCTCTTATCTATACTTAGGCCGGGAACAATCGCAATGAAAGGGTACAGTCAATCAAGACGGGAGGGACGGTGAAATAAAAGGCGGACACATTTGCACGTGATGTGCACAAAAGGGGCGACAAACGCACATCACACGTTTGAGTTAAGGCGCGTTGACATGCTTAAGTGCACGCGGGGATCGACGTCGGCTCGCCGTCATAATGAGCTCCCCGGCGGGCAAAAAGCGCAACTAATCCTGCAGATCTGCTGTGATTATCATGGGATGACGCAACCATGAGACAGCAGACAGACGAGTGCAGGCGGCGCGCACACGCGCGCACACACGCGCACACACGCGCGCGCACATGCGGACTTACTCAAAAGTGTTAAAGCATTGAAGACAAAACTGCAGGACAAAAGCACTTTCACACTCACACAGTATGGTAATTAATGATGCCGTCTAATTATAGTCTTAAGCAGATATTCAGTAGTAGTACCTTGTACAGTAGCCTCCTTACCAGAGAAACCTCATGGATGAAGACACGCTAGCCAAGCTCCATTTTTTCATTTCATATTTCCCATTCAAAATAATGGAAAGTGAACATTTACTATGAAAAAAACCTTACTTATCAAATGTACAGGTGCTTTTTAGGTAAGAGTTTCAACTGGCAAACAAGTGTAAAAAGGATTTAACCACTGTACAATAAAACTAAAATGAAGTAAAACTTAAGCACCTGAAGAGGAAGCTGTTTTTTTTCCTTCCACTATTGCTGGAATTCATTTGAACTTTTGATATTTTATTAATTTTATTGTTACTATTGTACTCAGTGGTCAAACATAAAAAAATTTTGTGTTTAATGTGACATTAACTTATTCATTCATTCATTTAATTGAATGAATGAATGAATGAATACAATAATTAATAATACATTCATGTCTTACTTATTTTTGGTAATATTTTACAAAATGAATTCAAATGTGAAAAAACCTAATTTAGATAAATGCTTTTGTTCATTTTTTTTAATTTTGCGTGTTTTTCTTTTCCTTTTCTACTGGATACAGTTTTTAATTCATGTATTTATGATTGTGGTTCATGTTAAATCAGGGGTGTCTGATTGGGGGTGGGGGTGGGGGGGCATTACGTACTTTAAGTTTGTAAAAAGCCTAAAAAAAATGTTAAAACAGAAAAACTTTATATTTACAGACAAAGCTTTGTTTCATGATTGGTCATTAGTATTAACATGTCAGCTTCTTCTCTTGACATTTTTTCCTTTTTGCTGTATTTTTCACATTTTCGCAATTTTTTTTTTTTTGACTCAATTTTATTTCTGTGCCACGGGCCAATAAAAAAACAGCTGCAGGCCACAGACGACCCCCAGGCCGCACTTTGGACACCCCTGCATTAAATTATGAATGCATTTATTTTAATAACATTTCCAAAATGCAACGTAGATGTTTTGATGAGATAAGCAAGGACGAGGCGCTCTACATGTCCAATTAAAATGAATATCTTTTTGACACTGAGTGATGATGGAAAATGATTGCTTTGGTGCATAACAAAATAGGAACACAAAAATGCCTCAGAGCGGATTCCTGCTGCAACAAGTAGGAATGCATTAAGAAGTTCCAAAGTTTGTTTGGACGGCCTTCAGGCGTGCGTACGTATGCAATAACTCGCCGGAGGGAGTCGGAGGAATGTAGAATTTTCATGACGGCAGACACTGCGACATGGCAGAAGCACTCGCAAACAAAAACACACACACACACACACACCTAAGGAGCGCTGTGTGCATGCAGTAAATAACTTCCAGCCAACTTTCTACCTATCGTACATATGGATTTTTCTCTTTCAAAGTGTGATTTAATGAGAGCAGATAGCAAGCACAAGATCCAGACTGTTGACATTAAAACGCCCTCATTAGCATGCAGGGCACACTCATCTGCACATCCATCTCTGACTTACTGAACTGCATCAACTGAAAATAACTTGGATAGCAGAAACTTTTGGAGTCTGAAAGGATGTTTGGCTGGTTGGGTTGACATTATGTGCTCATAAAGGTTGTTGGTATTGTAAAGCAAACCCTTCCAGACCAGTGGTCACCAACCTTTCCCTGGTCTCAGCCAAAAACCAAGACAAAATCTACTTATTGACGTATTTAAAGACAAAAAAGATCAAATTCCTTCTAGCCAAAGGCCTGTATTTCGGTAATGATATAAGCATGAACTGAGGAACTCGGGAGTATGTTTTGTTTAGGTTGCTACATTTTACAAGTTTATTCACATTAGAAGAAAAACAGCACATTTTCCAATTAATAGAACATATGTAGAGCCATTAATAGCCACATGTACAGTGGATGCCTGCACGTTTACAATTCAGCAAAAATCTTTTTTTTTTTTCCACAAGTCTGTCAATAGGCGATGTTTTCGGGGAAAAAAGCATTTCATTCACTGTAAGTTGTTAATTTACAAACTTCACAAACTCGACAAACTTGCATGACCAAAAGTTTGCAGGCGTCACATCAAGTCCCCACATGGTCGAAGATCCAGTGGTTGATCACGATGGACAAGTTGGTGACCCTTATCTCGACAAACTTGCATGACCAAAATTTTGCGGTCGTCACATCAAGTCCCCGCATGGTCAGAGATCTAGTGGTTGATCACGATGGACGGGTTGGTGACCCCTGTTCTAGACAAACTTGCATCCATCCATCCATTCATTTTCTATGCCGTTTATCCTCACTACGGTCGCGGGTATGCTGGAGTCTATCTCAGCTGACTTCGGGCGAGAGGCGGGGTACACCCTGGACTGGTCCCCTGTTCTAGACAAACTTGCTTGACCAAAAGTTTTCAGTAGTCAAGTCCCCACATGGGCAGAGATGTAATTGTTGATCACGATGGACGGGTTGGCGACCCCTGTTCTAGACAAACTTGCATGACCAAAGGTTTGCAGTAGTCAAGTCATTTCAGTTTTATTTATATAGCCTCAATTCACAACAGAAGGTATCCAAGGCACTTTACACACGGAACACCACGCTCCTCATACATTAAAGGGAAACAACTGAACCCCACAAGAGCAAGAACTTTGTGACGGAGGCAAGGAAAAATTCCCCGGGGCAGCTGTCCGTTTCGACCAGTGCTGTGCAACAGTGTCATCATTGTTACTATTAATACTAGAGGTGGATTAAATAATTGAATTATTCTTCATTTAGTTGAATTTTGTCTTGAGACAAAATGGGGTGTGCTACTTGGCTGCAGCAGAGGCGCTGTTGGTTCAGTTTTATGGGAGCGTGTTACGGAACACGGAACATCGTAAACAGAGGACCACCTGTACAGCGGTTTCTGTTAACTGTTCGGTCTTGGCAAAGGTCTGCATTCTTTTTACAGTATATGTTGTATTGCTAATGCTGACCTAAGACTTTTGCACAGTGCTGCATGCAGAATTAAGTGAATAAAGTCAAACTCTTGATGTTGCTATATGGAACAAATATGAGCAACTAGAGTGTGTGTGATTGTGTGGGGTGAAGGTATATAATGCTGCAACCAGGCGCTGTTGTCATAAAGCGCCCAAAATCTGCTCCATTATGAGCTAACTTTACACTCGTGTGGGAGGCTGTGAAAACAGGCGCATAGAGTACATACAAAAAAAAACGCACACACAACTATACTCACTTTTGCATGCTTAATGAAATGATAAAATCAGGACCTCCAAACTCCCACACAAGTACTTGAATTTTGTGCACACATATATATTATTTTCTCAAGGACAGCAACTATCAACAGACGGGGGATGAATGCGACACCCAGTCTCCCACCCAGAGACAAAAAAAAAGGAAGTTTGCGTGTGTTACCTGATGCTGCTCATGCTGCCCGCCTCTGATCCCAGCTTGCATCTCTCCAGCTGGGTGGCAACGATCTGACGCTCGGCCTCAAGTTCCCGGGTCAGGCGCTCAAACTGCCGCTCCTGTCGAGACACACGAAGGAAACGGTAGCGGTTAGATAAAAGCACAAGAAGAAGCTGAGGTTTTTAAAAACAACATGGTGTTCGGTATTAATGGAAATATGCATGAATGGTAGCGGGCTGGGATTATATGTCCTTCTGGAATTGCAGGTCAACTGTTGTACCTGAAATAACAACAAGTTATTTCCAGATTGATTTCGTTCTGTCAGTGACACATTACTGTTAAAATGGTAACTAAGTGGGTCATGGCAAATTACAGGGAAAACATGGCTAGAATGCCAGCTCATGATGATGCCTTTTTCAAATTAGCATACAAAAAAAGATATCAATCTGATACCCTTGGTTGTGACATGAAGGAAAACAGAACCCAGTAATCCCATGTTGATCCAGTTAACTGGTTCCAGGCAACCATGATTAGTGAATTTCCACGAAGTATGATTCCTTATAGTACTTGGAGCATAGACAACCTGTTTGACCTTCTAAATAAGGTTTTTAACATTATTAGAGCCCTCTAGACATAAAATGACACCCCTATAGTCACCTTTACTCTCCTATTACCCAATGCAGTAGACGTAATAAGAGGAAATAAGACATATGACATAAATAAGACTTGTGCACGTGTGTGTTGCCGGTACTCGGAGGACTCAGTGGGGGTGGACAGGAAGTGACGTTGGAGGTTCAGAGTTGAGTTTTATCTTATCAACAGCAGCCCGTGTTAGGGATTATTGTGCCTGTTGTGCGGTCATTCAAACCTGCAATAAAAGCCTGTTGTTCCGGTGATCACATCTGGTGCTTGTGCGTCTCACAGAACATTACAGTGACATTACTGACACCTTACTGACAAGACTAGAATGCTATGACCTATGACCTAAAAACGCCCAAGGTAAATCAAAACTACAATCAAAGCACATGCTATTAAATGGGTTCTAAATATGGTACATTTGATGCATAGACTATTAGACAGGATTAGGAAATGTTTGTCCGTCCATCCATCCATCTTCTATGCCGCTTGTCCTCACTAGTGTCGTGGTTCTGCTGGAGCCTATCCCAGCTGACTTTGGGCGAGACGCGGCGAGGAAACGTTTGTAACTTTTGTTATGTTTGTCCTTTATTTTTGTTTACTTCCGTATCGTTGCTGCCCAGTTTAGACACTTGTGTGGTTGATTGTGTACATTTTGGGTTCGTGCTGCCCTTGTTTCAGGTGTTTGGGAGTGATATTTGATATAGGCCTGTTGAAAATGCAAATAAACACGTAAAGTCTCTGGAAAATACATGTAAATGCAAAGGAAATGGAGCTGGGCACTTAAACCCGCAGTGTAAATTCAGCATAATTTGATTTAGGTTGACACGTCTATCCACTTCCCTCTAATCATACATTTCATACCATCCCACTGTATCCGCAAACTACTTTGTTTAGGTAATGCGGGAAGTGATGCAACGTTTGCCTGCAGCCACAAAGACGGCAAGCGGCAACGCAACATCTGAAATGAAGTGTCATCATTTTATTTCATGATGCCAACGTGATTGGCGGGTGAAAGAAAGTTGGAGGAGCCGCGATTGGTTGAAGACGCTCTAAATGCAAAAATAGCTCTTTAATCCCCTTTGTCGCTTGAATAGTTGAAGCGATTCTCCTGAAAGTGTAGATAAATTTAGTCTAATGAGGATATTTGTGGAATTTCTTCACGGAGCGTGCTATCCCCACTTGGATGTGTTATTTTCAGATGAGTTGCACATCCCCTATTTAGAATACCGTTGGCATGTATAGCACAGAAGAGGGAGGTAATAACAGCAATGCCCTTTAAAAGCTGCTTGAGTGAAAATGTGAGGTTGAACAGCCGATCGTGAGGCTTTCTTTGCATTGCTTTTTCAACACTTTAGTTCAATAAACACTGCACACACTCACATTCCCGCTACATTACTTTTCATACACTATCCTACTTCATTGACCGTCCAGCCTCTTACTTGCAACAATGCAAGTCCAGCCACTGAGGGAAGCAATTTGTCATGTATGTATCATACTTACCTGTTGTGTAATCTATACACAATGTGCTATTGGCTATCTGGGATGATGTCAAAATGAGTGTGTGCCTAGTAGTGAATCACACATGCATGGATCAATAAGTGCAAGTCGTCCACCACACTGACGGTATTGTACAAGTACAACCTGGGCGGACTGTGCGAGCAAAAGCAGAAGTAGGCGCGTGTGTGTGTGCGTGTGTGTGTGCGTGCGTGTGTGTGTGTGTGTGTGTGTGTGCGTGCGTGCATGATCTAAAGAGCGCGTGTGCTGGTTTGATTGGTTTTCAAAACCATTTCAAGCACTGAATGACTTGATCCCCTAGTCGCTATCTCAAGTCTCCAAGCTCAATCCCCTCAACTACTCAACATTACAGCACAATTCATCCCCCCACCCCATCCCGACTCTCACAGGAACCACTTACTCATGAATATGCACACTTCCTTTCACCTACTTTTCCCTCGACTTCCACTTGTGCACACACATGTACCAGTATACCAATATAAAAACATTGTAGCCATTATTTTTCTTTTATTCACACAAAAATAAGACCACCCCTCAGGTGAAACTTGGATATAAGTCAGACTAGTCGGTGTACAGATGGAATAGCAGCATACAGTAAATTGCAAGAGTCGCACTCACACATTAAACACAGATTAAAGTAGAACATGTACACAGTAGGTGCTCACCACTAAAGAATGATAATGTAAGATGAGTGATGAACACACTGAATCTGCGTCACGGTGTAGATCAGGGGTGTCAAACTCCTGGCCCGTGGGCCATTTGCGGCCCGCGGAGTCACATTTTGCGGCCCGTGACTTGTCTTCCAAGGTTACTGTAATACGGCGTGCGACAAGCCAATGTTACTCGTAGGATGCACACATAAGCCTACACTGAACTAAGAGTGAGTGAGTCACGTAAAAACTGTGGTAAAAAAAAACTCCACCCATTTTCTATACCTTGTCTTCATTGGGGTCACGGGTAAGCTGGAGCCTATCCCAGCTGAATGCAGCAAAATATAAACTGAGAAATTATTTATTTATTTGATTCCCTCTATTACTGTATCAAGATATTATTGTTATTGTGAGCCATGTATCGCGTGTCGTATCGTGAGGCACCCCGAGATTCCCGGCCCTACTCCCGATACTTGATGCGGCCCAGCCTCGCTCAGACTCTACCTCCAGCGGCCCCCAGGTAAATTGTGTTTGAGACCCCTGGTGTAGATGTTTCACATCTGCGTCTCAAAGCAACTGTGGTTCGTTCAAGGGCTGCGGAACAAAATGCAAACTCTCAAAGCTTGATGAAAAAATATTTTCAGTGAAGCATAAAGACATAAACGTGAAAACGGGATTTTTTTTTGTGGGATTTTTATTTATTATTATTATTTTATTTATTTTTTAAGAGTGGTACATGCATCCTGTGCATTTGACCAGTAGTTTAATGTAGTTATACATGATTGCCAATTTAGGGTGAATGAGATGTGTTTTGTTTTTTTTATTACATTTATTTAATTTATTGTGCTTTCTCTCAACATGGAAGTTTTTTACCTAAATGTTTTCGTGCTGCTTTAGAAGAAAAATACCAATTAAAAAAATATTATTTGGACTAAAAGTCCACGGCTTTTTAAATACAAGAAAAATACTTAAAAAAAAATTAATGTATTAATTAAATTACCATTGCTGAATTGTGCTTTCTGTCAGCATAAAAGCTTTTTACCAAAATGTTTTAGTGTTGCTTTAAGAAGAAAAATAAAAAATAAAAAACCTAAACATTTTTTGCCAGTAAAAACATCCATCCAACTATTTTCTATGCTGCTTATCCTCATTAGGGTCATGGGGGTATGCTGGAGCCTATCCCAGCTGACTTCGGGCGAGAGGTGGGGTACATCCTGGACCGATCGCCAGCCAATCACAGGGCACATATAGACAAACAACCATTCACACCTATGGACAATTTAGAGGCACCAATGAATCTATCATGCATGTTTTTGGAATGTGGGAGGAAACCGGAGTACCAGGAGAAAACCCACGCACGCACGGGGAGAACATGCAAACTCCACACAGAGATGCTCAACGGACATTCAAACCCAGGTCTTCCCGATCTCCCGACTGTGTGGCCAACATGCTAGCCACTCAGCCACCGTCCGCCCGCCAGTAAAAACAACAACAATATTTAAAAATGTTTAATTAGATTTACTAATTAAATTACCAATACATGAATTTTGCCTCCTCTCAGCATGAAAACATGCACAATGTCCTAGTGTTGCTTTAAAAAATAAATTAATAAAAAATGTACTTTTTCACCAAAAAAACTTTTTCGAAAAAAAAAATAAATAAATAAATTTAAAAATTAAATGTATTAATTAAAAATTACCATCTGATGATATTGTGCTTTCTGTCAGCATGAAAGGTTTTTACCAAAATGTCTACAATAAAAATTAAAAAATGTTTTTTGGACCAAAAATTCACAAACTTGCAGGGCAGGGCAGTGTATGCTGAATCTCGAATTGTACTCCTTTTTGAGAGATGCTGTACTGGTAATGCTTTACCACATGCTGCACAGACAAACAAAGCGTCCACAATTGTTAGCAAGTAACAAGAGTTGCCAAGAAAAAACTAGCAAGTCCAGCCACCCCTGTGATTCACACGAGAGGTGACACTGCTAATTCAAGCTGGGTCTATTATACAGTCATTCTTATGTGTGTTAATTTGTATTTTTATACACCGAGAGGCTCCACTTTGCACCTCTGCTCCTATCCTCAGACTGCTTTGTTGTGTTGTTTGCCACAGCGTCAAATCCTCAAGGTGTTAAAAATGCTAATAGAGCAGAATTATGGAAATTGATTACATATAATGCCTCGGTGTCTTCACAGCCTGCAAAAGTAACCTGGTATGACACCACACCAGTGGCGTGTAGATGATGAAATGATGCACATCCTATTGTTGCATGTATTCACCCTGAGATGGAAAAAAAACCTTCTAGAAAAATGATAATGTACAGTGTCTTTTTTTACCTTGACGCATGCATGCATGGACCGCACTCCCAAATATCCAAAAACGAGTAGGTGCTTTGAAAGTGGATGGCTTGTAAGCGCTGTGCACGTGTGATACGAGAGACATAAGGCAGCAGCTGCAGTCAGCCACAAAAGGTCTCTATGGCAACTGTTGAACCCCATCCATCCCCCAGCATTTTAAATGAGGTCCTGACTGCTCCCAGGTGCAGTCCTTCTTGTGAGCATACCTGCACGCTGCTTGAACTCTCAAGGAGGCTTTGAAGAGTGGGTCCGTGGGGGGGGTTTGGGGGCGATATAAATATTGCACATCAGGTGGATGCTAGCATTTATTCGCTGTAGCTGACAACGCAAGCGGCGGTTTCCTCCATGCTGCAGTTGTTTCCGCTTATGTGGCGCGCAAGTGCAACATCCTTAATTGTGATTACTAAAATGAGACAACAAAAGGTGACAAATTCTTAGAACGCTTTAAACCAACCTCTTGTAACGTGCACAAGCCCTGCACCCTGTCCCTGCGCTCGGATCAAGGTATGCAGACTACCAACGTACATTCGCACAGCCACACTGGCTGGCATCTAGTTGCACTAGCCATTGAGCTAAAACGCCAGACTGTCAACATGACAGTGAGGTTTACACAAGTAGTATTAGACAGTTACACCAGCTGGCATTCGTTTCACTGTCAGAAGCCATTTTATTCTAAGGGCAATTAATTCTAATTAGCTATTCATGGCAGCAAAACACTGTTGCAGCACTGTGTTCCTTAAGAGTGACTATGGAAGAAAAGGGAAATAAAATAGACTTCTCAATGGTTTCAGACCTCCCACTGTGCTTAAAATGAAAACAATCAGGAAATGAGTTATCGTTAAGTGTAAAAGCCAAAAGAGTCAGCTGTGTTCAATGACGCTTTTCTGAGTACTTGCTTTTCCATTGTCAAAAGCAGCGTGTAACAGGTTCTATGAGGTACTAGTTCAAAGACCCGGGCAGTGGGGGTTTCAAGCGTTCAGAGACAATACTGTATGGGTGACGTTTGAGGACACACAGCCAGAAGGGGCCAAAACACACACACTAACGTTAGGCTGCTGCGGTATTATTCTCTTCTTTTACACTTTTTTTACTCTCCTGTCTTTTCTTAAATAAAATATGTCCCCTGACCGTGGCCAACAGGCGGATAAATACAGGAGAAGCTGGCTCTCCTCCATTGCTGGGGTTTGCTAGTATGTCTAGTACCAACTGATGCATTCAGTGCAGCTTGTTTTTTGCAGTTTGGTATTTGTGTCATTTTCCTTATTGGTAATCTCTCGGTTAATTGGTTCGAGACCCGACCGTGATAAGTGAATTTCCGCAAAGTCGAATTCTTTCTTTATAAACTTAATATTTTCAATTTATTATTATTATTTTTTGCTTGAGGTTACATCTCCAAAATAAACCCCCCACATGTGTACCACACGATTCAAATAGCTTTGGGTGTCTTGGCATGTGAGTCTGCCCATCGCCATCTCTGTCCCTCACCCTTGCATATGCTGCTTTCTACATTCATATTTAAGCATGAATAGTCAGCCATTTTCTCAAGAAGCCATCTGCTCACTTAAAAAAAATAACTTTTATAACTATGTCAACATTTATGTAAATGCAAATCAATTTTGGAAATAAGGGCACAACCGGTGCACAACCTCAAGTGTATTAATGCACACTGCACTCACCCACACACCGAGCGATGATGTGCTGTTATCATCTCTGAAAAACAAATTCCAAACTCCATGGTGACTCTGTCTTCATTTTGTGCTTTTAATTTGATGTTGTGCCTATTTGACGTTGTAAACCTCACTTCCTGACACCTTAAAAGTCACCGCCTGACAGCTCAGACTTTTGGCTTGATGGCGAGCACTCTCAACTCTCGCAGTGGACGCTGGTTCGATCCCTGGGCGTGTGCAGGGACATACCAGTCGAGTTTTATACAACATAATGCACAACAAAACCTTGTCAAAACCCTTGTTGTTTTGACTTCAGGCGTATTTCATGTGTTAGGGCCAAACAAGACTGGAAGCAGCGCAGGATAACATCCATGGCCCAGATATCAGAGCTCTGAATGGGATAAATAGCAGCCGTGCCCTCACTTTGTTGCTGTAAAAACAAACAACAATGTGGTTCCGTCTACACTGGAGACAAATGGTCCTGCTTGCCACCATAAAGACGGCGCGGTGTCTGCGCTTGACGCTCTCTGTGTGTGTCTGGAGATAAGGCCCAATCATTATAAAGTGGCCTATGGGTAGCCATTAGCCGCACTGTTTTTGGATGGGAGACAAAAGGCTATCAAACTGAGCTCTGACCTTCTCTTTGAGAAGGGATGCTCTCCTCTTTCTTCCCCTGCCTCTCCATCCACAATCAGCAGAGGAGAAAAAAAATCATAAAGGAGCGTAGAAAGAGGACCGGAAAAGGTCACCCGGCTTGCCTCTGTCAACCCCTGTGCGTTCTGAACGCCCTCCCAGCCCGACTTTCACAAGTCCCCTTCTTTGTGCCCCTCCTCTGCCTTGCACATGTCGCCTCTTTAATGAGCAGTAGAGCGGGTGGGCGGGGCAATACCTGGAGGCGAGGGCAGTGAGGTGACTGTGGTGATGAGAGTCACGCGAGATGATGGCCACGGGGAGGAAACCTGATGCGCCTCTTCCTTGCTGTACATTCAACAAGGGGCGAGAAGAAAGCACCATCACCTTATGACTTCCTTCTCTTTGAACAGCGAGCTTTACCCTTTCCCAACTGTGTGTGGGGGTTTCAATTTCTGTCACTATGTATACTTTTGAAAGTCATCTTCAAGAGTAAGAATGTGTGCACAGCTGTTTTAATATACAGCCCGCTCTCGCTGGAATTTAGTCGGATTTCATGCAAAAACGACTGCACCGTCCTTAAAAAAATATGGCTGACATACTTATATCATCCTACGAGGTTTGAAATTACTGTATTTCCTAAAAAGTGATGTATTTGTTCAACTGCACAGTACCCAGTCTTTACTAGGGTTTGAAATGACCTTACTTCCTCAAATAGTACTGTATTTACTTAACTGCTAGAGTACTAGGTGTTCTTTTAGGGTTTAGGGTTTGAAATCACTGTACAGTCGTCCCTCGTTTATAGCGGTTAATTGGTTAGCGATCATTTCTGCGATATAGGATTCGATGTTAATAAATGGAACATTTTCGTAGTTAGAGCATAGAAGCCTGTTTATGACTTCCTAAATGTGTTTTTTAACATTAGAGCCCTGTAAACATGAAATAACACCCCTACAGTCACCTTTACACCGCTATTATTCATTGTTTACTCCACATTGCAAATCTTATGCTGCAGGGAGTCGAGACTAGCTAGCAAGCTAACGACCGAGCGAGCTAACCAGTTAGCCTCAAATGTACTTCTTCTAAACTTAAGAAGCCAAAAACTTACCACTTCCACACGAGATGGGAGGATAACTTTTTTTCACTCTATCATGTGGGACATGCCATGGCTGACTTCATGACTTCATGCCGTGTTAGGGTAATGTAACGTAAGGTAATGAATGTCTCAATGTTTTGTGTCATTACTGCCGCCTAGTGACCAGAATACGACATATCACTTGTATTTCAATATGTTTTGACTAATATTAGACCATAGGCTACCAATATATACCACAAAACAGTCATTTCTAAACCATATCATAAAACATGATGAAAGTGGAACATATGTTTTTAAAATAAATATAAAAAATAACAGAATTATTTTGAAATGAATAAATAAAATACAATTCTTGATTCTCTTCTGTGGTTAATCCTGCAACTCAAGTCGGAACACAGTAAATGATTTCTTAGTTAAAAGAAAAGAAAAGAAAACAAAGCAAAATGCAAAGCAATGCAATCCAGTGGCTTGAAAAGGTCACACCATAAATATACATGTTTATATTTTGAAACTTGTAATGTTACATTTTAATTTCATGGTGGTGAATGTGCTGGTCACACTTTTCCAAAAAGCGTCAGTTTCCGGGTCTTGTGATTGTTAGCAACTGAGACGTTAAGTGGTTGTTGCCTATTGTTCAGTGGAGCGTAAACGCTTTATACCACCTGTCCTCCACTCCTGTCTCCTTGTCAATCACATCTCCACATTTGGTGACCCTCGACGTGAGTAATATGTCGACCGACAACGGCGACAACACCGCAGCCGTACCAGCGCGGCTCAATGCTAACAAGGCAGGTAACTCCGGTGCTATCTATGCCTGACATTTGGCAACGCAGCACATGGATGTGGTTTCAACACATCAAAACCCAGTTCCGACTTCGAGGAACAACAAAGGACATTGCAAAGTATTCCACGTAGTGGCCGCGTTGGACCGCCACACTCTCATACCGCAGGGACGGCGTGCCACTAAAGTTTAGTGGTTTTAAAACCGTGACTTTTTCATTCCGTACATGATAAAGTATACCTTGAAACCAGTAACCGGCCCATGGCAACTTTGAAAAATTCAAAGCCAGCCAAACATGCTGACAGCCTACTTATGTAAAACGTTGGTGTTTATTCTCTGTTGAAATGTAGGGAAAACATCTCGACACTGAACTGAAGCACGCACGGCTTCAACTAACAATTATTTTCTCAGTCGATTAACCTGAAGCTTGTTGCTTCGATTCATCGAGTAATCGGTTTGCCCCTTGAGGGACCAAATCAATATGAATCAATCACAAACAGTTAGTGGTTTGGTCCGCAGCATATCGGAAAAGCGGCAAAAATGTCCATCACTGTTTTCCAAAGTCAAAGCTGATGTGTGTGAATATCTTGTTTTGCCTAAAACACAAAGGATGACTAATGAAATTACAAAATATTCACATTTGAAAGCGGAAGTCAGAGGATATTTACATTTTTAAATAAAAAAACAATGAATCAAATACCAAAATAGTTGTTGATTAATTGCATAATCAATTAATCATTGATTAACTGTTGTAGATTTTGTAGTAACATCAGAAAATACAACCCAGTAGGCAAAAATAAATGGCCATCCCCAAGGGACGGCCATTTATCCCTTCCCATTTCCCAGGTGTTGAGGAGTATACAGTAGTTCCGGTGTAAAATCTTATATTTGCAGTCCAAAGAAATTGTGCTTCCTGACAGGGAAGCTGAAATAGCTTCCTTTTTTAAAAAAAAAAAAAAAAAAAAAAGTAAGCGACTTTGGGCTGTGAGCGGATTCACTGATGTATACAAATACCGACTTTGCAAAAATCCTCGTCGAGAAACCTGTCAGTTGTGTTTTGGGGATAGCGGTTGCGTATTTAACTCTGAGGGGCTGTTCCAGAAAACAGCCTTAGAGCACATGTTTGAAATAGATGGAGCTTCATCACATTTCGGTGAGGGGGGGGGACGGCGGTGATGCGCAGCGACGACTTCATGCCTCTCCGCTTTAAATTCCGTCTCATGAGGAGGACAGCTTTGAAGCCATTTATAGCATTTGAAATATATGATTTCATTCCGCCACTTCTGGCAGTTGACAACAGCATGGCGCCTTTGCGCAAGTCCACGCCACTTCGACTTCAGACGGCTTCAACTAATAAGTGTTTTTGTCCGATGCGTCAAATCGGAACGCACCTTTACAAAGGCGTCGATCTGAGATGGAAGACTGCTAGCAGCTGGCCCATAACACTTTTATATGCATTATAAATATTCAGCACACAAACACGCAAATACTCTGACAGATCTCCCCCTCGTTAAATTATTTAGGAGCTCGGTGGGCAAAATGAAAACATCTCTCTTTGTCTCTGATTTCGCTCTACACTGTCTCATCCATGTTCCCACCGCCTTTTTATTGCGTGTGTGTGTGTGTGTGTGTGTGTGTGTGTGTGTGTGTGTGTGTGTACAGTTACATGCATTTGAAACCATGAGTCTTGCGAAAAACGATACACACGCACACTCAGCTTTCCCCGCCTTTAGGGCGGCTTTTGTGTAACTTCTTACTATCCTATAAAAATGTAAATGCTTGGGACTTTAAGATGGCTTTTAGCTTTAAAAGTGGCTTCTTTTTTTGTATAGTCAGTAAAAGCTCAGCTAAAAGAGATGGTGATGCAACTCGGCTATTTGGGGAAAATTCTGGGTGTTAAACACACAAAAAAAACCTTCAACCTGTCCTGTAATAAATAGAATTATTCAATGCTTCTATGCATGTGGGTGGTAATTATCTGACTAACATATGCTTCAAAATGCTTATAGTGCGTGAGACGATCATCTGAAAATGTTTACAATCGGTGCTACAGCATTAGAATTATGGGCCTGCAAGCAAAGCACAGCAGCCAATATTATTCCTCACACTTATTACTTATTAATAACGCAGCAACAGGAAAGCCCTTTCACAATTTAAGCGGGAATTTTCCTACTTGATTAGTATTATATCTTATTCTGTCGCAACTGTGCAAAGAAACAAGGTCTTGAAGAACGGTCTTGATCGGAGGCAGTCGTCTATTTATCTTGCGTAACATTCTGTGCAACTGTGGCGGCGTAATTGATGGAGTTGAAAACAGGAACCCCTCCTCAGGCCAAGTGTGAAGAACCCCAAAACGGTCATTTCAATGGGTGTTAGAGCCCCATTTATATTAGGTGACATCTTGTGTAACCATGCCGACGTAATTGACGACCAAAGTTGAAAATGGTTAACCCTTGAGTAACGAAGTTGTGCTTTTTACGCTTATGTCCGAAAACCGTCCCGGTCAATGTGAGAGAATCCAATATTTATTTTTTACTTTCACACCGTTGAATCTTTTCAACAATTTCAGGCCCAACCATGGACATTTCTTCAATTATTATTATTTTTTTTATGTTTTCAATTTTGTTTTTCTTCAATAGAAAGAGTCTTAACCTGGTCAACAATAAAGCCTAATACATTCTTATTTTTGGAGCAGAGACTTTTTAAACTTCAAAAAATGTGGTTAGGGTTAGGACCAAATCAGTCCCGAGGGTAGGGAGAGTGTGTGTGTGTGTGTGTGTGTGTGTGTGTGTGTGTGTGTGTGTGTGTATTCTATACATCTTTTAAGAACCATAAAAATCAAATGAGCCGAATACACACGCTTTGGTCTCCAATGTGCCTCAAGGATCATGAATTGCCATCCACTCTTCAGACCATACTGTGCATATAACACGCTGGCAACCTGCAAGGATACAACGCTGGGCTAAAGGTAAGCAACAGGCAGACTCATATTGTACAATATTGTTTGCCAACCGAGACTGCTTATTTGACTGATGATACAGGTAAAACTTCAGAATAAGTGTCTTAGGCATAGCTGTTTACCCCATTCATGCTCAATTTATATTTCATTTGCCTGCATATACATGTGAAAAACAGTCCTCTGCATTGCGAATATCATCTCAGTCATTTACCTCGCTTATCCATCCCTTAAAAGCCGTTTGCATGCGTGATTGAACGAGCGCGTTGGTGAGGTGCTTTAGTGATTAACTCATCTGTGATTAACTGTCTCCAGTAACAGATTGTCTGGATTTCACATGCGGGGCACGGAACAACTCTTTCTTCAGAAATGCAGCGGGAAAGTTTCCGTGTATTTCACTTGTGTGATGGATTATCTCATTTATGTGTATTACATAAGAGCTCATTCAATACCAGATATGGGAGAATATAATCACAAGCTGAACATTCGGTGCACTGCTGTTTGCTATGGTGGAGAAATACACAGCATGATGCCATGAGGACCCACAAATATACAAGACAACCACTTTTTCAAAAGCCATTTTTGGAAAAATATTGTTATGTTATGTGCTTAATTGATAACCGTTATTTTAAAACTGGCAACACAACTCATCTTCTGTTGTTTGCCAACTTTTAAGACACTTTTTCCAAGTGGGTGTCTGTGTCGCGGCTGCATCATTCCAGGCTGCATCACTGGTGTGTGTGAGTGACAGGAAGAAAAGCTCTGACACGCACGGTCAGTCAGAGCATGTACAAATCTCTTGATCCCAGGTGTAAGAAGTTTATTTCTGGGGAAAAATGCCATCTTATACACACGTCAATGCAAAACGTTGAGGTATTTCTGCTCTCACGTAGCTCAGCAATCACATCTATGAGTTAGCTGTTTGCAGCTTACTACCAGTGTTGCCAGGTCTTGAGAGAGAAAACAACCCTAAAACAAGCCCAATAAGCAACCTACCGCATTGTGGTGTTGTTACTACGTATTACGGTATTGCAACAGTACAGGTAACCCACGGTACAGTCCGCACCTCGGTATTTGGGCTACAATTTGCGCAAAAAAAACAACAACTTTTGTCTCCCCAAATTCTCTCAGTACTATTGAATTATTTTCGAAATGAAGCAGGTCAATGAAATAATATCCTGGCAAAAAAAAATCCCAATAAATACAATTTTCAAATGAAAAAAACAACAAATATTGATATAGCATACAGAGAAATAAAAGGATGTGGGGGCCACTTTGAAGTGTACTGACATTAAAGATGCTGAAACCAATGTAGGTCAGTATATTCTACTGTAAGCTACATAAGTTTTGTGTTAGAGGTGACAAAGCAAATTAGTGTAATATCTAATAATATAGCTCATTGGAAAGAACAAAGAACAAGCTATGGGCCGAAAATGGCCCCCAGGATGCACTTTGGTTTGCAGTCTTTCTTTTTAGGAAGGCAACAGTAAGAGTTTTATTTTTAGTAAAGTTCCTTTCCTGAAGTGCAGCATTAATAGCAGCGTGCAGAACCGTGGTAATCTCTACTGAACAATGACAGCACACTGCTTTCATCTTACGCACTCATCTTTGTTTACAGAGGTGTTCAGAAGTGTTCAAAACCAGGTGCACCGCACCTCAACATCGCGTTGACGCTGAATGCCTCTGCTTTTCACCCACTTTTAAGCAGGCTGTCCCTCACTTGAAATATGTACAGAGAGGGAAATTGGACATTATGCTGCAGGGAGGGCACACACATACACGCACAAACACACATAGTGGAAAATGTATTGAAAGACCGCGGTACACAATTTTACCACTAAGAGGTATACATACAGTATGTACGTATATCAATACCGTATATGTACTATATAAGCAACAGCAAAACTATACTGAACACAAACAAAAACTTTGAATAACTTGAATTATTAGAATGAAATCTTAAAGTGGCTATTTTTAGCTCATTATTTTGCTTTGTCTTTGGGCTGTGAAACCGATGTTAATCCAAAAAGAAAAGTGCCATTCCGTGCTTCTCTGTATTAACATGCTGAATTAAACCTGCATGGTGAGCACATATCTCATCTCACACTCGCAGCAGATCGGCAGAACACCTTTGGGGCATCTCTCACCTGACGTCGAAAGCAGTCCTTCAACGCTCTCGTTCTCCCACTTTTATTATATTTTCCCCACTGTCGCTCATTCTCACTTTGCCTCATCATCACTCATTTCTCTGTCCCTCTGGGCTCTGGCATAAACGTGTTTGGGGGCGTGCCAAGTCGACGCGGGCGGGTGTGATAACTAGGAAATGGGGGCGTGGCAAGGACAAACCACTTTCCACACGTGTTCGGGGAGCTTGGTGGTCATCGGGGAGGATTCACACAGTCGGCGAAGCGAGCTCAAATACAGTATAACTACAAAAAAAGAAGCCCAATTATTAGAAGTGGACCTGGCAACACTGCCTACTACATAGTGCAGGTGTACCTAATGAAGTGCATATCATATATATTTTTTTATCTCTATTCAGGAAAGTCAGAGCTAAATGTGCTAAATCCAGTTTGAGCCTTTAAGTGATGCATTCTCTCGTTTGCAGTCAGCCTAGTTGTCATGTCAAAGCGCCAAGGAATTAAATTTTTGTTTCATTTGACGAATGATCCATCGATAGCTCTTTACCTAATAGACAGGCTCATCACACTAAGTCACACATTCGTCTCCAGCAACCATGATAAATTAGCAAAAAATGACGTGAAAGGTACTTAACTGTCTGACACCACACATCGATTGATGTGAAATGCTATATGGAGCAACAAAAGCCGCAGAAATTGTCAGTCGTGAAAAGAAGAGCAGTACTGAAAAAAAAAAAAAAAAACGTCGAAAAGGTCTTCTCAAGGTCAAGACACTTGAGCAAGGGAATTGGGTTTCCAAAAGGTTCAAGAAATCCCTGCACTGGATTGGGGTGAGTTATCGATCAGAGCCCATTGTCTCTCTGTGATACTGCAGGGTGAGGGGGGGAAGGGGGCGTCCTCGTGCAGATGGACATTCGCGTTGCACAGCGGCGTCACGGTTCATGCTCACCAAGTATGGATTTGGCCACAGACAAAATGTCATTTGGAAAATGTCACCGCCTAAATGCCATGGAGGCTTTGTATGTGTCCAGTTGTGTGTCTGTGTGCATGCTCGCACATACCATCACAGCTGCACCCGGGGAGGAAGAGGTAGACGAGGTAGGTAGGCAGGTAAGCGTTTCTAGGAAGGTATGACAGATGGGTAGGTGCTTAGTAGGAAATATACATGATAGGAAAGGTAGATGTATAGGAAAGTACAGTAGATAGGTATGATAGATGGTAAGTAGGTGCCTAGTAGGGTGACAGGGAAGTTAGGCGGTGGCTGAATAGGTAAGCGGGTGTTTGGATGGGTGGGTAGGAAAATAGGTGAGAACATACAGTACCTACCTGGTTGCCTGTCTACCTTCCAACCCATCCATACACCTTCGTATCCACAGCATATCACCAGCCCACCTTGACACCTTCCTACCTATTGATGCTACCCAGCCATCCAAACACCTTCCTGCTGACCAACAGTATGTAACACACCTACAAGGTGCAGACAGCTACGGAGGTGTTGGATGAGTGGGTAGATTGATAGGTAGGCAGACAGTTTTGTAGGCAGGCTGGTGTCTTGGTGTTAGCGGGACAGGTAGCTCAGCTGGGTTGGTAGGATGGGTAGATTGCTTGTTGTTTAGACTAGAGATCGATCGACAGTTTTTTTTCTGGGCCGATACCAATTTTTAGTCGTCAAGGAGGCCAATAACCGATATTTGCAGCTGATATTCATTTGCAGTCAAAGTGAAAATATTGGCGACAAAAATGTTTTAAAAAGTTTTATATAATTAAATACATGGTTGGAAAGAAACGTTTTAATAATAAACTATGATGGATTCCATATTACTATGGGTGAAAAAATAATGCAAAGGTTTGTGCTTGTGCTTAAAGACGACGTAGCCACCGATGCATTTCCAATATGTAAGACATTTTGTGGCGACATTTTGTGACAGTATGTGGCGCTCTTATTTTGAAGGCCAGTAATGTGTTGTGTGTGTTGAGAATGTGTCTCGACAGTTAAGACAGCAGGGTGCAAGAAGAAATGTGGCTCCTGTTCTTATTTCACTCAGAACTTGCACAATGTCAGCGGCTATCGTAAAACTCGGTCACATGGTGTCAACACGCTCATACAGCCGCGCGAGCATGATGTGCAAAACTAAGCTAACCGAGGTGGCTTCATTCACTCTCTGCAAGAGAGAAGTTCCAACGTTTTTTTTGCCAACTTTCGCCGGAAAGTTAGTAAGGTAGGTAGAAAAGAAATAGGTGGCTAATTAGGTTAATACAGTGTTTGAATGGGAAAGTATGATTTTGGTGGGTTGATACTATGAGATAAGTAATGAGAGTGTGTTTTAACCACTATTTTAAAAAATGTTTTAGCACATTGAAATTCATGATTCCCGGTTTATTCATTCGGCAAGGGGTGGCGGTGTGGCCTGAAGATTGGAATCAGAGGTCCTCTTTTGAATTCAGCAGACTAGCTGGGGGAAATCACGTTGCGGAAAAGCGAATATGTAAACACGTGTCTCAACATTCACCGGCAGAGCACCTTTGAGATTAGTGCACTTGGCTTTACCTAAAAGGCCCTGGTTGCTTGTATATGTGGAAGCAGAGCCGGGCGAGGATGCAGGGCGATCCGAAAAAAGACAAGAACACCGTTAACAAAACAGGATGAAAATAAATAGTCCCACCGCATGGTGTGGCAGGGGACCCTGGGGGCGCCCCAAAGGTCATTCATCCACTGGCAATCACAAGCACTTGTTTTGATAGATTAGCTTGGTTTGCATGTGCCTGCACACACGCACACACACACATGCAGCCAAGTACACTCAAGCAAACATAAAAACACAAGGCTTTCTTCTATTGAGAGGCGCTCAAGCAACAAATATAGACTTTGAGCCTACTTGAATGGGGTTGTTAACTTGTCTACGGTATAAAAACAGGACTTTGCTAGGTTTGGTTAAGATATTGAAAGAGGAAACAGGAACAGATGACAAACAGTTATGGAAATGTGTCCTTAAGGCGGAGAAAATGAAGACCATACACATACATCGGAGTGTTAGCTCTGAAAAGATGAGGTCACAGACTATGTAGGTTGATGATGTGTGTGCAAGTATCTATAATCCTCAAGGTAACCATGAGCTCCAGGCCTGGTTTTGCCCTCTGAGTCACCCTCATCCTGGCTAAACTGTCCATTGCAAGCATACTGGATGTATTTCAAACCTCTGCATGTTTGCTGTGTCAGATGAGAGCATCCAAGTGAGTGTGTGTGCGTGTGTGTGTCAGACACATATTGCAGGTCCCCAAACCTAAACAGGAGCGACAAGCATGACAACGATAGAATCGCAGACGGGCCCTTCGGCGCAGCTTTCTATGATCGGTAAAGGGCTTAACAAGCATCTCTGCCAGATCCTTTCTTTAGAGTTCATTCACACTGTTTAAATAAAGCATTCACAATTTTAAAAAAAACAGGCTGTGTCTGTGTGGGGCCCTTTCATTGTGTCAACACAGTGCAGCGCGATGTGAAAGACAACATTTCAGATAATTATCCATAGATCATGCGTTTAAATTAACTGCCTCTTTTGTCAACGTGTGGATTACATGACTGTGGCAAGTGTGAATATTCATCATGGCGTTCAATGCCGAGCAGTAATTAGACTAAGCAGCCGCACGACGAATCAACAAACAAATGTCAATGGGAAGTCTGTACAGGGGTTTTGCTCTTAGTTTTTTTTCCAATTGCAGTTATCCTTTTGTGTTTAGGGCGAGTAATATGTTTATATTTATTTATTTATTTTCATGTAGAAATAAAATAAACATAATAAAATAAATGTATTGAAATTCTAGTATCCATACTATATAAATACATAATAAAATAGATTTAAAACAAGCAAAATATATCAACTATATAAAAATGTACACAATCTTTAAGACTGCTTATTTTTGTATTACATTAGATCTATCTGGTTTTCCTCCCATTTGCTTCTTGTAAAATGTCTGGGTACTATACAATAATAATAATAATAATAATCATAATAATAATAATAATAATAATAGACATTATTGTTATAATTAAAAATACCAATTAAATGGTAGTATTAATTATTATTAATTATTATTATTATTGTTATTTTGTCTTCCAAGGTGCCTAAGAATGCTATTTTACCAAAAATTACACTGTCCTCTGTATTCTAAAACGGTGAAAATTAGTTTTTAATATGCTAAATGGGGAACGGTTGTTTGCAGTGACGCTATGCTGTGCTGTATTGCCACTCACCCCCCTTTCAATCAGACTAATTAAAACACAAGAGATTTCCTGATGATTTCAAAAAAAAAAAAAAAAAAAAAAAAGGGAAGCCACAATCAACCGTGCGAAACCCTAATTTGACGGACAAATACTTGAAAATATGCACTTAAATGCACTCACCGGTCCCTGCACGTTTCCTTGTATTGGATCTCATTCGATTGTGCGTCCAATGTGTCAAGTACAGACATCATTGTGTACTGTATATGTAATATTTGTATGGGTATTTATGAATGATATGTTTGGCTGGCGACCAGTCCAGGGCGTACCCCGCCTGTCTCCCGAAGTCAGCTGGGATAGGCTCCAGCATGCCCCCACGACCATAAAGAGGAGAAGCGGTATAGAAAATGGATGGATGGATGGATGGATGTTCTTTTGAGCAGTGCGTCACTGTCGCCATCCATGGTTCTGAACTTTGCAACACAACAGAATCAACTCCTCTTGCACAGGTGTACCTTATTCTCTGCCTTGTCAGTATATGAATACACACACGGAATACAAACATCCATAATGTTGCTTTTTAAGCCCTCACAAAGCAGACACGCCCCTGAATTAGAATTTAAACTCCAGCAATATGAGCTGTTATTGGGACATACATTCACCGCATTGACTCCTATCGTCTATAAGTAAACAAGAATGCACCAGCCTCCATATGAAAACTCCTGATGAGATCTCCGGCCTTTGATCGGAGCGTCTCATTTGCGGGTTGTACACACAAACAGAGATATAATCTCCAAAGGCAAACAGAAAGCTGGCGACTGTGCAGTAATTGGCAACAGAGAGGCTGTCACAGAGTGGAAGACGAACACCGTGGCCATGTCATCTCATTAGAGAGAGAGAGAAGGAGAGAGAACTGAGGAGACGTTTGGAAGAGAACGCTGGAGGAAAGAAGAGGTGGGGAGGGGCAGGAGCTGAGGGGTGGGGGAGGGCAAGAGATAAGCTAATGCTGAGAAAATCTGCATGCAAATTAAAGGCGGACAAACAATCGCACACAAACGAACGAGTGCATACGCACGATGGAAACGCCACATGTGAGATTGTAGATCAAGCAGTGCATTTGCATGTTGGAGACAATCAAAGCATGAACCGACTAACATGCGTGTTTGCCTTCAGAAGGAGAGAAAAAAAAAAACACAAACTGAGATTTTATCCCTTTATCTCACACTCGTAGAAAGCAGAGCTTAGCAACTATCAGACTCTCACGGAATGAATGGGATGGATATTGACGTTCATATCAAATCCAATTCCATGTGAGATGCCAACCCCTCCCTCAGGCGACTTATAGTCAAGATATGGGAGTCACTTTCACATTGCATTATGCATCGTCACCCACATGAGAAAATCCCATGGCTGACGTAAGAACTTTTGTTTTTTCGAGCGAAAAATGGCACAAAAAAATGACATCTACAACCTGTTCAAGAACCAGTGTGTAAGATTTATGAAGAACATTTACATAACTAGCATGGAGGTTTTCTAGTTAAAGTAGCTGTAAGGAAAAATTGTGTTTCGTCACGGTAGACTCCCCCTGGAGTTGTGAAGTATCATTTTCTCTAACTAAATGTCTGCATTTTGACATCATGCTTTGAATTTAAAAAATAGCACTGAAAGTGTGCTGGCTGGTCCACTAATATAAGCGGTAATCTGAGGTTGCCATGGTAACAACATACTGTACAAGTCACTTTATTATTATTTATTTATGCAACCCGGCCACGCTAATGATTTTCAAACTGTTGTTTTAAAGTAGAATAATTTCAATTTGTCCCCACATATTCTAACTTATTATGATTATTTTAAAAAAACATTTTCAATAATTATGATTATTATTAGCAAACTATTCCTATTTTCTTACATTTTAATATTTTTTATCCATATTTTTACCATTTTGATTCCATTTCCTTTTATCGCAGTCAATTGGTTCGAGACCCAACTGTGATAAGTGAATTTCCGCAAAGTAAGATACCTTATTTATAAATCATATATTTTCATAGAGCATAGAAAATTTGTTTACAACCTTCCAAATATGTTTTTTAGCATTATTAGAGCCCTCTAGACATGAAATAACACCCCTATAGGCACCTTTACACACGTATTACCCAATACAGCAGACATAACAGAAAATAAGACTTATAAAACATAAATAAGACTCATGCTTGTGGGTGTTTTTGAAAATGTGTTCCAGTGGCACGGACCCAAGTGTGACGTCGGAGGCTCAGAGTTGAGTTTAGCTTGGCATAGCTTACATGCGAACAGTACCCCGTGTTAGGAATTATTCTGCCTGATATAATGATAATTGAGATTATTCAAACCTGCAACAAAAGCCTGTTGTTCCGGCGATCAAGTCTGGTGCTTGTGTGTCTCAATGAACAATACAGTAACATTACTGACACCTAGTGACCAGTGTAGAATACTACATATCAGCAAAGTCCGATTGAGTCTTCCGAAAGCCTTATATTTGTATTTCAGTTCATTTAGCCATTTTTTTGCTTGAAAATGCTTAATTTAGGCAAGAAGAATGTAAAATGTTGCTTAAGCATGAATATTTTTGGACTGATAATAGGCTTCCACTTCCACACGGGATGGGAGGAGAACTTTATTTCACTCTATCATGTCGACATGCCATGGCCGACTTCATGACTTCATGCAGTGTTAAGGTAATATAATGTAAGGTAATGTCTCAATGTTTTGTGTCATTACTGCCGCCTAGTGACCAGAATACTACATATCACTTGTATTTCAATAGGTTTTGACTAATAATAGACCATAGTCCACCACGAAACAGCAATAATTAATTAATTAATTACTGAAAAAACACGATATAGCGAGACAGCGAAAATCAAACCGCACTGACTGTATAACAAACATCAGCCCATGTGGACTTTGCGTAAAGCTATCTATCAAATCCACCAGAATACATCCTAATATCAGGGGATATCCCCATAGCAGGGGCTCATCTTCATCATACTCGTCATAGATAAGAGTTATTGAAGTCTGATCAGCTTATCAAGTCATCAAAGCGGGATCCTGCATAGTAGCCCAAATATGTTCGCAACTATCGGCCCATCTGTCTAGCATCCATGGTTCGGGTTTGAGCTCATTTGGTCAAACTCTGTAGGAGGCGTTTGTCAAAATACCAGCTCTGGTCTTCGACCCGAAATGACTGGTTCCTACCAAAATAGCCGACTTCCTGTGTGTTTTCAAACATGAGTTTCGCTGACTTTAAGAAATCAATTCACACGATACAAACAAAACCACAACAATTACCTCTGCAGCCAACATGCGCTTTCCTGGCAGATTGATTTCGAGAAAAGAGGCGGTATTGTTATTTACGAAAACTGGCATGCGTTAGTGCCCGTTGAGGATCTGCCTCAACTTTTATTGCGTCGCACAATAGTGTGTCCCTCCAGTGTATCCTCGCCTATATGTGACACATGCAAGTCTCGCACAGAGGAGTTTGTCAACTGTCAGGTCTTCTCCCCCCTCTTGGCAATACATCATTAGGTAAAAACATGACTTTGAGCAAACCCCTCCAAGCCGTACTGGGGGAGATGACGGCTGGGAGGGAGTGACGGCAGGAGAAAAATGGAGGAGGAGGAGGAGGTAAAGTGAGGGAAGACTGCAGTGGAAGACAGCAGGTGGGGTGTGTGGCTTATAGTGTATGCAGCGATACAGGAGGGGGAATAACGAGGATATTATTAGGTTATTACCTGTGTATTATTTTTGTAAACACATTGTATTGTGCAGCTGTGCAGGCGCCACTCAACTATAATGACATTTTTTTACATTTTGAGTGAATAAACTCCATACATCACGCCACAATGAGGGTTGTGTATTTGCTTAATGTTGCTGGGCAAGCAAGTGCCTGCACGACAGCTTTATAATGAGTCAGTGAGCCATTAAAAGTGTTCCGCTGGCTCATTTTAACCTGCAGGAGTATCCTGCAGTTGGTGTAATGTCAGTTTCTGCCAAGAAGGACAAAAAAAAAAAAAAAAAAAAATCCCTGTGTCTCGTTTTTGGAAACGCACCAACGACTGACTCATCTGTCGCTGCGCCAAGAATCACTGCTGTCACCAACAATGACGACCACAACTAAACCAGCACTCAGCGCTAAATGTCACCGTGTACCGAGCTGGACTGTCCCAAGAAAGACACAGTCTGTAAAAATCACCGGAATTGATCTGAGGCTTTCAATATGAATCATAGCAGGAAATCCGACTATGAGCTTTGACTGGTTGAAGTAGCAGCTTCAAAACATAAACTACAGTATATGACAAAGAACACTGACCGCAGAATTGACTGTTTACTGCTACTTTAAGAGGAAATAAATCAACAATTCAGTAGTAGACCAAATGGTATGTCAAGTCCAAGTCCGAATTTGAGGTGTGAGTGTTTTCTGCTTTTTCTTTGACTTATTTACACCTTTTTTGCAAAAACAAATGACAAAAATACACCGGAAGATTAAGACACAAGACTGTGGTGTCATCTTATGCATCCTTGTCATGACAATGTTTTTTTTCCTCCAACTATGAACAGCGTTTAACTTGTTTCTACACCTGCCAATGTTCAAAAACATGACATTCAAAGTGTATCTGCAAGACATCGTGTTCATTTTTCAGTTGATTTAAGTTCACATGGTGTTTTATCGTTGTAATGTGTATATATATCGACAGTGGATAACTTCTTATTACACTTGTAGGGTGGTTGAGAAAGGTAGTATTAGGCAGAGAACCAAATTTGCTCCTAAACCACATAAGCCAGAGAACCAACACAGAAACATGATGACAATAATGAAAACAAATAAATAAAAGTAACAAAACAAACTATATACAGTCGTCCCTCGCAATATTGCAGTTCAGTTATCGCTCCCTCGTTATATCATGTTTTTCCAGAAATGAATGAATTAATTTCATGGTAGATTATGGTCCATTATTAATCAAAACATATTGAAATGCAAGCGATATGCAGTATTCTGGCCACTGGGCAGCAGTAATACATGGATGAGTTATTCATTCTTACTACACTACCCTACCTTGCACGCCATGTAGCCAGCCATGGATGCAGAGTGGAAAAAGGGTTATCCTCCCATTCAGTGTGGAAGTGGTAAGTTTGTGGCTTCTTACTTTGTCCTTCTTCCCCCACTCCATTTGAAACCCTTTAAGAAATACATTTGAGGCTAACTGGTTAGCTCGCTAGCCTAAATTAAGCATTTTCAAGCATGAAAATGGCTAAATTAACTAACTAAATGAGAACTAATGAGGGGTAAACTTGCCACAGTCAAATGCTTCTAGTGTTGAGATTGTTGGCTTCCCACACCCGTGCCCTATAAAGGAATTTGACCCTGGAACAGATCATTTCTATATTTCCATTACTTTCTATGTGGAAAAAGCATCCCGTCACGTCATTACGCATAATTCAGTGCTCTTCAATTGGATTTTAACTTGTGGCATCACATTACTGCGCAAGTAAAGCATGTTAAAGGGCTGGAAGACTGCCTGAACGATGAAGAGGGAGAAGGATGGATGTCGGGGGAGGGTGTGTAAGTGAATATGCGGCGTGTTGTGACACCACCTCCCCCTCACACTCAGCAGTTTGAAATGCTGAGCTCGTCCCCTCTCCTCCACACACACAAACACACACACACACACACACACGCATCGAAAGCGACCATGAACGTGCAGTAAGATGTGTTTAGCAATCCAGCCAATTGGAACCACAAGCCCCTCTTCCAATATGTACCTGCAGGGCATCCATGAGCGGATGCTGATGCACACGCAGGCAAACCACAGCACCCATGCGCCGTTTCTTTGCTAAATCTATCCTGGAGCGTGTGAATGCAAACCACATTCCTGCCTAAACTTCCACATTGCATGCCCCAAAAATACTTCTCAGACGCACCTTTAAAAGGAGACCCAGAGAGCAGACAGGGAACCATATCAGCGGGTAGAAACAGTCAAGTCATCACTTTTTGTGATTTGTGCGACTTGTTTTATGGCTTCTCATACGTCTTGTGACTGGCTGTTAGTTATTATGGTATTATCGATCAAGGCTGTCAAAAGATTAGAGGAAAATTACGGCCGGAATGCTTCCTCAACCGCCAAGCTCTTGTGCGAAGGTGAACCACAAGTCACTCGGCGGCACGGCTCAGGTGGTAGAAAGGTCACCTCCTAACCTGAAGGTTGCCGATTCGATCTCCCGTCCTGCCGTGACCATGTAGAAGTATCCTTGGGTGAGGTACTGAAGCCCCAGTTGCTCCCGATGCCGCGTCATCAGTAGGTAAATGTAGTAACAGTGTCAGAGACCTTGAGTGGCGTGAAGGTAGAAAAGTGCGATGCAAGTGAAAGTCCATTTACCATAACATGAAAAGCACCGTGATGCACGATCTTCTTTTTAATGACTGAAAAAGCAGCGTAGCATCCAATACATGATCGGAAACACGGCGCACAGAAAATCAAATAAAAAGGAACACAAAACATGTTTTTTCACTAATAAACACACACAAATAGTGTGTGTGTTTACAACAGTGATAGACATACTGTATAGAGTGCATACGTCAAAAGAGAGGCTGGTATATTTTTTACGCACAGATGATAATTGGCCACTGTGCCACAGCAGACGGTGGAAAATACACGCATCTGGAGGAAATGATGAGAGGTTAGTATGTCTTTATGGATGTAGCGCTTGGTGGGCACTAACTACTGTATCATACTGAAGTGCATTGACTGGATAATTGTCAATATTCATCCATCCATCTTCCATGAGGTCATGGGGGCAGCACCTAAGCAGGGAGGCCCTGAGTCCCCCCCCGCCACAGCTACTTCATCCAGCTCCTCCTGGCTGTTCCCAGGCCAGTTGGGAGACAGTCTCTCCTACGTGTCCTGGGTCTTCCCCAAAGCCTGAAGCCTGGTCGGACTTGCCCTGAACACCTCCACAGGGAGGCGTCCGGGAGGCATCCTGACCAGATGCCCAAGCCAGCTCATGTGGCTCCTCTGAATACGGAGGACAGTGACAGTGCTCCTCACCTTATCTCTAAGAGAGCCCAGCAACCCTACATAGGAAACTCATTTCAACCGCTTGTACTCGCGATCACTACCATTGTCAATATAACAGGATTATTTTGATTAGAGATTTACTTCCATTTGGAACATGTCTGAACATGCGCCCCAGTCAAAACACCCCCAACAGCGCACTTAGCACAGCCGTGTTCAGAGCAGCTGGTTTTGGCTGGATTGTCTTGTACAAATCGTTTGGTCTCTAGAGACACAAATATGCGTATACAAGCAATTAAAAAGCCATTTTTAATCATAATATGTCTCCTTTATGCCCATGTTTATTTCTATTCTCCTATATACCAGTGCACTATTCTACGCACTTTAACAGCACATCCTCATCTATAAATATCAAGTATTCAATAGATAACGATGAATGATGAATGACCGTGTTCTGAAAGGCTTGGCTATGATTATCACACCGTGTTCCTGATTCCACGTTAGCTGCTCTAAGGGTGTCGTTATTCAATTGAGGACCGGGTAGAAAGCACTTTAGCTTTTTTTTTTGGAGCGGTAACATGCATTTCACCAAATAAATTGCATTTGGGCGCTTCTTCCTTGCATTACCACTCAACGTGCACACATCATGGCTCTATTGTATTCTCATTAGCTGACAGGCTTTGTTTGAGAAAGTGTGCCTCTTGTCTTCCCCCAGACAGAGACAGAAGATGATTATATGCCGATTAAAACCCAAATAAAGTCCTGGTTTTTTACAATTCAGTCACTACTTCTACTGCTTTTATGTCTTTCAGCAATAGCACTTTTGTGCCACCTTTCAAACCTTCTTTTCCCCCCTCCAACCACCTGCGTCTGCTTCCATCCATCCACTCATCTTCCTTCTTTCACACGTCTTCCAGCCTTCCAGCCAAGCTCTTTTCCTTATCTCCCGAGGCTTTTGCATGCCTGTGAGTTTGTGTGTGTGTGGATGCCCGTGTGTGTGTGTGTTCAACAACACTCTGGGGGGAGTCATGAGCCATAAAAGTCAGGATTCATTAGGGTGTGACAAGAAAGGAGAGAGAGCGAGGAAGATGACATGCAACAGATCTGCTTTCACACGCACACAGATGTCAGCGTGAGGCGGCGCGTTTGCTCGCTCAAACTCACGCGCCTTAAAAACTCAAAGCTGGAGGATAAAGAAGACAGAAAGAAATGTCAACAAGGCCTTCCGGCTGATAGATATGCATTTTCGCCAGGTTTCATGGAGAGCTGCGAGCACAAAGCACTGTTGAGTCGCCAGAGAGGAAAAAAACAAACAAGAAGCATTAAGACTGAAACTGCCTTCCTCCACAAATAACTTGCCAGTGTTGCTGACTAAATGCAGAGTGACACATTGTGCTGTCTGCTGCCTTACCTTTGGCCACTGGGGTCCACGAGGCAAACACTCACTCTGCACCTCCGCCTGACCTCCTTCTCCAAGCCACTCTGTCATCATTTCATCCTCCGTACTTCCAGACAAAACATTCATCCACTCTGTGCTGTCTTGCATCAGCTATCGCTGTTGTCAAGTCTGTCTGAAAACCTTCTATTTACTTTCCAGTGCAGGAAACTTTTTTCGGCTAAAGGCTGCATCCTGAAAAATCAAAAGACTAGGGTTCACTTTGATATAAATTTGTTTTTTTTGGTTAAAAGGCTAAAAAGATGTTTTATATGTAACATATTTAAATAGAAAAAGTTTGGGTTTTTTTTATTAGCAGTGATTTGTACATTTCAGCTTTTTCTCTTTACACTTTTTCCCCATTTTAGCATTTTTTTTGCTTAATTGTATATCTACCATGTGCCACAGACCAATAAAAATGTCCCACAGCATCAGGTGGAACAACACTGATTCTAACTGTTCATTTCTCATTAGTAAAGTGGTGAATGTATGCAAGTTTTCTCATATTCTTAGACTGTCATCGCTATTTGTTACATGAATGCCGTCCCACAGCAGTGTGTGACCATGTTGGCTCGCTTTGGTGTGCGGAGGCGGATCTCCTGAGCTATTTCAAGTGCCTGCCAGGCTCCCCGCCTCCGGTCCTCAACGTTGAGGTGCGGTACACCTGTTTTTGAACATTTCACCTCAATGAACAGATGAAGATGAGTGCATAAAATGACAGCACCATGCTGCCATTGTTCACTACGAGATGAGAACGGTTCTGCATGCTGCAACTGTTAACGCTGCACTTCAGAACAGGAACTTGGCAAAAATAAAATAATCCTCAACCTGTTCAAACTCTTACTGTTGCACTTGCAGCTTCCTAAAAAGAAACACGACAAACCAAGAGTGTCCAAAGTGCAGCCCAGGTGCAGATAGTTCTTTGTTCTTTTTAATGAGCTATTATCACATATTACACTAATTTGCTTTGTAACCTGTAACACAAAGCTTATATAGCTTATAGTACGGACTTACATTGCTTTTAGCACCTTTACTGTACAGTCGTCCCTCGTTTATTGCAGATAATTGGTTCCAGACACGACCATGTTAAGTCAATTTCTGTGACGTAGGATTCAATATTAATAAACAGAATATTTAGTGAGAGCAACCTTGTGGACATGAAATAACCCCCCTACAGTCACTTTTACACTCCTATTATTCTTTGTTTACATCACATTGCGCAGGGACATAACAGACCGCTAGCATAGCTAAATACCGAGCCAATTAGTTAGCCTCTCCAATTTACTTATTCTCAACTTAAGAAAGTGTTTCAAATGGAGTGAGGAAGAAGGACAAACAAACTAAAAACCTACCACTTCCACACGGAATGAGAGGAGAATCTTTTTATCACTGGATCTCAGCCATCGAATGTCCGTCTCAGCCATGGCATGTCGGCTCGGCTCTGCTGGCTCAGTAGCCAGTCTCCATGCAGCGTGAAGGGTAACGTAATCAAACGTCATGTCTCATAACATTACTGATGCCTAGTGACCACAATACACATATACACACATATCTACATATCACTTGACTTTCAATATATTTTGACTAATAATAGGCCCTAGTCAACCACGGAGCAGCAATCACTTTTTAGTGAATTATTTTTGCAAAAACTGTGATATAGTGAGGGAGGGATATTCCGACCGCAAGGTACACATCAAAGTGGCCCCCACGTCCTTCAATTTTTCTGCATGCTCAATCAATGTTTATTTTTTATTTGAGAATTGTATTTATTGGAGAATTACCTGCCAGTAGATTGTATACTATGCTTCATTTAAAAATCATTTCATAACAATAAAAATAA
This sequence comes from Dunckerocampus dactyliophorus, assembly GCF_027744805.1. Classification (NCBI taxonomy): domain Eukaryota; kingdom Metazoa; phylum Chordata; class Actinopteri; order Syngnathiformes; family Syngnathidae; genus Dunckerocampus; species Dunckerocampus dactyliophorus. Next base: position 4,168,665 of record NC_072839.1, on the reverse strand, counting down.
TAAAGAGAGAATTTGAGTCTCTTTGCGCACCTTAAACGTACGGAAACCGTAGCCCGAATACAGAGGTATAGACCACACCATGGGTTACCTGTGCCTTTGCACCCCTGCGAGTAACGGAGGCAAACTTTTGGCAAGAATTTTTGTCGACCACCGAATGAGACGGAAACCGGGGCGTTTGAAACGGCTCTTCTGCTGTAGTCTTAAACTGCTTGGAAGGATCTCGAACAATAGTTTCCAGTTTCAAAGTCAGCTTCCATTACCCATCTTTGTGTTATAAAGCTCCGTTGCTTTCTCCCTTTAGCGATCTGAATAGATAAATGAGTCCTGTGCTTGTGGCCGACCGGTGGCGTTGACATATTCACGGCAAAGACGCCGATGAAGAATGGCTCTGTCATCGGACTTCTCTGGGAAATAAGCAAGAGATCACTCCATCGCTCCTGGTTTGTTCCCTCTCTCATGCCGTCCTATATGTCGCGCCTCCACACATCATTCCCTCGTTGCCTCTACGGAATTAATGACACATCGCCACCGCGGCCCCTCCTTCTCCCACCCAGAGTGCTTTGCGGCAAGTTAGAGATGTGCATCTAACTGTCACTAATGAGCTCGGGTTACGTTGTTTACCGTGAAGTCTTTTGCGGTTGCCATGGCGCTCGTCTCCTGCCAAATGTGCCCGTTGTGACGCTCGGCGGAAATCCATCAGCGCCAACAGCTCGCAGGCAAAGTTGATTAATGTCGTTTCATATCATTTTGTCATTAACTTCTTTGCAGAATATTGGATTTGTCTCGCTTCTTCTCGCCTACTTTACATACAAACGTACAATGTCAAACGTTGATTTATCAGGATGGCATTTTTGAGTGTTGTATCATCTAGAATTTTACCACTTTTTATTGTTAGTTTTTGTATTCTGCAGCGATTTTCAAGGTGTGAGCTGGGGCCCCCCTCTCATTCGCATTTGAAAATGTGTTTGTTTAGATAGATACTTCCATGACAAATTCATGCATTCATTCATTTAACCGTGGTTAAATGGTTCCAGACCCGACCGTGACGACTGGATTTCCCCAAAGTAAGATTCGATATCAATAAATGGCATATTTTCATAGATAGAGCAAAGAAAACCTGTTTATGACTTTCTAAATGCAATCTTTGCCATTATTAGAGCCCTGTAGATATGAAATAACACCCCTATAGTCACCTGTACACTCCTATTGTTCTTTGTTTACACCACATTGTTCAATTGTAATGCACAGGCTACGAGATCACAGCAGAGACACAAAACACCATGGCTTTAAACATTAGCAAGCTAGCATGACAGAACTAGTTAGACTCCAATTTATTTACGGTATTCTAAGCTTAAGAAAGGGTTTAAAACAAAGTGGGGAGAAGGACAAATAATCCAAAAAATGACCACTTCCACACTGAATGGGAGGCAAACTCTTCACTATCATGCCAGACATGCCATGTAATCTAATGTCTTGTCTCAATAATGGAACATTACTGACACCTAGTGGCCAAATTACTACATTTACCATGTCTCTCTACATTTTTTTACTACTACAACTACTACTACTAATAATAATAATAATACACCATAGTCAGTTTCTTTTGTTTTTTGGTGGATTGGATGACTGAAGTCAGTAACAAAGAAGAAACAAGACAGATTAGCAGTTTGGAAGCATGTGGCCTGGCCCCACACTGCTGTGGGATGACATTTCACCTCTTCAACCAGCTGCCACAATGCTGTCTCGCACAAACACAAACAGCTTGTCCTTAAAGGGTTCTGTTGTGTTGCGGACTGGTTTGGCAGGCCACTCCAAAAATTCAGGAGGTCGTCTCTGATGAACACCACTCTACGGGATGGACTGTGGACGAATAGGATGGCTGCACAGTTTTCACTTTTCTGCTTTGACTCGGTGCACAGCTGTACTAAATTGAAGGTTCCGTACCGAAAAATCCATAAACGGGTATCATTGTGGAGAAATCATCTTTGTGTTTTATCTTCATACCAATTTGTCAGTCCGCAAAAACTGTTATCTTGTTTCAGTTCCTTACTTTTTCCTATTCTTGGCTATCTTTTGTGTTTTTTTAATGCCATCCATCCTTTCTTATTCATCCTCTTCACCACTCCTCAACTCTCTCCAGAGACGTTTTTTCTTCGTTGACTTTTCCTTCCTTCACTCTCTTCTGCAACTTTTAAAACACCAACTTCCATCTCCGGCTCCTTCGTCACGTTGCTGTCTGCTGTTTGCTGCCAGCAACTCTGTCAGTTGACTTGATTTTTCTCTTGAGCGCAACCTAATTTTTACTCCGTCTGTTTTTCCGTGATCCGTTTTGTTGCAGGAACTTTTTCCGTCTCTTTCGAAAAAGCCGTATCAGAGTCAGGCGTCGTTATGCTGCAGCGTCCTGAGCGTGTGCAACCACAACTCTTGTTGACGAGCTGTTTAGCTTCCTGTGTAGCAGTAGGAGTGAACAATGGCGACTGAAGCGACATTCAGACGGATGCTGGAGCTGGAACTAGTCCATGTGGACTTTTATTGTACGTGTTGCTCCCAGGAAGTGTTATGTACATACCAGTCAAAAGTTTGGAGACACTTTACCATGTTATTGTATGACAAGGTGTCTCTAAACTTGTGACAAGTAGTGTAAATACTCCTCGATTTACTCCATTGTTTCTTTTGTCTCCGGCGGATTTAAAAATAGCGCTTTCGTAAGAGAGGGCAAAACGGTAAAGGCGACATATTGGAATTTATGCCAAGCACAGCTGTGCTCGTTAGAGTTTTTTGCAGGTACACCTCAAGGTTTGGAGGGGGAGGCATGGAAGCTGTCAATGAAGACTGGAGGTGCGGCAGCTTGACAAACATAAAGAAAACATAGTTTTCACACCAGCTCAGCTAATTTAGGTGGGTTGATTTTTAGTTCTGATGTTGACAGAGTAAAAAAAAAAAAAAAAGCGTCTCAAACCATTTACATCATTACTTCACATCATGTTTTCATAATACAAATAAATGATAATACAAACACAAATTACAAAAACAAACATAACATACATTAGATACATTACATTTACTCATAAATATTATTAATTCATCATAATATATACTAAATATATTAATTTTCATAGTACTTATTTCATTTGATTTCATTGTTATTTTATTTTTTCCCTGTCTATTATTTATGAAAATGAGTCAATAAAATCCAACACACAAAAACATCACGTCTGTGGGTCAGTTATAAAAATAACATGAAAACTAATCACATCAAGACTTTTAGGTTATTGACAAACTGAATAATGTCACAAGCTGCCTGATTCCCCTAATCAGGCTTTGGTGGGTTTCTGCTTCCATGCTGCTAATGCCATTAATTGGGGCAAACAAATGCGTCTATGTGCATTAACAAGCAGCATTGATTTCATTTTGCAACATTCATTTCCCCCCTCCCCAAATCCCTCCACACGCCGACAGGATCAGCCAGAATCAAATGCTAATGAAAGGTTCCACAAAAGCAGAAGGTTACACACCGGCAAGATTTCTCGCGTATAGTAAGAAGCTTCCAGTAATCCAATCAAACGGTCGGATCAATCTAATGCTAATTTTGCTCCAATTGAAAGCAATCAGTCAAGTAATTGAGTTGAAAAAGCGGAGCTTTTAGGAATGCACTTTATTAAGATTCTTCATGATGTGACGCACCTGTTGCTTTCCTGTCTTCTTCCCCGCCGTGACCAGATGGGGGCTGCGTCTCAGGCATTCCACGTGCGTGTTGTTGCCCTTTTGCAAATCATGCAGAATGAGCTTCTTAGTCGCACGCCGCGCTCGGCTGATGCGCCAGATGTGATAAGAGCGATGTCACTGATGCATCGCTGTTAATTAACTCCCTGAGAAGAATTTCACTCGGCATTCCCTCGGAGTAATGGACAGCAAACCCGACTGAAGTAAGAAGTGTGTTTTAAGCACGCACACGCGCACAGAAAGGCTGGGCTGGTGTTGACGGTGTTGATTTCCTCCAACGTGCAAATACGATCCACTTGCAATACTGTATGCATGTTTTTAAAAGTGAAGGATTTGTTAAGGTTGCTGTTCTTACAATGTGCTTATTACCTGCCAACTCCAGGGGGAGGGGGTGCTAATACTACTAATAACGTACTACTACTAATAGCGTCATAATACGCTACATGTCACCCAGTTGAGTGCAAACCTCCATCGAGTTCTCCATCGAGAAAAGCATTTTGTCATTAACAGCAAATTTATTAGAGAAATAAATCTAAATTTAAAAAATATATATTTATAATGATAAAAAAAGAGAGATATACATGTTGGATCTGCACCGAAATGTAGTCATGCTAAAAACAAGCAAACAGACTGAGAGTGAAAACGCAGTATTAACAATAACAATAATAACGATGATGATAATGACAATACTGCTACTTCTACTACTAAGGTCATTTGTTGTCAATATAATATTAATAAATAACAATGATTAGAAATCTCATCTGGATCAAAATGTAATAATGGCGTTTCAAGACGGCAAAAGAAACCAACAATAATAATAATAACACAAATAATAGAAATAATACAATCATAATTCAAATGATATCCATAAATATTATTCTTTATATTATTATATTATTATTATTCCCACTACTATTAATAGTACTATTTGTATGAATTATAATATATAATATTACAATTAAGTGTAGCAATAACAATACAATAATTTATCAATATTTATTAATATTATTAATTAATATTATCCATCCATTTTCTATACCGCTTCTCCTCTTTAGGGTCGCGGGGGCATGCTGGAGCCTATCCCAGCTGACTTGGGGGCGACAGGCGCGGTACACCCTGGAAATTATATTCTATTATTAATATCATATACTCATTAACATCCTTCCATTCTCCTCATTAGGTAAGCTGGAGCCTAAATGAACCGAAAAACCGCCATCTATAAGGGCGGATTGTCCGGAGGACTAAACGGTAAAACGGGACGCGGTTTACCGCTGGGGGTGTCCAGATACAGATTTTTCAGTTGCGATAACGACACTGCAGCCTTGCTTCTGTTTCTTTCTTCTGTTGTTTCTGTTTCTGAACAGACCCCAAAATTTGAGCTTGTGCATCGGACTAACTTGAAATTTCTCACACAGCTCAATGCACGCTCCCAAAACACCCTCCATAACTTTAAGGCCTTGCGTCGAATCACCGCAACATTTGGTGCACGCATTTAGGGGACCGGCAAGCACATGTCTGTAAAATCTGAGAAAAGATGAAAGAGAAAGAGAAAGAAAACATGATCGCCATCAATGACTTTTGCAGGGGGGACGGGCAAGACGTACTCATCTTTAGTGTCGAAATCAGTGCAAAAGGCACATACACACAAATACAAATCTTCAAATTAAAAACATGAATAAATAAGCATCTTAACTATGTAGTTACTCTTCTTTACTCATCTGAGACTGAACCAACAGCGCCTCTGCTGGCTACAGGCGAGCAGTGCATTCCATTTTCAACACATTGTTTCGCCGCCGCCAGTTGGATACATGATTAGCACTCGGGTTTCTTGTGGATCTTCAGGCTTTTTCAGATTGATGCTAACAAGTTGATCAGCATGCAGGCGATGCGAGCTGGGATAGCATTAGCATTCAGGAAGAAAGGGGACGGGATGGAGGTGCAGGCTAAGTGATTAGGAGAAAAGCGCTCGCTTCGTAGGAGTCCTATGTAGCCTTAGAGGCTAATTAAACCAAACCAGGTAGGGGAGCGATGCTAACCCACTGATAACACGGCTCGCACAGTCGGACTCGTGCTAAAGCCACGCGGGGGCTGCACAGCTCGGTTTCTCCTCCACGCCGGCATATGGACACCCAGTTAGCTTCAATTATGGCAAAAGTAATCACAGGTGCACATACACAACCCCGGCACACGTCTCGGGGAGTTGTTTACAAGGAGCTATTCCAAGGACTTTGTGATTAAAACCGCCGCAAAGCACTCCTGACACTCCATTACCCAGCATGCCCCGGGCGAAGCCGGAGTGTACATATTGATTTCACGCCTCATTAGGTTTTGTGTCTAACAATGTCATAGTTCATGCGAGTTGTACAGGATGCTGTATCATTCCGCAATGACTCGGCGCGACCATGGGAGGGGACGGACGACACATAACAAATGAACACGTTATTATTGAGTTTGGACTTGGTGGCAAACTTGGTAGGCTGCGGGTTGTTCTTGACGCACTTTTCACGTGTTTGCAGCTCAAAAAAATAAAAAAAATAAAGTTCCCCTTTTGACAATAGATCGGGGTGGGCAAACTGTAGCCCGCGGGCCACATCCGGCACACCGGGCATTTCCAAATTCTTTGTTTTAACCCTTTAACATCAAAACTATATCTGGCAACATGACTTGCAGTGCTATTGTGGCACGCTTGCACAAAAAAAGCAATCCAAACACAACACATCAACATCCACAACACACAAAGTAAGCTGCCTACTTCACCATGTGGGCATACAAATAAATATCTACGCACAACACCCAATGCCAACAAAACACCCATGTATTCCTGCCGCAAGGCATGCTGGGTAGCTCGTGGTACTCTCTCACAACATTTTGCCGTATTTGTCGAATTTCTGCTTGATTGCAAAAATATGTTGAGGAGGTCGTCAGAGAAGTAAGTTAAATACTCATGTTGTTGTTGCCGTTGGACTACCCAGCATGCCTTGCGGGCACCCACATGTCTGTTTAGCTATGGGAGCACTAGCTTTCACATTCAACCCGACCTCAAAACTCCTAAGTCGTGACTGGCATTCCAACAGGTATGAGGTGTGGATTACGCAGACGCCGCTTGGCGAAACGCCTTCTCTCGCCTGCTAGCCTGACAACCAGGCTACAGGCTACACCGTGACTCTGACCATTCATTAGTGGCGAGTACCTGTACATTTTACACCTTAAAGGCATTTACTACGTTTGTGAGGCATGTTGAAGACAGGAGGGGAGGGTTCTGGAGCAAATATGATCTAATCATTACAACAGTCACTTTTATTGCAAAGGGTGATCCGAAATCGGAAGATCATGTCGACGTTAAGCTAGTAGGATGGAGGATTGACAGATGCACAACCGAGTATTTTTGTTTGTACACTTGTATGACATTTCATTAAGGTAAAATCTACTTAAGATTTTTAAGATGCTGTCAGTTTGATCCAGGAACAGAGTTCCACACCCTTTTTTTTTTTTTTTTTTTATTATTACAGTATTCCCTCACCGTCTCGTGCTTACAATTTTGTGGCTGCAATCCATCACTGTGGTTCAAAAATATATTTGTATTTGTTTTTCATATTTCATGATTGAAGTGATTTAAGCAAATTTTATATTTTTTTGCTTCAACTGAGCATTTTCATGCATAAAAATGCGTAAAAGAACTAAAATACAAATATAAGGCATTCAAAAGACACTGATGATATGTGGTATTCCACACTGGCCACTAGATGTCAGCAATGTTACTGTAATGTTCGGTGAGACAAGCTCCAGACTTGATCACCACAGGAACAACAGGCTTTTATTGCAGGTTTAAATGATCTCACAACAGGCACAACAATCCCCAACACGTGTTAGTATTGTGACCGTAACCCACGGCAAGCTAAAATGCAACTCTGAACCCCCGATACAGCAACACACAAGTCTTATTTACAATATGTCTACCATATCGGGAAATAAGAGTGTAAAGGTGACTATAGGGGTGTTATTTCATGTCTAGAGGGCTCTAATCATGTTCAAAAACTTCATTTAGAAGGTCGTAAACAAATTTTCTTTGCTTTAACTACAAAAATATTCGATATACTTCATCACAGTTGGGCCTGGAACCAATTCAGGGCAATAAACGAAGGATTGCTGTATTTTTATTATCCATCCAGCAAACCGCCCCACAACTGACCCCCCAATTCACGAACAAGGAAGTGTCAGCGCACTCGCCATGCAATACATTGTGTCTGTTAACGGTGTGGTTTTATTGGTAGCAGACAGTTTACAACGCCATCAAAGTGCTTGATGCGCCGGCAGAGAGCGACCTCGATCATAGAGCAAGAAATCGAACCAGAGAGCCTTTCTTGACCTTTAGCATCAGGTGAGGCGCTCAGGTGGTGACCCCCAACAGGCGCCCCCCGCCATTTATCGAGGCATGTTGCAGACACCATCACAGGCGGTGCATCCTCATCCGCCGTGAGAACTTTCTGCTTGTTTGTTTTTCCTGGACAAAGTTAGTTTGAGAGCTTCCCAGCAGTCTTGCATTGTTTGTGTTGGATCGTTTATCTTTGCGGTGTTCTGTGATTCCACTTTCACTGATTGACCTTCAAACAGTAATTGGCGAGATTCATTCATTTGGACCCAGACAGCCGTGCCCTGGATGGCTTCCATCAGACATTTTCTATTTTGTTGGTTCACTTCTTGCACACACTTCTTGTTTATCTACCAAATCTCCTCTTCCTCCAAGTTCCCCATCAGTCTCCTGTTTGATCCTCCGCTCGATACCGTTTTACTCTTCCCAGCCTTAATGTCTCTTGTCTCTTTCTCTGGCGCATACATCTTGCAGGGTTTTAAGGTCAGTCATTTTCACCACATAGACAATGAAGTTTGTTGTCAAATATACTGTCAAAAAATGTGTTTAACTGTATTAAATGTATCTAGTTACACATAATACCATAGATTGTATATCATTTTTAGAATAATACGTATTATAATATAATAATGTGCAACATGATATTGAATTAAAAGGAATAATTAATGGTACATTATTTTATAATATATATTCTAATACTGTAATACTAATAATTAGTAGTGGTTTTCAAAAATCATATTAAACTACAAGTAATCAGCGCTTTTATTTATTTAAAAAAATTGAAAAAAACGGATAATTTCATGGTATGTTTTCCTGTAATACGAATAAATGTACACAATTTCTAACTAATTTCTAACTAAAATGTAATTATAATAATTAGAATTATTTTGCAAAATAATAAATACTACCATTACCATTTTTATAACAATAATACATAATGTCATAATAATAATTTGCAAAATTCATATTAAATTAAAAGTAAGCAGTGGTTGTATCCTCATTAGGGTTGCGGGGGTATGCTGGAGCCTATCCCAGCTGACTTCGGGCGACAGGGCAGGTTTTATTTATTAAAAAAATTTTAAAATACAATAATTTGATTGTACGTAAATGTACAAAAAATGATAAAATCTGTTATTTCTCAGTTGCTATAAACTAAAATGTAATTAGATGTTCTTATTTATTTAACATTGATAAAATGGAAAATATGAGAAAATAATGTGTTTATAAAAATAACAAACATAGCAAGATTAGTGTATATATCTAAAATGTATAAATTTAACTTAAATATTAAATAAATTAAGATATCAATGTATTTATTGGTTTATTTACTAACCAAGAAGAAATAATAAAAGCAATACAATTGGCCTGCAATGTTCACAATTATGGGTGATATTATTTTGGATTTTTTTAATTAAAGTTCTGACATTATTTATCTTTCAGGTTGCACAAACGCAGGTACAAGTTAAGGTCAAGGTAGACGGAAGAAGGAGGACGCGGCGGTGAGCTATTAAATATGCATGCCACACGAGTACATCAATTTGCGGGGCAAAATTGCATTCAAAGTTCCATTTGTAAGTTCATTTAGATATAGCAGCCCATCTCTCTTTCGCGGATGATCTTTGAGCGAGGATGTGAAAAGATATTGCCGCGACACACCTTGCGTGAAAATCATTACAAGTCACCTTGGCGGCTTTTAGTGTCGTTTAAAAGCCACTCAGTCGACACCTGGGCTATACTTCCCTGCACGCCGGAACTGCGGCCGCCGTTTATCAGCGTATCCCGTGTGTCCTCGGTGCTGCGGGAACAAACTAACGCTCCGTCGCTGCAAGAGGAGGATGGGTTTGGCTACGCCGGGTAAGACTGAACCGTCCTGTCGGTAAGTGTAAAAACGCACAGAGCGGGGCACAAAAATGCTTCTTCAGCATCAGTAAAGGAGACAAACGTTGACGTCTAACGATGATAAGCACAATGAAAGCAGAGGTACACTTCATTCTTGGGTGGAGAATCTTTGTGGGTGGACAGTAGAGCCTAATTTACTGGACTACAGTATATCACTCTGACAAGAGAAGTTTTTTCCTGTAGGTGTCTGCTGCTCACAACTATCTCCAAGTTTTCTAGTCAATAGAGGGAGCAAGGCTTCTCTAAAAAAGGCCAAACTTCAGCAACAAAAAGGCCGTCTGGTGACCAACCAGCAGTCAGTCTGGAAGAGGATAGAATGTATCAGCCTGCGTGTGCACTGAACAAGACCTCGCTTCTGTCACATACACAAACTGCATCAATGGAGAACCTTTGATGGTGGATTGGTGGATTATGGAGACTTTCAGCTCACATGCAACAAGCTTAGGAGAGGAAACGAACCCAAGTGTACTTTAATCGCATGCAAGTCATTTGGCAGAAAGACGCATTTGTATGAAATATCATACAGTGGACACCTAAATGTCAAACATAATTCCCCTATGGGAAATAATATGACTTCATCTGTTCCAGTGTCAAACAGCCTTCATCATAACTTTATCAGCTGTGCACGTCTAATCATACAAGTGTCATAAAAGTGTCAAATAAGCGCGGTGATATTACAGTAATCCCTTGTTTATCACTGTTAATTGGTTCCAGACCTGCAATTGGCTGGCGACCAGTCCAGGGTGGACCCCGCCTCTTGCCCAAAGTCAGCTGGGATAGGTTCCAGCATACCCTTGTGAACCTAATGAGGATTAAGCGGCATAGAAAAAGAATGAATGAATGAATTGGTTCCAGACCCAATGTGACAAGTGATTTTCGCAAAGTGGGATTTCTTATTGATAACTCAAATATTTAGAGCATAGAAAATAAGTTTTTAAGATCATTAGAGCCCTCTAGACATGAAATAACACCTTTAAACTCCCATTACCCTACTGTATATAGCAGACATAATAAGAGAAAATAAGACATAAATAAGACATAATATAGACTCACACATTAGGATTGGCTCCCTCCTTCTATTTTTACTTCCTGTTCCACGCAGTACTTCCTGCGGTGGCGAATGTGTCATCATTGTAACATGACGAACACAGTTCTCTTTGACCACATGGTCATTTATGAAAAAATATATTGCGTTACACAGCAGCAACAGAACCAATGTTGTAATAGTGGGACCAAACTGCTGATCCAGCACTAATACCAATGTAGAGTACGGCGAGGGTAACACGCATGAGTTTCACAGCAACAACTGAGCAGCAACACTTTAAAGCGCATGCAGAGGTAGATACACTAGATCAGGAGGTTGTCTACAGCTTAGGTTGTTCGTACCCATTTTTAAAAATCTGCTAATTAGAAACCCTTTATGGTAAAGGAAAATGAAAATAATTTGATGCTTGCCGGAATGAGCCCGACTGAAGTCTCATGCTGTACGTGTTTGTGTCACACTTGAGGCGCCGTTTTCCCGAAAATCCAACCTTTGGGGCATTCTCATTACGAGGTAGACAACGGCGTTTCTTGTGTCCTCTGCCGTCTTTGATTCTAATGACATGAAACCGTCCCGATGAACCACATTAGCACGATGCCATTAATCATGATTAGGATGTTTATGAGTAGAATGTCATTAACTTGTTCCTATGCAACAAGACGTGTGCTTGGTGATGCAACGTGAAGGTGATCGTGTGTTTCTTTTAGGAAGCTACCAGGCTGAATGTTTAAGATGTAATAACAGCTATATATTCACCAGCTGTGACATCACTATGTGGCAGAAAACAGGTGTCTTCAGTACAAGATGTTGTCGACCTAGCAACACCGTAAAGCACGTTAGCGCCGGTTCAAGTGGGCTCTGTTGAAGTTCTCCTAAGGCAACCTGGAAGATGATGCAACATCCTGCAAAGCACCTCCAGAAACTCAAAAAGGTTCCACGGGAAAATGTTATTCGTGGACGTTTTAGCTGCTAATTTACACATCAGAGAATGTGGAGATTTAAAAGTGAGACTGATTTCCTGTTATGCCACCCTAGGCTTATGCCAAAACATGGAGTTCCCTTAAATCACCATCACCATAGGTCGACCATAGACTATTAAACCTCAAAGCAGCTATACATCAACACCGTGGAAGTATCGTATTTAGACCAAGACCTACATTTTGACTCAGATCACCCACTGGAACACAAACTGGGCCTTATCAGAACCTTACAGGTGATCACAGAGCTGATAATCTTCCCACCAGCCCACGGGCCAAAGAGGAAGCGCATGAGAATACCAACATAACATTCTAGAACACTTCAAACCTGGTAAACACCCTGAGACAAAGGCTGGAGCACACCTTACCTGTTGTGTGCTGTGCTGTCCAGTTCAAACCAAGCAGTCACCGAGTTGGCGCTTGTCACAACACAGGCGGGCTAACTATTCAGGTCAAGACTCAGAACCAGCACTTTTTGGAGGACAAAAATGTACATATTCGGGACAGTGAACACAGATGGTTCAAAAGGGGAGTAATGGAGGCCATCTATGTTGAACAGAGGGGGAGGTCTGCGACACCATCGCTCCCCCACATACAATGCTGTCCTTTCATCCCTTCCTGAAAGAGTCAATCATTTATACCCTCGTCACACCAGAGGTGGAATGAGCCAGAATGCCCTTTTAGACAATTTTGACTGATTTTCAAGGCACAAAGAATGTTGTGTTCTATGGCTATATAAACATGGAACCAACAAAAGTAAGATTGGACTCCCATCTTTCAGCAGTAGAACATAGTTAAGTTTCAGGAAAATATCAGCTCCTGACTAGAAAAGGGAGAAAAGTAGCTACCACACAACATAAACAACACATCAAAATAAGAATTTATTTACAAATATAACACCATGAGCTATTTACAATTTTCACATTTGGAACTAAACGGTGTGTGCACGCGTGAGCACACGTTTGCGTACGTGCGTGTGTGTGTATGTGCAAGCGTTATAATTTCTCTACAATGTGTAACCTGCACGCTACACTCCTCCGTGCTCTTCCACTTCCTCCTTGATGTCGAGTGTGTTTTTACATGCTCTATGCCGAGCTCTTATCAAATGCACTTCTGCCACCTTGTGGCCGTTTGTATGGCTTAAAACTGCTCGAAAAGAGACATCCATTACTGTGCAGTTGCGTCATCACATCTTTTTGCGCAAAAATACATAAAAGACGTATAAATACGTCTTTGGGATCGGGCGCGTGGGTTGATTAAAAACTTATACATACGTCTTCGGTACTGAATGAGTTAAAATTCCCACTGTTTCACATTCCTACTGTTTACACATTCGAGTCAAATGTGCAAGAATGATTCGAGACAGCTTCGAAACGGAATCTCTGTATTCTTACAAATTTCAAGCCCTCTCCCGAATGCGGTGCGAATTTTGAAACTACTTCGTTCCATCTGGTTCTACTAAATTCGTGCTAAGCGTGACGAACAAATAAACACAACACAACACAGCCGCCTTTGGTTTAAGGTGAGTTCATGACCATCGTTACAAATGAATGGAATATTAACATGGGTGATTTCACCCAAACGACTGTTGTTGGTTGGCATCTTAACGACTGTCGTTCTGCACCATAAAAGCGTGTAACTGTTTGTTTTTGGGCATGCCTCTACCTCGGCGGAGACATACAACCAGCAGAGACGCTGTTGATTCAGTCTCAACTAGTTTGCTGTTGAAAGAAGGTTCAGCAGTATGTCAGCGATGGCAAGTTGAGCTACTGGAAATCCATGCAGAGGTTTTCCCCATTCCTAATTCAGATTTTCCCTATAAAAAAGTATTTTATTCGGGGACGAGTGATTTCTACATGCTAACAGGCCGAGACTTCTCCCTAAGCCAGTCAGAGCTTTTCTTCCTGCCACTCACACACATCAATTGACACTGACAAGCAGACTGTCGAGCAGCTAAATATGATGTTTTTTTATTGCAATGTACCAGTCATCTCATAACGGCTTTAATTTTACCACTTTTGATAAACATTTAATTGGCGTCAACACAGTCCTGGTAAATTGGATATTCCATCATTGTTTAATTGAACTGACAACTTCCATTCATTGCCTCAGAAGTCGTGTATGCCACTTAATGTGACAACATTCAGCCACACAATGAATGAGTCCAAGGCTTAACACCAATCACCAAATGCAATTAGTGCAAAACAAATGTTTTTGTTGTTTAGAGTGCGCCGACTCGGGACCCGTTTGGGTTCTTTGTGTTTGCGCATGTTGATTTTCTGCTTAAATGAGATAAAATAAGAGAGACAATAGCGCGGCTGTAGTCCTTTCAGTGCAATGCATTACTTCACTTCCAGCCTTGTCGTGGGACACATGTTGAGACTTGCTTTTAATGACCATTTCAGCTGTCTCTACTTGGCAACAGCTGTCCAGTAATACCCATCATCAACACTTATCGATTGAAAATGCCCCAGAGAAATGTTCCTACCTGTTCTTTGACTGAGGCCAGGATAGAGGAAGTCGTCTCTGTCTCAGATCTGTCTCCATTGGAGGCCGGCATCACCGGGGCAACCATGGCCCCCTTCTCCTGCTCGGCGGGTTGATCTGGCACCGGCATGGCTGGAAATGACAGAAAACATGACAGGAGTCAATGCAATTAGAAGCGCACATAATTAAAGTAACAATAGGTCATGTGAGTTATAGCTGGATTCATCTAATTTGGAGACACAAAATGGCAGCATTACTGCGTGAGCGGCCGGTTTTTGCCTATTTTGTCAATTAAGGTTTGCAGTCTGCAAAATGCATGCAATGTAATCATTCATGTTCAAAGTGGCCTCAATTCACCACACAGGAATAACACAGCACTTTATATTAAAGACACCCCCCCAGATCATTAAACATGCCTTTTTACAAACACACAACATACTTATCATTATAATCCTGTATATTTTTTTACTTTGCTTTTTTACGAAGCTTTACCAATTTGACCAAATTCACCATCAAGGACAACAGTACAGTAATCCCTCGTTTATCGTGTTTCATTGGTTCCAGACCCGATCGTGACAAATTCATTTCCGCCAAGTAGAATTCCTTATTCATAAATCAAATATTTTTGTAGTTGGAGCTTGAAAAAAACTGTTTACGACCACCTAAATAAGTTTTTTTTCCAACATTACCAGAGCCCTCTAGACATGAAATAACACCCCATATTCACCTTTACACTCGTAGTACCCAATAGAGTAGACAAAATAACAGGAAATGAGACATTAATAATGAAATAATATAGACTCATTATTAGAGCCCTCTAGACATGAAATAACACCCCTATAGTTACAGAGACACTCGTATTACCCATTATAGTAGACACAATCAGCAAAACTAAGACATATAAGACATAAGAGACTCACGTGTTTGCATTTGTTCTTGTTTTATTTTTTTTTTACTTCCTGTTCTGTACATTACTTCCTGCAGTGGCTATTGTCTCATCAATGCAACATTGCTGACACCTAGTTACCAGTCTAGAATGCTGCATATCATCGCAACATTTTTGAATGCGTCTTCTGGATGCCTTATATTTTGTATTTTAGTCCATTTAGCAATTTTTGTCATGTTCTGCTATTCTAGCATGTAGCGCCACCCCAGGATTCAAGGACATTGTGCAGGTGCAACCAATAAAGTCCTTTAATTCAGGGAAAAAGATGGAAGCTCGCAAGGAGCAGACGTGTGAGTCACAGAATCCAAAAATGCACGAATGCAAAGGCTGGTTAAAGAGCCCAGCTAAATGCTCACCGAAAATGCAACAAGCAAGCAGACAGGAGAAGTCCATGGCGAATGCAGCACATCCACACAACAGCAAACAAGCAGAGCGTCCAAACTAAACTCAATGGTAGCTTGATTAACAATTAACTAACCAACATGTGCTTCTGCCAGCCACCTACCAGCAGAAGCAAAGTTGCGGACCTGATCCCAAAACAGGAAACAGAAAGCCAAATTAAGAGCACCAAACAGGAAACAATGGAAAAAGAAAGGAAAACCAAAACTCAAGTCCAACCTGTCATGTGGAACATGACAATTTTTACACTTAAAAATGTGTAAAAACATGAAATTTGCTTAATTATGCATATTTTTGCAAATTGGCTATACTGAACCACGAAAAAGCGGTAAGTTATTAATTTATATATTTTTTTAAACGTGAGACTGATTCATGTATTTGCAGATTCTTGCCATTCGCTGGTGGGGCCTGGAACCCCCACGATCTCCTGCAGAGCATGTATCACGATATGAATGACTACCAAAGTGGGACGGAATCATCCAGCAAAACCAAATCCCACACCTCACCTGTGCACCTGCCAGGATGCCACTTCATGAATATAAACGAGTCCTCCCAGACTCATTAAAATGATGCGCTAATAAGCTAATTATCACCATTTTAATTACTCTGACTGGGGGGAAAAAGGAGAACCATATGACGTAGAACAAAAATGATACGCGTGGTTGTTTGTCTGAAATGTTGAAAAAGTGTCAGTAGATTAAAGCCGAGGGGGTTGTGCCCTTCATCAGCAGACCTGCATGTGTAACAGATGCATCATTTGACGGCTCCAAATTGAGCTGTCGACAACGTGCAGGCAGAAATATTTGAAGTGCCAGAGACATTGACATCTCACAAGTGTGAAATGAAATGTTAGCAGAATCATATTTTCTGCGCCGTCCTCCTTATGTCTCACCCGTTCAGACAGCCTACATCAGGCTTCAGAATGCAGAATTAATACGCAATTGACATTTCGCTCAGTTATTCAGCGCATCTTCAGCCACGTCATGCAAAGGGGATTTTGTCACACCGATGAGTCACGGATTGATGTTTTCCAGGCTGAGGCCTCGTCATTGATTAGACCCTGTCAAGGAGACACGGACAGTCTTCATGGCGGGTGTAGAAGCCCTCAAAGTGGAAACATTTGCTTCAAAAGTCAAACAGAACTTGAAGTTCAAACCATAATAAATAAGGGTGTCGCGTGATCTCGTGCGACGAGATTTCTTGTTTGGAGTATCACTCTTTCTGTATCACGAGAACAGGGCAGCCAGAAGCCAATCAGACCGTGAGCGAGTGCATCGCTACTATGAACGATAATACAGTCATATGGAAGTGGCAGTGTGCAAGGCATGATTGGAAGTGCTCATTAAGTGCTTTGGGCACACCTTGCAATCCAACCAACCTTGGTGTTCCCAGCACCACCGTCAGCGAGTGTCGTGTGGCTGTTTTTTTCCTGCTACTTGTTGATGTCCAAGCAGAAGCTGTAGTAATTCTACATTTGATCAGTTTTACTTGAGATTTGTCAGATCAACCCACGTAGACAGTGTGGGACTTGTCTGCGCCCTTAATCATCAAGCGGTCCTACTTACGCTCACTGCATTTGGCGAGGCACCAACTTTCAAGCACCGGCAATCATCTGATTCAAAAGACACCTCATACATAGAAGAGATCCATGTTGACAATTTAGCAACATGGTTGCTATATTTAGCAAGTATGGGTGCACATTAAAATGTCATGCATTTATTGACATTTGCAGGCGAGCAAAAGTGAGCTCCACCTCCGTAATGCCGTGCAATGCACGTCTGAAAGCTGTAAAAACCCCTCCACAATGCAAAAGGCGGAAGGCAGAGCTTGGACACACTCGCCTTCCTGGCAAAACACGCCACAGTGGGAAAAATGGAGCAAAAAGGCATAATGTAACCAGAAACATATCAAATGTTGAGTAGTTTTACTGTATTTTAGCTTTATTATACAGTGGTTAACTTTTCCTGAAGCTTATATGACATTAAAATGTTACTTAAAGCATTACCTATACAGTTAATAAAGGTCAAAAGTGTAACCTTCCTTCAGTAGAGCTGTAAAGAGTGAGGAGTTTTACGTTATTTTACTTTTATTTAGTTTTACTACGCGGTGGCCAATGTCTCTTTGGCTTTCAGACAGTGTTACTTAAAACACTGCAGGTAAAAATAAACAAATTGTAAAAATACAACACAAAAATTTTAAAAATGTCTAGAATTTCAAATTAAAAAAACATTTAAAAAGTAAACACATTTTAAAAACACTGAAGGAGTTAATAAATGTTTTACAATGGCTACAGTTTGAGCCTGGAACATATTAATACACTTTACATTATTTCCTTTGGGAAACGAGGAAGGGAAAGAAACCAGAAAGGACGGCGTGTTAGGGTTAGCACAAGGTCGGGAAAAAACACATGATTTAGATGTAACTTTCCTTAAAAGCTTAGTATAGAGTTTTTAGTGCTACAGTGACAATTTGCACAGCACGAGTCAAAGAAATGTGGAAGTAGAACAGCAAGTTTCACATGAAAGCAGTCCGCGGGGAGTGGACATTGTCAATAGAGCAGACTAAATAATGAGCCAAGTAAGTGGAGTCCCTTTCCTGGGAGACTCATCAGTCCAATTACAACATCTAACTTTGAGATCCAAGTTTGTGCCAACTTTGTTTCGGTCACAGCAGAGGCCCGTGCACCTTTCTGAGAAGACTAAGCATTCCATTATCGATTGTGGCATAGAGATGTGTGATTACTGCAGGAAAATACTGCAATTGTGATGAACACAACTGGAATCCGGTGCTCAAGTAAGCTTTCTCGCATTGGGGAAAGACCGTAAACAAGGCAGCCAGTTTGTAAATCAAATATCCAGTCGGCAGTGGGCTCGCTAGCCAGCGGACAGAGACAGCAGGCGAGGCTGGGTGGTGTCTGTAAATAAAAGATGCTGCTGAGGCAGCCTGCAGATGGATATTTTCACTCTGGCTGACAAACAGCACTTCTGAGCCTGGCATCTCCACTTCTTGAGAGCAGATGAGTCACTGCACTTTGGATGGCGAGCAAGGAGGACCGCAGTAAAGACTGCGTTTAAGTCTCCGCTGTTTATTAAACACCTTCACAAGTGAGCGTGAGTTGTAGTGACGGCGCTTTAAGGCACCGCCTCGTCAGATATTCCCCATTATTGCTCTGCTTTATCAAAGTGACAAAGAAACGACAGATGCCATCGCATCCGAGCCAAACAAACACCAAAATTCCTCCAGTCCCTGCAACGACGTTCGCACATTATTATGAAAAGTGATCATCAACATTTGCCGTGTGGAGAAAATTGCAAAATCTGCCTGTGACGGCGATAATACCGCTGTAGCAACACATTTTCCATCAAGTGTCACAAAGCGCTGCAATCCCAGAATGCTTCACACAGCCTCCTCTTTTGTCAGCACCTTCTGCTGAATAGGCGCGTCACTTCATGCAGGATACAATGCAACAGGGGCCGCAGCTTAGACAGAGATTGGGACACATTTAATTGCACTGTCGGAGACGTGTGCCGGTTCCTATTAATCTGAGGCAGGAATTGGAATGGGGGTGGGGTGGGGGGGACCATGACATTTCATCGGGCTCAGCGAGAGATAAGGTATCAAGAGCTCCAGTTTGACGGAATGGTGCAGGAGCATTTGGCAAGGTATCATGAGGACGTCAAATAAAAGAGATCGGAATCACACAGAAATGTGTTTTGAAGTTTATGAAAGCGAAGATTTAGAGGGTTAGGGTTTAGGTTTAGGGGTTATGGGTTAGTTATAGGTTGTGTCTCGATTCACACGCTTGCATGCTTATACAGTAGACGTCCCTACAACGTAAATAATCCGTTCCGAGAACCTTTATGTTATAGGATTTTATGTTATACGAAGTGTAAAATACATGTAAATGGCCTAATCCGTTCCAAGATCTTCCCAAAATCACCCCTTTGGGCCTTCAAAATATTCAAAGTCCACCAAAAATGGTGGGAAAATATAAGAGAACGTTATCATAAACATAGTAGAGTAACATTCCAATATAAAATAAGGTACTAAATAAGATTACTGTAAATGAATACAACTGAAAAACAAAAACAATCCTACCGTTCACGAGATGTCTTGATCAGGAGCGCAAGTGGAGGCAGGAAGGAGGAGGAGGACTAGCCTGAGTCGAAACGCGACTCAAAGAGTCTAAGAGTCAGCTGGTCTCACAGACAAACGCACACGTGCTACACGATGATGCTGTGTGCCAAATTTTAATTATTAACTTAACTTAATTGTTTAGGTTAGTTTCAGGGCGAGGAAGAGGAAGGAGTTTGAAGGGACAAGCCTGTCTCTCACACAAACTCACGTACGCGCTGTATGACTCAGCCAATGAGAGGAGAGCGTAGGCGGTGCCCCGATAATCAGCCAATGAGAGCGTGAAGCGTCAGAAGGCGTCACCAAGTGTTAGTCTGAACTTGCACCGACTTGAGGCATTAATAAAGTTGATTGAAAAAAAAAAAAAGACTTGCACTGACTTGACGCTTTATGTTATATGGAATTTCTTCTGTAATACGAAGCAAAAACTTCAGTGGAATTTATGTAAAAGGAGGTTTATGTTATGCGAGGTACTATTGTACTTTTAAGTGAAGAAAAAAAAGTGGTTATTGTCCGAGCTTCCAGTGCTCCTGTAACTTGGCATTCTTTGGAAGAGCATGCACATGACGCCCTTGCCTCACACGAGTACGATAGTGCACACGCGCTAAATAAATGATGCATTATTCAGAGTTTAATAGGAGACATTACACGGAGGTAAATTGGAGCCATCAATCATGTGAGACGTTCCGCTGCTCCATTCGTCAGGGGATCGTTTTGGAAAAAGCCAAAACAGTCTTTGGGGCCGAGAAGTGATTGGCTGGCAAAATTGGGCGTGAAAATGAAGATGATTGTCGCTTCATTTTGAACGTGGCCTCATTCTGACAACATTAGCGCGATTAGCCATACGTGAGCGATGATTAGCGCGTGAGCTCCTGAGGATGTTGATGAAGTGCGCATCCGAGCACAGGTAACGAATGCGGAAAAGTCATTTACAAACATAAAGTGTTCACGTGAAGGTATTCCATTGAAGTGAGCCACAGTAGAATGCATTCGGACCTGCGCCTTTGTTTCCTTTAGTCTTTCCATCAGAAGAGTAGGAGTGCATTATTAAATATGCACGGCTCGCCACAAGTAAATTACCTAACATTTGTCTCAGGGAAGTGATACGGGGGAATGAATCCGATGAAAGCATGTACAAGGAAACGATATAAGGTTGTTTCTCAGCAACGCGGCATTTTCTGCCCGAGTCTGTGAAGACTCGATTTCAAAGCTTTTAATATCTAGCCTATGCGTGTGTAATAAATTCAGCAATAAGTGCTAAGTGGATGTTTTATTCCCCTTTAGGGTGTTGAGTAAAAGCTGTTTTTGTTATTCTTAAAAATAAATGCAGTCAGCCCTGTTTTCATTAAGTACATCAGCACAATTGAGTACGTTCTAATATAAACGTCGGATAGAAATCTGGCACAGAACCAGCGCAGACCTCATTTGAGGTATGTTACATATTGCAATGTAATTTTGGACTTGCTGTCTGCGACCCATCCAGGACCCACCTGTGGGTCTCGCCCCACCAGTTGAGAACCACTGACCTAGGGTATGGTTTTATCCACGATGTAGTAATGTAGCGAGGCTCGAGGCGCCCAGTGAAACGTTTAAACCCCACATGGAAACCGAGAGGACACACTAACATGCAAAGTAGTGGAGGTTCTACTGTTTATGCCGGACAAAAACGCACAGCACAGGCGACAGTATATAAAAGATTCGGGGATTTCGGTGCATTTTGTGCCAGCAGAATCCCAAAGACACAAAACATAATGTGGTTACACAAATAAAAGCACAGATCTACTTGCGCACATCTTAAAAATTCATGTCGGCTCTTGCGTTCCCTGTGGAGGAGCGATAAGCCTGAGAAAAGCCCAGAAGAAACCAGCGGATGAGACCGGAGGTGGACGTGGCTCACGTCTCCAGCGCCCTTATTCCCTCATTGAGGAGGCGGCTCACACGCTGTTGTGATCTCATGCCTGAGGCCTGTTGCTCTTCTGCGGCCTCAGAGACGCCAACTTTGACTAGTTCCATCAATACCTGCAGCTACTGCAGTCCGATGATACGCTCAACCTTATTACTCCAAAGTCCGCCAATTATGGCAAGTCATGTGGTGAACCCCCCCCAAAAAAACCCGTTACATTCAGTGGCTTTCAGAGGCATATATTGTTTGTCATAGCCTGGAGCGCCCACTGAACATGCAACACAAACACATTCACATGCACGGGTTGACCTAGATTGGGCCGTGGATTCACAGACATGCAGGAGAATGCATCAGCATAAAAAGTCACAAATATATTCCCCCCACAGTCCAAAAGAAGCAAAAAAAAAATCATTGTTAACTTTCCTCCCAGTGGACGTTCCCCCATAATGTCACTTATTTTGACAGTAGAATGCAAGCAGGAAGTGGAAAGAGAACAAGGGCAACAGGTACAGAAAGGAAACAGACGGCTAGACTGCATCACCAGGGCTGAAAAACACAAAAGTTCTTTATTTACGGCATACAGGGAACAGTCACTTCCACCCTTTGGCAAAAATCCTCCCAACTATCCAAGAACTGTTATTTTCTTGATGCGTTTGCAGGACATTCCTAAGGTTTTATCCATTACGAAAGACCTGATTACTCTGGCATGAGAAGTCTCTCCTGTATTAAGAATACAAGCACACCCTGCAGCACACAATGCTTGCACGTTAGGGTCGCTTTTACTATTCCATTTATAGCTATGGAAAGTATACAGTACGTGCATCAAGCCAAACAGACTACGGAATAACTCAAACTTTCAATGCGGACATTATATTGAACATAAATAACGTGAACACACGTCAGGAAACCATGGTTTGTTATTGCACTCATAAAATGTTGTGTTTTGTGTGACATTAGTTCTATCCGCACGGTGGTCTAGTGGTTAGCACGTTGGCTGGAGATCGGGAAGACCTGGGTTCGATTCTCCCCTGGGCATCTCTGTGTGGAGTTTGCATGTTCTCCCCGTGTGCGCGTGGGTTTTCTCCGGGTACTCCGGCTTCCTCCCACATTCCAAAAACATGCAGGTGAGGTTAATTGACGACTCTAAATTGTCCATAGGTATGAATGTGAGTGTGAATGGTTGTTTGTCTATATGTGCCCTGCGATTGGCTGGCGACCAGTCCAGGCTGTACCCCGCCTGTCGCCCGAAGTCAGCTGGGATAGGCTCCAGCATGCCCCCGTGACCCTAATGAGGATGAAGCGGTATAGAAAATGGATGGATAGTTCTATCTATGCACAAACACACATGTGTATTTCTGCTAAGATACACATTCATGTCACACTGAGGCCTATCGTCTCCAAAACAAGTCCTCCGCATACTTACCACCTAATTCAAATAGGTGAGTCTGCCCTTCACCGTCTCGGTTCCTCACACATCTCCAAGTAATTAAGATTTCCAAATATGGTAGCCCGGGGGTATTTATTTACTCAACTGCAGAAAGTACCAGGTTTTAATTGTACAAATATTTAAAAATTCCAATTAAATATTTTTGATTTTGTTTTGTTTTAATTAAAAAAGTACTTAAAAATTAAAAAACAATTTAAAAAAACAAAAATTATTAATAATAATAATAAAATAAAATTGTAGCCTGGATTAAAAAAATAAATCCATGTGAAAAACATATGCTAATGAATGCCAAACATAAAACAAACATAAAAGCTCCATACAGTGAGCTATTTCAGGAGCTGTCCTTGGTGCTGAAACGGTTGTTTCCCCCCAATGGAGATACGCCTTCCTGCATACAAAGCATTGGATTTAATCCAATCGGCAAATGAAGTGAATTAAAAGTAAAAAGTTCAGCTCAA
Source organism: Dunckerocampus dactyliophorus (assembly GCF_027744805.1). Classification (NCBI taxonomy): domain Eukaryota; kingdom Metazoa; phylum Chordata; class Actinopteri; order Syngnathiformes; family Syngnathidae; genus Dunckerocampus; species Dunckerocampus dactyliophorus. Next base: position 4,144,881 of record NC_072839.1, on the reverse strand, counting down.
CACACTTGGCCAACTCCAGGATAGAACCTTCGATGGGCAGAACTCAAGTGCATGGAAGCGGCTGACATATAAACACTAACTAAAGTCAATGTTTGGTTACAATACCAATGCACTGCTCATTTATTCCCCTCAGGTTCATGGGGGGCCCTTAAGTACCATTCAAGGCTGCCCCAATGGATGAGATGGCCTTCAAAAGGAGATATTAGGTCCTTTTCCACATCCTGAATGTGTCGCGAAACAACTACCGGGATGGCTTACAGCCCTCCTTGTTCCCGTTCCAATTTCACCCTCCAAATGTGATGTCACTGTCCGCCTCCTCTAAATAAGTAGGGCAGCTACTCGGAGAGTAGAAGATCAAAACTGACAGGTCAGTCTCCTAAACAAGCTGCATAGAAGAAGGAACTGGATAGAACATGCCGGAAAGGAAAAAAGAGGGCCGGGAAAAGGACAGGATGGAGACCGGAGGACTTTGTGGACACGCTACTGGAGTTTTCATCATTGAAGTGCTTTACTTAGCAGTTGTTTTACAAGCCACAGAGGGTGATGATAACATCTTTGCAATGCCTTATTAGCTCTAATTGCAGGGAAAGACATTGCTAGGAGTATAATGCACTACTTTTCCCATCTGTGAGTACTGCCAGTGGATACTCAATGTGGGATTCCACTCAAAAATGGATATAAAAACTAATCCCGGCACCACGGCTTGTGTTTTTGTTATTTCAACCTATCAAGGTTTGCCAGTGTATGAAGCTCCTGGGGGTGGGGGTGGAGGAGGGAGGGGGAGGATTCCCCTGCTGGAAGCCGTGTGGGACACGCCTGCATGGGCCTTTGACATTTAATACATGCATGAGGTACACCTGGCGTGATACACACACACACACACACACACACACACACACGCGCGCGCAACAGTAACGAGCTGTTGAGGCAATTAAATGTGGCAAGTCGACATTGGTGGATGCAATCATACATCCACAGAAACAGTTGTTTTTAGTAAGAAAAAATACACTTAACATATTATGTTATTTCAAAAATACCTGTTCCAGGGTCAAATTAAAATGAAAGTAATTTTAAAACATTTTTTAAATGAAAAATGCAACTTTTTAATTTGAATTTGTAATTGTATGTTTTATTTTATTTTATTTTATCATTGAGAAGAAATATTCAAATTTTGTAAAATTAAAGCCGTTACACATTTCATTGATCAACTATGGGGACTTTTTTTTTTTTTTAAATAAACCTCTGTCCGAATGTTCTGATCTCCCATTTCCACACTGTTGTTGCATTGAGCAGAAGGTGGAGTTGTGCCATCAAGCAGGCCTGCGTGGATTTAGCTCAAATTCCCGCAAAAACGTCACGATGACGACCTTCAGAGCGCAAGCTAGTTGGGACAAACAGCGCCTCTGCTGGCTGCAGCCGAGTAGTGCACCCAGTTGAGTGAACATGCGATGAATCAACAACCAATTCAGCACAGCGGTAATGGTTTCCATTTGTTTCGACTGTGCTTTACGAGCATAAAACGCTCAGTTTTGCATCTCTTCCTTGATTAAGAGTGTAAAATAAGCATTCATTGAACAGCATGTTCATTGTTTATTTTGTAGTTTGCACTGCAAAAGCTGTGTTTGGCTCTTCTCACGCACTGTCGCTAAATAAAGAATATTAGAGTATTAATGTGTGATACATATGGATGGTGTGTGTGTGTGTGTGTGTGTGTGTTATTTTTACACTACTCCAGCTGCTCAGAGCACAAAATCCTCCCGCTGGCTGTGTTTGATCGCACCGAGGTACCGTACATCTGTCAGAGGAGGGGCGGGGGATCCCACTGGGACCCTGCCTTATCCCTCCCGGCATGACGTCACCTTCTCCATCTCTCCGTGCAATGGCTCCCTTTGTTTCTTTCTGCACGCCTTTAAAGTATGCAGCCATCCATTGGCTTTCATGCAAATGGTTCTAATAAAGGAGGTAATGCGTGTGCATGTCAAAGACGCTTTGCCACTGGGCTGCCATTTCTGTTCTAATGCCCTCGCCCTTATCAGCCACTGAACATGTCCCTCCAGGAGTCACCGTGTGTGTGTGTGTGTGTGTGTGTGTATCTTGTTGCAGCATAATTGCAAGTGTTTGGCAATGCCTGAATAAGCGCGTAACATCATGCACAAGAATGTACATGTCTGTCAGCGGCACAGCGAAACAGAAGGAGAAAGGGGGCGAGGGATGGAGGAAAACATGCTAAAAGTGTCTCTCTCGCCCGTCGCCGGGGCCGAAGCCCCTCCCTGGATGTCAGCGGCGTCTGCCACTGTGTTAATCTCTGTGTAATAACTGAATCACAGGCAAAACAATAGCGCTCTGTGTCCCTCCTCTCACAAGCCAAAAGGCCTCGGGGCAGATGGTGAGACGGTCTCGCTAGTCGGGAAGACAAAATGTGTGTTTGTGCACACAAGCAGATGCCTGAAAGCTGAACGTCAGATGCACAATGCAAATGTCTGATGGGAATGACAGACGAAGATGCAACAGGTTTCAATTCAAAACGAGGACGCGGATGAAAGAGGCGGGGTTTAGCTGAGTTGCTGTTGCTCAACTATCTGGTACGCCACGGGGGTCACATCGTGAAAAATGAAGAGAGGATGTTTTGTAAAGAAACACGCTAAGAAGTTATTTTTAGTTGAAGAATAAACAGCATCTCAGCTGTACGTGAAAAAAACGATTATTCCTTTGTTGATCATATGACTTTTTCAAAAGGAACATTTTTTTTATTTCATATTTCAACTCTGTGCTACTAAAATGACATTTTTTAAATGTCTTAATTTGTTAAGGTAATGTAAAGGAAGGTAATGTCTCAACGTTCTGTGTCAGAATACGACATATCACTTGTATTTCAATGTTTCGACCAATCGGAGGCCACCGTCTACCACAAAACTTTCATTTCTGAGAAACTGCCACAGTGAGGGAGCGATAATCGAACCGTGATATTGCGAGGGACGACTGCAACAAGAGAAAAAAAGTTGTAATCTTCTGAGAAAAAGCCATAATTTTACGAGAATAACGGCGTAACATTATGAGGAAAAACAACATTTTAGTCGCATGAAGTTGAAATATTAAAGAAAAAAAGACGTAATATTGTGAGAAATAAACAGAACAAAATAAAGTGAAAAAGAAAGTTATATCAGAGCAGAAATGAAAAAATAAGCTGCAATTTTATGATAATAAATGAAGATATATTAAGAGAAAAAATGTCATTTTTAGCTGGAGGGAACTGAAATATTGCATTTATTTTTTTTTAAGTCAAAATATTATGAAAAAGAAAACAAAAAGTTGTAATTTTGGAAAAAATGGGTCGAGGGAAAAGGTTATGCTATAATTGGAATAAAGTCCAAATGTCACAAGAATAAAGTCATAATATTTATTTAAATGACTAAAAATTGACTTTTTTTTTTTTTTAAATAAAGCAGCAAAGATGGGGGGAAAAAGAGAACAGCGCAAACTTGCTACTAAAAATATGCTTTTTCACCTTGATGACAAAGCTGAGATACAGTTTTTTCTCCAAAAAAAAAAAAATATATATATATATATATATATATATATATATATATATATATATATATATAAAATATAACTTTTCTATGGTCCTCGCTGGAAAAGCTTTGGTATAATCTGGATATGACATGAACATGGGTCTCAACGGTAAATTTATTTTTAAAAATGTACTTTGTCGTCCTACTTGAACCAGGAAGTGGCCTTCTGAGCAGCGAACTCGATGAACAAACAACCCGAGTTCGCTACGTTGCCATGCCAGACTGATATTCTATGGTCAGTAGAGCGTCGCTGCAACCGCTCTCGAGCGGCGCCGTACGTCTCATTCGGCCGCCGCAATTTTCCCCCCTCGTGCGCTCATTGTGGATTTTCTCTCTGTGTCTATCTCAGTTTCTCAGGGGGGTGATGAGGTTCTTAGTCGAGGCTATTACCACAAGAGGCATATGGGACCTCGGCGAGTTGTAAAGCTTCCTGGCTTGACGCTGACCCCCCCTCGGAGGTGTGGGACTGACAGATAGAGAGAGGAAGCAAGGACGGAGCGTAAAGCAATGCAGAATATCCTCCGTTGCATTGCTTTGGTTATTGGAGGCTTAAAGCTTAATAAAAGGGTCGCCATTCCCGTGTGGTCTCGATGTACTGCAGGTAAACTCAATGACACCATTTAGCGTATGCTTTGCACATGTGGGCTCGCAGCTCCACTAACAAGATTTCATAAGATAGATCTCACGCCGCGGACGCCACGGCCAAGGGAGACGGCTTCAAGCAGATTTTCCCAGCTAATTCCGCAGCTCCGGCCCACCGGAGGCCTCAGCGCTCAGGAATTCTAAAGCGCCTTTGCCTTCTACAGCAATTGGGATCATTTATTGACATATTCCCGCACCGATCTTTTCTTTTTTTCATGATGGGGGTACAACGGTGAGAGAATATGAGGTCAGTCTGCTGTGCAAAAAAGGGAATCTCGTGCAAGCATCGCAACAACAAGTGTCGGTCCTCGGCATTCATTCCTTGATCCGCTTCGCCGATGAGATATTCAGCCTCATCGTCACATTTGTTGTCAAGCCGGGAGAGGATTTGAATGTTTTGCAACGAAACATCCCTCACAAGCTTCGCCAAACAGACACTGGCCCTCTCATGTATGCAGCATAACACAGGTGGCCAGATATCGTACCGACACACCATTAGATCAGGTTGTTATACATCTTAAACATGATCTGCACCTCGATACGTTCTTGGTGTGTCCAATTCTCTCTTATTAAAGACTATGAAATGATTTTTAAAACAAAGCATGGAAATAAAAGCAGACAAATTGAAGGATGTGTGCATCAAAAGGAAAACTGCACTTTTTGGAGAATTTTGGGAGTCCTTACAAGTCCTGTTTACGAAGGTGAAGTGTTCAAAAACAGATGCACCGCACCTTGACGCCAAGTCGCCACAGTGTATCGCTGCTGCTGTCGCCCATACTCTCCAATATATACACTCTGTCGCCCAAAGCCTCGTCTTTTTGTCCACTTTGTCCCTCACTTCAAACATGTACAGTGTGGGAAATGGGATCGGCCTGGACAGGCATGCGCACGCACACACAAACACACACACACACACACACAGAGTCAAATGTTTCACAAAACCAACAGTCCCGTGTTCGTGTACACCAAACAGTACGTGCATGGTTTTACAGCGTAGCGTTGCATCCCTGCTATCCACCATGACAACTCAAGCCCACTAATCCCTCGTTTATCGCGATTAAATGGTTCCAGCCCAGACCACAATAAGTATGTTTCCACAAAGTAGGATTCCTTATTTATAAACCAAATATTTTCATAGTTAGAGCATTCTGAACATTATTAGAGCCCTCGAGACATGACGTAACACCCCTATAGTCACCTTTACACTCCTATTACACACTTTAGGAGACATAATAATAGAAAATAAGCCATTTAAGAAGTTGTTCCGGCAAACGTTACAGTATCTCACCCAACATTGCGCTACTGACACCTAGTGACTTGTGTAGAATACAGTCGTCCCTTGCAATATCGCACTCCCTCGTTATATTGTGGCTTTACAGAAACTAATTAATTAATTAATAATTAACTAATTAATAACTATTATTAGTCAAAACGTATTGAAATACAAGTGATATGTAGTATTCTGGTCACTAGGTGGCAGTAAAGATTGATGAGACATTACCTTACATTACCTTAACACTGCATGAAGTCATAAAGGCAGCCATGGCATGTCCCACATGACTGTGAAAAAAAAGTTCCCTTCCCATTCCGTGTGGAAGTGGTAAGCTTTTGGCTTATTAAGTTTGGAAGAAATAAATTTAAGGCTATCTGGTTAGCTCGCTAGCTAGCGGCCGTCTCTCGTCTGTGCGGCATAAGAGCTGCACAATGTGATGTAAACAATGAATAACAGCAGCGTAAAGGCAACTGTAGGGGTGTTATTTCATGTCTACAGGGCTCTAATAATGTTAAAAAGCATATTTAGAAAGTCAAACAGGTTTTCTATGCTTTAACTACAAAGATATTCCACTGAATGCTATATAGCGGAAATTCATTTATCACGGTTGGGTCTGGAACTAATTAACGGCTATAAACGAGGGACGACTGTTTTATATATCATCACAATGTCTTTGAATGCCACTTCTGAATGCCTTACATTTGTATTTTAATGTATTTATCCATTTTAACGCTCAAAAATGCTTAATTTAGAAAAAAAAATGCATCCAATTTGCTGCAATATGCATATTTTTTTTGCCAAATGAAAGGATGAAGTAATCAAGGGTAAATGGAGTGCACTACTTGGCTGCAACCAGCAGGGGCACTGTTGAGTCAGTGCAGTCTGAAGAGGACCTCCTGGCGCTGATTATTTCGAGCTTGTCTGGTTGTCCAACGTGAGCGCGGCTCGGTGCTAAAAAGCCAAGCAGTACGACAGCGTGGACGTAAAAGCGCCTCATTAACCTCGTGTTTGCAGGCTAACACTGGCACGCTGGCATTTAATCATTATTGACTGGGCTTTGACCAACAGGGCCGCCGCCTCGGAGAATCAAGCGTGACGAAGCTGGCGGGTCACCGCTATACAGCACGAGCGCACGCTTCCCGTCATCCCCTCGCCACTTACGTGTGACGGGTCACCGCTGTAAAATTAGCATTTCAAATATCCCCTTGGAGAGGTCAGTGCGCTTTAAAAAGGTAGATGAGCGTGCTTCCCCCTTGCAGGCCAACGTTAATTGGATCTCCGTCACCCCGCCTTTGTAGCATGAAATCTGAAGAAGTGTTTGCAACTTTAGAGGGGGAAGCGTCGCGTGGAATTCATTATCCGCTGTTATCGATCACAATCAATGCCTGCTGGCCGGTTGTAGCATTGAGCTAGTGATCTGTGTGTCGTCATGGCAACTGGAGTAACCTCGCAAGTAGTTACCATGGTACTACCACGACTACAACCGGTCTTCCATGGTGGCCCGACTGACCCTCAATTTACGCTGCAGTGTGCCTAACAAAAACAGGGTGGGGGTGTTTCTCTCTCTCTCTCTCTCTCTCTCCCCCCCCCCATGATTAGACGTGTGTTCCTGAGTGTGTGTGTGAGGCGGGCGCTGCAAGGAGTGGAGTCCTGTGGGCTCTGACAAAGAGCAGTGGTGTGTGTGTGTGTGTGTGTGTGTGTGGGGGGGGGGGGGGGGGGGGGGGCATCATCCCCTTCATTGTACAACCACAAAAACTAATAGGCTGTGCCCACTTCGTTTCATGCGGAGGAGAGTCAAGTCACACGGCTGTCCACACGTTCAAGTCCTACAAGTAAAGGACTTAAAGAACTTTAAGAACAAGCGCGCTGCAATGTTCCCTCCCCATGTGAGACGTGGAAATGATCTAACGCTCTGAAACGCATGACAGCATCCAAAGACTTCCTGGCTCTCCGATCAAAATAAGCCTGAAGACTCAACACGTGTGTTTTCTTCCCCGTCTAAACCTGCACAGCTAACTTTCATCTGACTAAACTGCCCTCTGAAAACGACAGCACAGCCGTTATCGTCGGTATCGGTGGTTCTCAACTGGTTTGGCGGCGGGACCCGCCCCCTTCATGACAAGAGGCGTACATTTTTCAACTCATTTCTGAAATGTCGTATATTTAAAAGACAACAAAAGCAAAGTAGAAACTCAAAAATCCCATTTCCAGTAATCCCTTCATTGGTTCCACAGCTGACCGTCATAAGTGAATTTACGCAAAGCAGGAGTCCTTCCTTATAAATACAATATTTTCATAGTTGGAGTATAGAAAATCTGTTTACAACCTTCTAAATACAGGTTTTAACATTATTAGAGCCCTCTAGACATGAAATAACACCCCTATAGTCACCTGTACACCCGTAGTACCCAATATAGTAGACACAATCTGAGGAAATAAGACAAATAAGACAGAGGTGGCAGTGGCTCAGGCGGTAGAGCAGGTCATCCAGAAAGCGGAAACCTCGCTGCCTCCAGCGGTGCCCACACTGGTGCATGAATGCCAGTGAATGTTTGATGGTGGTCGGAGAGGCCGTAGGTGCGAATTGGCAGCCACGGTTCCGTCAGACTACCCTAGGGCAGCTTTGTCTACAGATGTAGATTACCACCACCAGTGAGTGAATGAATAATGGGTTCACTTCGTTGTGAAGCGCTTTGGGTGCCTTGAAAAGCGCCACATAAAATCTAATCCATTATTGTTATTATTATTATTATAAATAAGACATGTGCTTGTGTGTGTTGCTGTAAATGTGATCCGCTGCTAGGGGAGCAGAGTGGGAGGCGGACAGGAAGTGACAACGGGGTTTCTACGTTGATTCTTTCCATGGCAAATAGGTCGAATATATGCGACCTGACCGTTCAGACTGCAGCAGATCGGATGCATACTGAGTTGTAGCTCCTGTACATACAAACCAGGCTGAGTCACATTTGGAAAAAAACATGAAAATCAGAAACAAGTCACATGAGACCAAAAGAACTGGAAGTGACCTGCAGCGCGAAGCGGAGCACCCGGTTGAGAGTCGCTGACACACAAACTGTGTTGTGTCTTTCCTGCAGTACAGAAGCATGGCGGTGTACGTATGGGTACGCTGTATGAGTGCCGACATCACTGGGGAGCTGCGGTTCATTGAGGGGAAACTGTGACACGGACGGTGACATTGTGACGCAAAGGCCAAAGGTCGCGTAAGTCCCCCCTTTTCATAGCTGTCCAGACAATGCCCGATACGACAGAGTATTAAAATAATCTCAGATTTTGACAATAAAATCGTAAATTTACAACTTTTTTCTCGGAAATTTCCGACTTTTTTTCTCGGAAATCTTGTAACTTTTTTTTCCGTGTGACTTTACTGTCATAAATCTACGAGAAAAAAACTTGTAATATCACGAGAATAAAGTCGTACATTTATAAGAATAAAGTGTCGGAAATTTACGAGAAAGAAGTCGTAATGTTACCTTTGCCTAAGGCCAAAGGTCACATCAGTCCCCCCTTTTCATAGCTGTCTCAGGCAATGCCTGTTACAACAGAATATTCAATTCATCTCAGAATTCTATTTGTAAATGTACTACTTTATTCTCGTAATATTGCGAGTTTTGTCCCGTCAGTTCTCATATTATTTGGATACTCTGTCATAACAGGCATTGCCTGGGACAGCTATGAAAAGGGAGCGGGGTAAGGAAGGCGGAAGTGAGAAGGGCTGGACATGCTCGTCTGTTTGTTTGCTGCCACGTCGCAAATAAAAGCTTGCCTGACGCAAGAGGAAAGCTTCCTTCCTTCACGTATGACACGATGATGCAACATTACCACTTTATTCTCGTAAATACTTACGATGGAAAGATTGGGTATATTTTTGCCAATGTGGCCTCTCACACTCCGTGGTGTCTTCATGCAGGAGAGGAAGAGGATTCCAGGGACAGCCTGTGCAGCTTTGGCCACAATATGAACTTGTTCCCTGTCAGGTGACCACACATCCATTTCTCCAATAACGGCTGTGTTGACTTATTCATTGTCAGCGTAGCAGGAAATGACTACGCCATTTCTTGATTGCCCACAAAAAGACAAAAGTGACAGAAGCAAAACGTCAGCAGCACGGCGCCAAACCACATCTGAAACCAATTTGCATAACAAAATTCCAATTTAGTCCAAAACGAGCATTGCAAGGCTGGCACACGGACACCCGTGCAGCTACAAAAAGTAAATAAAATCAACACTTTGTGTCATCCTGTCTCTCCAGCAGCGCGGCGAAACAAAGCCAAAAGCGAGGCGCAGAAAAAGACAGATATTGTGCTCGTCTCTTAAAAGGCATTCTCGCTTTCTTTGCTGCTTGTCTGCCGCTCTAAAGGCTGCACTTTGTGAGCCTAATTGGCCTACACAACAGCGTGGGGTACATCTCGCCTGCCGTCGATAACTGCCGTATCATTTCTGGCCTCTGCACAAGCCAACGTCGTGCAAATTGAACCCAATCGCTTTAGTTAGCAAAATGCACGTCCGATCATCGCTGAAAGACAAAATGACAGCACTAATTAAAATACCAGATGGTCACTTTGAGCCTTTTGTTGGCGCCAGCGCATTTCTTGACTTTCAACGCCCACTTGAGACACCGAAATGCACCGCCACCGACCTGCTACACGCCATCCATTATGGGTACGTGGAGGTGACAAAACACAGCAATGCCACGCTTGAAAACATACAACTGAGACATCATTCATCCCGTTCCTCATAAGCAGGAGACAAAAGAGCCCATGCGTTAGCGCGTACGTAAACCCTTTCAAATTCATGAGCTGCACAACATGTAAGTTCAATGATACGCACATATCAACAGAGTTGTTATTGCGTGATGAATTATGCATCCACGCAAGGCAGGGATGAGCGAAATGAACGTGCGCGCTCGGTGTCGCTGCAGCCGGGGCCAAGTTGGGATTTATTTTATTACGGCCGCGCGGGCCACATCACACGCAATGAAGAGGCAACATGAAACACAATTTAGCAGGCGGCGTGACGCCAAATGAGTGACGGCAAGCCTTTTGCTTTTGCACACAAAAATGTCACAAGTCGCCAAGTCTTTCACCGAATGTCGTGCATTAGGGAGGAAATGGCGGAAAAACAAGTTGTCAGCATGGATTTGACTGGCGTCTGATGGCCCAAATAGCATCGCTGTCTGCGGGATGGCTAACAAGAACACACTTTGGGTTGACCTTGTTTGCCGTGAGGGAAGAAAAGACCACCAAAGATGAAAAATAGGCAAAATTGTCAGAAAAAAAAACTGCTACATTTGTAATATTCCACTGTCTTCTGACTTAAATCTTATAGGCTTTTTTATTCTTTATTAGAACAAAATACAGTCAGGCCTCACTCTTCCCAAAAATAGACGGATTTTTAAATCATGCTGGACTTTTAAATGCATATTTAAGATAATTTTATGAATTAAATCAAATTAAATTGAATTAAGGTAAGTTTTTTCAAGCATAATAATGAACTAAATATACTATGCAGTATCCTACACTGGCCACTAGGTGTCAGTGACATGACATCGATGAGACAACAGCCCCATACTTTTCTATTCCATATTAGCTAATGCTAATCTCAAGCGCCCTTTTGAGCTTCAAACTTCGCAGCGTCAACCTTTTGAAAAGATATGCATACTTAAGCAAATTTATATTTTTTTTCTAAATTAAGCCTTTTCAAGCATAAAAATGGCTAAATTAACAAAAATACAAATATAAGGCATTCAGAAAACGCATTCAAAGACGCTGTGATGACAAGTAGTGTCCTATACTGGTCACTAGGTGTCAGTAATGTTACACTGATGAGACAATAACCACCGCAGGAAGTACACTGTCAAAAAAAAACAAAATAAAGTCTCCCCTTGCCAACATGTGAGGCTATGTTATGTGTCTTATTTATGTCCAATATGTCTTATTTTCTCTTATTATGTTTACCGTAGGAGTGTTATGTCATGTCTAGAGGGGTCTAATGATGTTAATAATTGTATTTAGACGGCCGCAAACAAGTTTTCTATGCTCTAACAACGAAAATATTCCATTTATAAATAATGAATCCTACTTTCACTTATCACGGTCGGCTCTTGACCCGATTAACTGTGATAAATGAGGGATTACTGTAGTATGTTGCTAAGTAGCTTGGTGCTAAATGAATGCAGAATCAGCCACCTGCAACAAGCGCTTGAAGGTGACATTGTGCAGGTAACTTTTCCCGTCTTGGCGCTTTTGTTTTGTAGAGTTTATCTCCTTAACACGCCAACAGCTGTACTCGCTTCCAACGCAGCACAAACGTTTCGCCGTCTCCGTCCGTTCCAGCAACACAAGACTTCCTCGTTATCCACCCAGCTCACTCACGGGGCGTGAGGTGCATCCACGGACGGATTTTATTTATTTTACACCCGTAACCTGTGCTTTATAACAGTGATACATTCATTTGGCGCGTGATTTACAATATATGACTTTTTTTTTTTTTAACAAACTCTTCAGTGCAATAGTAATTTATTGACGGTCCCTAGTGTAAACATGTGGCGGTTCGAGCAGCACTTCCCGTGCTAGCAGCGGTGGAGCCTGAGATTTTCCGTTGGGGGGGCCAAGGTGAGACTATTACTCACATAGGGGTGGCAATCTAAATTAGGCACAAAATGGCTCTACTGTATGAACTAAAATATAAGGCATTCAGAAGACTCATTCCAAGACGTGATATATGTAGTATTACACACTGGCCACTAGGCGTCAGTAGTGTTACATTGATGAGACAACAGCCACAACAGGAAGTTAAAAAAATAAAAATAAAAAAAGACGGAACTCTCCCAATGCTAACGTGTGAGTCTATGTTATGTATTATTTATGTCTTATATGTCTTATTTTCTCTTATTATGTCTATTATATAGGGGAATAGGAGTGTAAAGGAGACTGTGGGGGTGTTCTTTCATGTCTAGAGGGCTCTAATCATGTTAAAAACCGTATTTAGAAGGTCGCCAACAGGTTGAACTACAAAAATATTTGGTTTAAAAATAAGGCTTCCCAAATTCATGCATGACGGTCGGGTCTGCTCGACGAGGGATTACTGCATTCCGAAAACTACTTTCGGTTGAATTCTGTTCTCTCGGAACCAATAGAAAGTGCATGCTTGGAGCAAATTGAGTTGAACTTTTTTGGGGCGAGGCGTGCGGCGCATCACATGAGTGGAAAATGAGGTGCGCTCAGTGAATTTAACAAAAGACGGATTTGACTTGAAGAGGCTCCTTTAATTTACCTTCTCAAGGGCTTCAATTCTCCAGCATCCGCTGCACGCTTGTGCACAATAAGAAGCAAAGCTCTGCTCCTGCAGTGTCGGTGGTATATAATTCATGGCCCACCAACAGCAGCACAATAAAACATGTGCACTACTTGCATCAATACTGTAGTCTCCGTACCGTCCCAATTCCTGCGTACCCGCCAGCATGTGACGCACCGCGGATGTGAAAATAAACCAACTGTTGCGTGACATCCCGAGTTAAACGCTAAACCGCTGAATTTGAGCATGCGGCGACAGGAAGCATGTGGCGCACGGAGACGCCTCTGTTAGCTCAGGGAAAATGAAATCAAACGGCGCGGACAGCAGGAGCCGAGACTGGCCGCAGCTCTCCGGCGTCAGCACGCATCAATAAATGAACAACCTAATAAAAACACTCGTTGCTGCGGCTGAAATTATGTTTCACAGCTGCTTTCTCTCTCTCGGACGCGATGACAGACAACACCCCCGGCTAAACCCGTCTGAAAGGAGGTTGGCGCGGCTGCCGTGTGAAACATGACACAGTGCTTCGCTCAACGGCATGGAAACAGGAGTCCAGAACGTTCAGAGAATGGGTCGCTCTTTAAAAACCATACTTGCAACACAGATTAACCGAGTCATTGCCAGTCAAAACCCCACGGAAGCATTGTTCTCCTCAAGCATGGAAACAGGAGTTCAGAACATTCAGGGAGCTTCTCTCATCTCTTCTAAAAAAAAAATAAAGAAATAAAATAAAGAAATCCTTCATTTTTAGCGAGGAAAATGTAGCCAACCAATGATAATAATATTTAAAAAGAAATACATTCATGCTCATTTTGTACGTATGCTAGTCGGGCTTGCTGTCTAAAGAAGACGTTAGCAAGTTGAGCTAACGGGCAGTAATGGTTTACTCAATATGACATTGATAGGGAAACAGGAGTTCAGAACATTCAGAGGGAAATTCAACTTTAACTTTCATTATTTTTGTATTATTATTTAACTATTAATTCATATCATTAATATATCAATTATTATTATTATATATATATAAAATGATATATTATTTATTCAATATTTTATATATATATATATATATATATATATATATATATATATATATATATATATATATAATTATGAAAATATTTTTTAAAGCATTTCAAATATAATTGAAAAAAATTCTATAATTTTTTTTCCCACAGTGGATGAAGGAAATGTAAAATGCCAATTATTAATAATTTTAAAAATAAGCTCTAATGCAAAATGCAAAATGGCCATTACTAACTTTATTTTTTCAAATAAAAAATGAATTAAATGAATTCATTTGAATCAATAATAATAAATGTAAACATAAAACTATGCCTGTGAAGTGTTCATCCTGCAAGTGTTTTGCCTCTCATGGTTCTTGCTCAATGACTCGGTGGGATCGTCTCGAGTCTGACTAGGTAAGACCGCTAGATGGGTCCTGAGATAAAAATAAAAGTAGAAATAAAAACAAAAATGTAAAACATGACACCTTTTTTGCGTGCAACATCTAAGCCGTGGCTTTCTTCTCGTCTCTAAAGTAAAAGGAAACACACGTGTCAGAAGAAAGCGGCGAGAACGGGCCCTACTGGGCTCCGCGTTGCTGCTAAACTGACTCCGGCGCGCGTCCCGGCTGAGGCGGTGATTAAATGCAGCACAGCAAGCAGCCCGAGCGACGTCCAGATGTGACGCCAACAGACGTCCTTCCCCCGTCGCTGGCGTGCTTGAAATGCAGCACGATGCAGCCGTCTGCGGGCTTCCCGCATCTTCTGTTGATGGTTGTTGCGCTCCACACCTCACGAGTGCTCCATCCTCCACCTCCCCGTCTTTCACTTTACACTCCATCTCCCCCATCATTTTCGCCACTTACCCCTTCCTGTGAATTCCCTCCTGTCCCACCTGCATCCTTAACCCCGTGTACCTTCACGCCGCTTTGCCACTTCACATATTCCCCATCTCTCTTTTCTCTCCTCCTCTTATTGCCATCATTTCTTTCTTTGTCTCCCGGGCTGAGCGGGAGTACAATAGAGCGGCGGGGAGGACGAATGACGGAGGGAGTCCCATCTACGGAGGGTTCATTAGAAGACGAAGACGGGAGAGAACGAGAAGCAAGGGATGCACACGTACACGCATGCTGCCAGCCCGCTGGAGCCGTTCCAACGCTGACACATCGCTACCTCGTCCCAAATCCTCCCCCCATTTATCAGTACTCCGTACAACGTGCAGCAGCTCACTGAATGCTTCAGATTACTGTGGCAGCATCCGTGCAAATGCACCCTTTCTTCCCCTAATAAGCCCCAAAAAGAGCATGATACATTGACAACGGGGAGATTAAAAAGCCCGACGACGCTCCAGACAAGCTAAAAAATAAAAGGAAATAATCTCACTGAGGCTTACTTTTGACCGGAAGCTGAAATATGCGACGCATGCTTGAAAGAATTCTTTGTTTTATACCCGAAAAGGCTACCTGGCCCTCATCTGCAACACAAAGTCAAAAGTTTCAAGTTTTAAAGTAGGAAGTCAGCAGATGGTGAGGTTACGCTGGTGTTGCAACATCTCCAACAGGTGCTAACCAAACTAAAATACTTAATAATAATATCAAGTACTGTACAGCACCCCCCCCACCAACCCCCCCCCGGCCATCTATTGGGATTCAATGCCTTCACAAAATGAACGATGTTTACGTTTGTTGTGTAACGATGCACACGTCACGGAAGAGGGCGTGGCTTCCATCCTGGCCAGCCTTGCGTAAGGAAGGGCATCCGGCGGGACGAGCCCTGACCGGGAAAAGGCGACAGTGAGGGGGGAGAAAATCCCAAGAAGTGTTTCTGATGTTTTAGTGGCTAAATGGAGGTCATCATAATGTTGGAAGTCCAGTAGCTGTCGGTGTGATGCCCTGGCAATGCCCTGGCCCTGGCAACCTGAAGAACAAACACTTTCTTTCATGAAGACACTTCAATACCTGGGAGTGTTCGGAAAATGCAAATTGTAAAAATAAGATTGATAAATACATAAAATAAAATAAAAAAGAAAATTACGACTTGGAAGGAAAATATGGAAAATTATTTTGAAATTAATTTTAATTAAGTGAAATTCAAGATTATTTTATTATTATATAATATAATATATAATTATATATATATAATATTTTATTATTAGAAGAGTATTTTTCAAGAAAAAAATGCAGTAATAATAAAGGAAAATCATTTTAACAAGTGAATGTCAAATTTTAGTATTAGAAATGTGAACGCTAAACACAAAAGAAAAAGAAAGACAATTACGAGAAAACAAAACAGCAAAGTTAGACAATGAAATGAGGAAAACATGTAATATTATCTTGAACAAAAACATGGAAATAAATGAAATAACACTAAATAAAATAAATACAAATAAAAATGGAAAAAGCAAGCGTGGCAAATAGTTGCAATATTTAAAAAAACAAATGAAAAAATTGAAAATTACAAGAAAAAAAATCAATAAAGTTCGACAATAATATGAAAATTATTGTAATATGGTTTTAAAAATAATTCAATAAATACCATTAAATAAAATTAATAATACAAATAAAAAGTGAAAAAGCAGCTCCAAGAATAAAATTATGATTTGGAAAAAAAATCTGAAAAAAAAAGTAATATTAAGTTGGAAAAGTTGGATTTTTCAAGGAAAAAATGGTTATAATAAAAACTAAGAATTTGAACAAAAAGGATTCCAAATGTTAGTTTTAGGGTCACACTGAAAAAGGAAAAAAAAAACAGGTCCAGAATAAAAAAATGCTAATAAAAATTTAAAAGGGTGTTTTTTCCAGGAAAAAACATGTAACGAGCGAATGCTACATGTTGACAATGAAAAATGACATTAAAATTGCTGGAAAACACAAGAAAGTTACAAGAACAAACTTAGGACAATACATTTTTGATATCCTGGAAATGGGATGGGAGAATGGCTCGCTCAATGTTCTGAACTCCTGCTTCGAAGCCAGCGTTGTCCCGAGCAGAATGCTTTTCCTTTGAGGCTGAATATACAGCGCCCCTGCTGGTTGCAGCCAAGCAGTGCACTCGATTTCTTGCCTCAATTGCTTTGAGACGCCGTTACAATCAACCCCGACTGTTACGTTTGTAAATTGGGCAGATTCCAAGCGCGCGGGTGCACCCGACGTCATACGCTGTACACAATATATGCTCTTCCATTGCCTCGTGTCGCGCTCACAAGGTCAGTGACGAGCCAACATCCTTGCCAGCGGCGGCGGATTCAGGGACACTCGTGTGATCGAGGCCTCGGACTCAAATCGGGCAACTCATCATAAGAAGGACGTGCTGAGATCAGCAGCTGCTAAGATAACGGTCATTATCCCACATTAGCGGCTCGCTTTAAACGCGGCCCCGTAGGACGGCCATGCTGGATGCTACACTGTACGGTGAAAGCAAAGACGAGTGATGCTACAGGTTTAATGGTGCTTAACGTGTGTTTCATCTTGGGACAATTATGGGGAACATTGTAAAAATGGCCATTAGCGGTGGCGCATTGTGTATTTTTTTCTTTTAAACACACATTATATATATACTGCATGTACATGCTATTAAAGGAGCTAACGGTAGTCCACAATATGAACCAGAAGCATGAATGACTGATGGGCAGATGGAGGCTGTCAACACCTCCCATGTGTCCATCAAAATGCAATCAAAGCAGCAGGCAAGCACGCAGCCAGTGTCACTCCACTGTGGTCCAGCCGTGACACATCTCCGCCAACAAGAGGGAGGTAGGAAGAGCGCTTAATCTAAGTAAGTCCCGCCTTTTTCCCTTTTTAACCGCAACGGCGCTCAAGTGGCGGTAAAACATGCGGCGGGACCATCAAGCTTGACTCAAAAATCACACCAAATGGGGCGGTTTTGAAGTCCTACAAAGACGTGCCAAGGGTGAAAGTCAAGCACGGCGGCGTGCGTGAATCCACAACAAATAAACAAACACGCAGAAATGATAGAAAATATCACTTTTCTGCAGAGACTCGTCTGTCCCCCTCCGTCACACAGGCCTGAGCTGCTCTACACACAGAAAAGGGATGCACCGAGACACTTTCACTTCCGATCCCGGTGCCTGAATGTGGGTATCTGCCGATACCAGACCTCTGTTTGCTTTAATGAACAACAGATACGTACGCTGACATTCTCCTTTGGCTACGTTTGCTGATATTCTTCTCGCTAAGTTTGCTGATATGCTTCTAGTTCTGTTTGCAGATGCTCTTTTGGCTACACTTGCTGATACTCTTTTGGCCATGTTTGCTGACACCTTTTTGGCTACATTTCCTGATATTCTTCTAGCTATGTTTGCTGATACTCTTCTAGTTCCGTTTGTTGATGCTCTTTTGGCTACCTTTGCTGATATTGTTCTAGCTACTTTACTGATATTTTTCTGGCTACGTTTGCTGGTATTGTTCTAGCCACTTTGCTGATATTCTTCTAGCTATGCTTGCTGCTACTCTTTTGGATGTGTTTGCTGCTATTCTTCTAGTTAGACTTGCTAATAGTCTTCGAATTATGTTTGCTGACATTCTTGTAGTTACATTTGCTGATATTC
This sequence comes from Dunckerocampus dactyliophorus, assembly GCF_027744805.1. Classification (NCBI taxonomy): domain Eukaryota; kingdom Metazoa; phylum Chordata; class Actinopteri; order Syngnathiformes; family Syngnathidae; genus Dunckerocampus; species Dunckerocampus dactyliophorus. Next base: position 4,126,512 of record NC_072839.1, on the reverse strand, counting down.
TTGTAGCTATGTTTAATAATATTCTTCTGTCTACATTTGCTGACAGTCTTCTGGCAAAGTTTTTTGATAGTCTTTCGGCTATTTTTGCTGGTAATCTTTGGGCTATTTTTACTGATACTCTTCTAGCTACGTTTGATGCTCTTTTGCCTGTGATTGCTGATGCTCTTTTGGCTATGTTTTCTGACATTCTAGCTATGTTTGCTGATACTCTTCTAGTTCCGTTTGCTGATACTCTTTTGGCCATGTTTGCTGACACTTTTTTGGCTACATTTGCTGACATTCTTCTAGCTACTTTACTGATATTTTTTTGGCTATGTTTGCTGACATCCTTGTAGTTACGCTTGCTGATGTTCTTCTAGCTAAGTGTACGTCTGCTGATACTCTTCGGGCTATGTTTGCTGGCAAGATGAAAGCACAGACGTGGCCCATGGATCGGAAATCTCTGCAGGTGATATCGGAAACGACGCTGGTATCAAAACGTGGTACCGATACTGGACACTTAATCCTGGATTAACTGTTGCAGCTCTGTCGTGACTGCTGAAAGTCAAGCATCACAGAGCTGCTAACCAACACTCCAACGTGTAAACATGACAAGTAAACGCTTCTCAGATACCGTAAGCTCGCCAAAGCAGGCTGGGATGTAATTTATATGCTAATCATGTGATGTGATGTAAAAACACGAGTACGACTGTGAAGACTGTCAATTACAAACGAGCGTGGAGGAGCATCAGGACGACGCGTTGACATTTCACCACTCGTGTGCCAAGAGGAAGTGGTCCCAAGCTGATATCAAGTACAAAATACAAGAGTAGAACATTTTGGTGGTGCACGCTTTGAAAGGGGCGTCAAAGGTCAAGCTTAATCATAGCACCGCGCTCCTGGAGTCGCACACTGGCTGCTCAGTGTGTCGTCTTACTTTTCCGATAATTCCCAGGAAGAAAAAAAAAAAAATCAAAGCGGAAAGCAAGGAATGACAGAAAAATTGGCTGAAAACAAGCCCCACCCGCTCCCCACTGATGGATTGAAAAAGCAAAAAGAGTAAATCGCTCCAGGCGGACTAACTATTGATGCAAACTCCTCCCTTGTCATCAGCATTACTCTGCCAGGCCGGCTCATCACGGCCGCGCTCTTTGGACTGTCGTCAGCACTCCATCCTTGTGGACGCCAGCCAACAGCAGCAGCAGCCCCCCCGACCGATCAATAGGCACCGACGGCTAGGTTTGCCCCCCCCCCCGTCTCAACTCCAACACTATAAAGACTGCTGTGTTGTGCCGCTGCTGCATAGTGATTAGCCATTAGCCCGGCGCTAGTGTGTGAATTAGCTAAAGCGGTGTCCGTGTTGAAGGACGAGGCTTCACACGCACACAAGGGACGAACGCTGGACAGACAGGAAGCTCATCTTCAGGCAAAATAAAGAAAGACGGCACGAGAATAGCTCCCGCACTCATGATCGGAGTCTCCAGAGAGCCATGCTGGACGTACTCAACTATATAACGCGACCAGATCACATTTTTAATTGCATGTTATGAGAATTTGTGGGTCGCATATGTGTTTTCAAAATGACATCTCGTGGGCTGTACATGTTTGTGACCCGGGTGGGGATTCTTCAAAAGGCACCATGCAAAAACATCAGGAAACACCACAATGATGGAGTATGCGGCTGTGCCTTGCTTGTTCTTTGCCTTGCTTTATTCAAAGGGACACACTGGCAACATGTGCGATGTCAGATGGGACACAATGAACCCCCCAAGACACCCAAATGGGGAAAAATATCATCTGAAGTACAGCTTTGTTTAAAACACAAAAAGGCTTCGCTACACGCATTAAAATGAATCCTGGAGCTCCCTAGAGACTTTTTATGGGCACCAAATGGGGGAAATATCTCAACCCCCTCACTTGTTTGCTTCACTTTTGATAGCAAAGGCACTCAAACAATCAGTTTTGAAGTTTCAGGTAATGATGGAAAAACCTGCTTTTAAAAAGGCTTCACTACACATCTCAAAATGAATCCTGGAGCTCCTAAGAGACTGTTTATGGGCACCAAATGGGGGAAACATCTCATCTCCCTCAGTTGTTCTCTTCACCTGTGACACGAGAGGAACTCAAACAATCAGTTTTGAAATTGCAGGTAAGGAAGGCAAAAACATTTTGTTAAGAAGGCTTTGCTACACATCTCAAAATGAATCCTGGAGCTCCTGCGAGACTGTTTATGGGCAGCAAATGGGGGAAACATGTCATCTCCAGCACTTGTTTGCTTCACTTTTGACAGAAGAGGCGTGCCAATGATCAGTTTTGAAGTTCAAGGCAACAAAGGGAATAAAAAAAGGCTTCGCTACACATCTTAAAATCAAACTTGCGCTTCCAAAAAGGTCAGACAAAAACAGAACATACAAAACTGCAGCAATTCTCCCTTAAGAAGTCATGTAAATCCTATGAATCCATTCCAGACACACAATAATAATCGAGGATAATTAGGGTTATACGTGCAGAAAACGATGCAAAATGATTATTTCACACAAATGGTACCGTTATTGAAGACTCAATAGTGTTTTTCATTGGCTATCAAACTGCTGGCACCCGCAACTTTCTTTGGTCCCATGGTGGGTTATTTAGCTCAGTAAAAAAAAAAAATAAATAAAAATTAAAAAAAAAGCAGAGACAGTGAGTCAGCAACGCGTAGGGTGCATTATTTGGGCACTCGAGCCCACGGAATGATACCATGTAGGGCACACTGTCTAGTTTGTTTTGCATAATATTCTATGATAACCGAGACGGTCTACGTAAACCAGCATTGCTGTCGAAAACCGACTCGTAGGAAAACAGGTTTGAGTGTTTGACAGGCGTGAAGGAACCAACAGCAAGTCGTGCTTTGGAAAATCTCTTTTAAAACAGTCTGAGTCTTGTGGGACCCCTGAGACTGTTCAAAAACACAAATATATGGGACGTTTTGCCCAGTTTCACAAAGTGCATCCCTAACACTGAGCATCGTGTTGGTTTTTACACTTTAATACGTCGCTTCTTTTGACATTTTAAAGGCAGTTATGTATGTTTGAACAGTTGAACATGTCCTAAATCATCTGTTTGACCTCCACTGTACTGCTTTTGCAACCTTGGCTGTTGACATTTGCAGCCTGGGAGCAAACGTGCATTTTTAAGTGCTGGAAACGTCACGTTGGGTCCAACATGTCCTTGAATGCCACTCGTGCAACTGCATCCACACCCTCGCTTCGCAGGAACCGCTCAAGAACATGCAAGCCAAAGCTTTGCACTTGCACGTGTCTTCTCAACCCCAACCTGACAAGACGGGGGGTCAATGCCATATAGTGAGACCTTGGTGTGTACAATCACACCCTCCCCGCTGCGTGATGATACTGTCCATCACGCTCCTGTCAAAGTGCTGACATGCAGTGTGGGGCTGTGCATGTCCCCCACATGATGCCTAATAACACCACCCCCAACACTCATCCTCCTCTACCTGCACCTCATCAGCAGGATGCATTGCACGCCCTTGACAAACTGCCAGTGCAATCCCTCTACTGCAAAAAATGTCCATTTATCACCACAAGAGTCCTGTGCATATCCTTGTGTCACCCCTCTAACTTTAAAACATGACAACTTCACTTTTGGCAAGGTTATATTCAGCCACACGAGAGCACTTTTGCAGATAAGTGATGAATCCAAACACACATTGGACTCCAGATAAGATTAATACACAAAATACACTCCACCATGCATGTTCAAGTGTGTGCAACCGACACCGAGCACGTCCCACACACCCTCACAACACAAGATAAATGAACGCAATGACTTACCTAAATGAGATCCAGACCACCGTCACAGCCACCGGAGTCTCCTCGTTTCGCCTTCCGCCCCTGGTGCACCTTGTCTCGGCTCAGTTGGCGAGGGAACCGCGCGTCCGGCCGCCGCGTCCTGCTTCCAGAGTTGCAGCGAGGGGAGCGTGCATTTGCCGGCGGCGTGAAAGGGGCAGATGCATCCGAAGGAGGATGTGACAAGGGAGAACCAGCTTCCTTTAGCGGGGAGGAGTGGAGGTGAGAGGGCAGGGAAGAGCGGCGAAGCACTGCGGCGACTGCGCGAGCGACAGCACCGGAAAGGAGGCAGACAGACATCCGCTCTGCCCTCTCGTTCTGCCACGCGCTCTCATTGGGGCGCGCACGCATTACGCACGCCCTTTGCGATCATGTAGTGGCGAGCGTCCTCTGCTGGCTAACTGCGACATGGCAGGTTGGGTGTTTCCTCCTGTCTCTCGTCTGCTTTTCGTTTACTTGTTACTTTAGTGCAGGGGTGTTAAACTCGTGCTATGGAGGGCCGAGACACTGCGGGTTTTCTTGACAGACGGTCACTGCAGCAGCTGATTTTAATTTGAGGGATGAAGCTCATCAATTAAATCACCTGCTGGAGAAACTAGCTGGAGAGAAAACCTGCAGCGTCTCAGCCCTCCACTGACACGTGTGTGCTAATCAGACAAAACGGTCAACAGCACCTTCTATGGAACGTGTCTGGGGATGCATGCATGTTTGTAAAAGAACCACTAGAGGGAGCCAAATAGCTACACTTTAATTGACACCAGGGGCCAAAAGGGCTACAAAGTAACGTCACCTTCTGTTACAATGTGCTTTAAGAGGATTTCAGGTCATCATCATCATAGAACTTCACCTTTTTTAAATAATCACCACACATTGTCAAGAGAAACAATGGATGATAAAACAAAACTGGCTGAGCCAAACAGTCATTGTATGTATTGTCATTCTAACACAACAAAATTAAATACGCCTAAAAAATGTAAATAAATTAAACAAGCTTAGATAATAAAACGTGTCTAAAGTGAAAAAATATTTGTATATAAATTATCAATCTGTACAATAGTAAACAATCATTACAAATATATACATCTTTGGCTATGCCAAAGTAAGATCATGGGGGGGAAATTGGTTAATTAACACAAATTTAAAAAATTTTAAAAAAAACTAGCAATTACAACATATAATAGTTGCACCTTTGAAAATAAATCAAATAAAATTTAAAAAAAAACATTTGTCGTTATCGTTGAGTTCCTGCTGAAAATCAAGCAACATTAGCATTACAGTGGTCCCTCGCCACGTTGCTTTCATAGCTTCACTCGTTCTCGGTTTGTGAGAATAAAGTAATCAATTATCACTGTTTTGTGGTTGACTATGGCCTATTTTTAAGCTAATTTTACATATTATTGGCCTTAATTTAGCATTTTCAAGCATAAAAATGTAAAAAAAAAAATACAAATACAAATATAAGGCATTCAGAAGGCACATTCAAAGATACAGTACGTAGTGTTCTACTCTGGTCGCTAGGTGTCAGTGGTGAGACAGTAACCACCGCAGGAAGTACTGTACAAAAAAATAAAAAAACATGTGTGTGTCTGTTATGTCTTATTTATGTCTGTCTTATATTCTATTATTATATCTACTGTATTGGGTAATAGGAGTGTAAATGTGACTATAGGAGTGTTATTTCACATCTAATAATGTTTAAAAAAAAACTTATTTAGAAAGTCAGAAACAAGTTTTCTATGTTCTAATTACGGAAATATTCCATTTGTAAATAAGGGATCCTACTTTGCTGAAATTAACAGATCACAGCCGTGATAAACGAGGGTGTATGTCCGCAGGTGAAATCGTTGCTAGAAAAGCAATGATGACAATGGGGAATGTCTGGTGAGTGTCTGGGAATTGCTATGATATGCAGCCATGTTTCATCACTTCATGTATTTGTGGGCCATTAAGAAAAACACGCCTATTCTCTGATTTCACGCCAGGGCTTCTCTCTGCAAGGCTCGTATCAGCAGTTTCATCATCAGCAAGCACCAGCAAGCACCAGCAACCCGTGTGCCCCGACACATCTCATTTGACACATCGTGGCGGACACTGACACAAGCCTCTCGTTTCTCACTTTGTGACACACGCCAACTTTATCCCAAATGATCCAACAAAATGGCATCATGCCAGGACCGCACAGAGTTAGGCATTGTTACCATGAGCCAAAGTGAAGGGAAAAGCACTTGAATATGTCCTGGTCGCGCTCTGGCAACATTAGACAGGTGAAAAGGTATTGGTGAAATACCTGTAAAACCCAACCGAACCCTAGAAGTAACTGTTAAATGACCTTTATCATAGTCAAAGGAATCGTAAAAATTCCACACTTTGGTGCATAATGTGAATGTACAGCATAATGCTTACTTGCAAAGGGAATTTACACTTTTTTTTTAGTGATGTGTGCATTCAGATACGATGTTGTTACTGTGGTGTCATTTTTTTGGGACAAAACGTGATTGTATTCTATTTTTTGCAGATATCCATGTTGTAACATTGGGCTGTCACCTCCTTTATGTTATGTACGTTTGTATACTGATGTAATAAGGAGATCAAGTCAATTAGATTCCTATGTTCAACACACTAACAAATATGAAATAATGCTGACTCAGTCAGTACCAAAGTTTGTGCAGAAGATGGCTCTCTTCAGGGAAGGGGCATCCATCCATCTTGTACGTCTTATCCAAGGTCGGGTCACAGGGGCAGCAGCCTAAGCAGGGAAGCCCAGACTTGCCTCTCTCCGGCTACTTCATCCAACTCCTCCCGGCGGATCCTGAGGCGTGCCCAGGCCAGGCCCATAGAGAGACATAGTCTCTCCAATGTATCCTGGGTCTTCCCTGAGGCTTCCTACCGGTCGGACATGCCCTGAACACCTCCCCAGGTAGGCGTCCGGGATGCCGAGCCACCTCCTCTGGCTCCTCTCAGAGGACCAAGGGCTCTCCCAGTTCCTCCTGGATGACAGTGCTTTTCACCTTATCTCTAATGGAGAGACCAGCCACCCTACAGAGAAAACTCATTTCGGCCCCTTGTACCTGCAATCTTGTCCTTTCGGTCACGACCCAAAGCTCATGACCACAGGTGGGGGTAGGAACGCAGATTGACCGGTAAATTGAGAGCTTTGCCTTTCAGCTCAGCTCCCTCTTCACCACAAGAGAGCGATGAAGAGTCCGCATCACTGCAGACGCTGCACCAAACCACCTGTCGATCTCACCTTCCAACTTTCCCTCACTTGGGAACAAGACTCCAAGGTATATAAAGTCCATAAACTTGGGCCTGTATCTCCTCCTTGACCCGGAGATGACACTCCACTCTTGGACTCGAACTTGGAGATGCCAATTCTCATCCCAGCCGTTTCACCCTTGGTTGCGAACCCATCCAGTGCGAGTTAAAGATCACGGCCTGATGAAGCCAGCAGAGAGCCAATGCTGCAGCCAACAAGCCAGATCTCCTCAACGCCCTGGCTGTGTGCAAAAGGCAGCCCTGGTACAGTCCAATCCTCATTGGAAATGAGTCTGACTTCTTGTCGGCAATGTGGACCAAGGTCTGACACCGGTCATACAGGGAGCGAACCACGTGAATTAGATGGTCCGGTACCCTGTACTCATGGAGTACTCCCCACGGGATTCCTCCAGGAACACAGTCGAATGCCTTCTCCCAGTTGGCAAACACGTGTGGACTGGTTGGGCAAACTCCCATGCAACCTCAAGGACCCAGCCGAGAGTTGGAGTTGGTCCACAGTTCCACGACCAGGACGAAAACTACACTGCTCCTCCTGAATCTGAGATTCAACTATCCGGCAGATCCTCCTCTCCAGAACCCCTGAAAAGACCTTACCAGGACCTCAAATCTGGCTAGATCTGCCGTCAAAATGCTCAGCTTCCTCTGCAACAGTGATGCCACATAATTACATGTTTAGCAATTTTAAAAACATTTTTACCATTATAATCTTAGTGACAGACACATAAACTCCCACAGTGAATACAATCACATGCAATACACACAAGAAACACTCTGTATACTTTATAAATATCATTTAAACTGTATACTCTGAAGCTGTCCAAAAGACTGTCATGGGTAATTAAAGCCGGGTCGCTGTCAAACTCCTAAAATGTGTACTGATGCAAAAACCATCCAGACAACTTCCTTAACAGTATTTCAGTCATCTGCTACCGTTACAAAAACTGTCGAGTGTCGTATTCCCATTCATAACGTGTGTTGCAACGCCTTTCACTTCTGGGAAGTAAAGTAGCTTTCACTTACGCGTGTTAGGCAACCAACTATTCCGGGATGTGCTTTGAAAGTCCCACCCTATGTCACTCAATCACACAGCAAAAAAACATCCTTCTATTCCCATCGTGCATTTATATTAACAATAACTAATGCGATCCCTTATGATAACATTTCAATTTGACCACTAGATGGCACTACTTTTTCCCATTCAAAGCATGCAGAAACATTTCACAATTGTCCAGCTTTTTTTTTCTTTTTCTTTTTTTTTATATTAAGGATGCCGTGCTGCTTCAATGCCAAGCGTGTGTCGCTATTGATGTGCTGTGTATGTAAAAAAATTAAGAAATAGTGTGTGTGTTATTTCAGGGACTGGCCTTTAAAGTGTTAAAATCCCCAAAATATAATTAGTACTTGATATGTATATTTCAGGCTGAAGCAATTAAAAAAAAAAACACTGACTCATATGAAGTTAAAAATATATATTAATACTGTATGTAATATTTTTGCAGATGTAGCAGTTTTTGGGACGCTAACATTTTTGGTCATTAGGACCTCAAATGTGATTTTTTTTTGATACTGTAGAAAACAATAGCAGTGCATAAAAATTAGTGTTGATGCCAATCATTGATGCATTTCAGGGCCTAATAATAATAATAACAATAATAATAATAATAATAATAATAATAATAATAATAATAACAAATACTTGTTTTTATAAAAATTCTTTCCGTTTTTGGGTTCCTGCTTTTTTTTCCAATAAAAGGAGTTATTTATTCTTTATTTACTGGCCGTGCGTTAAAAAACAAATTAATATGTCATCATTATATTTACATTATTGTGACATTTCCTGAAATATTTTCTGTTTTTGGGTTGTTTTTTCCCAATAAAAGAACTAGGAGTTATTTATTTGTACTGATTTACTGGCCTTTACAGGGGTTAAAAACACAAATATAATTCACATTTCAAATGTGTAGTTCAAAATTTTTACAAGCAAATAAAAAAAAAAATGTCACTTTTGCTGCCTATTATTTGTGCATCTCAGGGCCTAATAATATATTTCTTGAAATTTTTTTAACATGTTTTGTTTTTTCCAATAAAATAACTTGGGAGTCGCTTCTTTTTATTTGTCAACTGGGCTTTACAGGAGTTAAAAACAAAGATACAATGAATATTTCATGTGTATATTTCAACTTCTGAGACATTTGTTGTGGTTGGGGACAAATTAGGAGGATATTTAACAGACTTATATAACGGTCGTCATACTACACTAACATGCGACTTCAAAATGCAAATGAAGGCATTTACGATTCTTGCCCGGACACATCAGGTCACGTGTGATGCTCTGCTTATATTGTTACACTTTACACATAGTTTGAAAGTGAATCACCATATCCTAATCGCCCAAAACAATCTGGCAGTGAGTCACCAGAGGTTTGTGTGTGTTTGATTGTCACCATGGTAACAATGATGGTGGTTAGTGGCCCGTGTCGCATGTTGGTCTAGTGGTTAGCATGTTGGTCAACATAGTAACAGCCTGGAGATCCAGAAGACCTGGGTTTGATTCTCCCTTGGGCATTTCTGTGTGGAGTTTGCATGTTCTCCCCGTGTGCGTGTGGGTTTTCTCCGGGTACTCCGGCTTCCTCCCACATTACAAAAACATGCAGGTGAGGTTGTGAATGTGCATGTGAGTGTGAATGGTTGTTTGTCTATATGTGCCCCGGCGACCAGTCCATGCCCCCGCGACCCGAATGAGGAAGAAGCGGTATAGAAAATGGATGGATGGATAGTTCCATAAAGTATGATTCCTTATTCATAAATGGAGTATTTTTGGAGTTAAGACCATAGAAAACCTGCTTACAGCCTTCAAAATATGTTGTTATTAGAGCCCTCTAGGCATGAAATAACACCCCTATAGTCACCTTTCCACTTTCCACTCCTGAAAAATAAGACATATACGACATGCATTGTCTCATAAATGTAACATTACTGACACCTAGTGACCAGTGTAGAAAACATATCAACATGTATTTGAATGTGTCTTCTGAATTACTTTTATTCATGTTTTAGTTCATTTAGCCAATTTTATGTTTGAAAATGCTTAATTTAGGCAAAAAATATAAGTAAAATTCAAATGCATTTTTGTTTTTTTTACTAATAGGCCACAGTCAACCACGAAACAGCGTTGATTTATGAATAGAATTTTAAAGACTGGTGCAGAGAAGCCGCAAAATTTATTTTTTTTTTTGCATAACTACACCAAACAACTCCACCAAATTATTTAGGGGGGGTTAAGAATATTTTAGAGAGGCTTCAGCCCCCCTAAAACAGGCCTAAGGACGCTGTCACTACACAATACGTACCCAAAAGCAATCGATTCATCTGGGTTCTACGCATGTGCAGAACGCTTCTACCACAGCACGTGACGTCGCAGAAGGACTGTCTTAAAAATTTTCTAAAGAAGGAAGTGACGTAGTCTTGGCGCATGCGCGGCACCAATTGCGTTCTGGGTACGGACTGGTAGTGACAGCGCCACTGGTGCCCGAGTCAGTTCCTGAGTGTCTGACTTCCGGTTGCTGTTTGCTAGCGCAACACTGCATGTTCTGCCCAGCAACAGGTGACCAGGAAAATATTATAACCAGGAAGAGAATAAACTGGGTATTAATTGTACCCAATAAAGTTTATGTGTTCCACATCGCGGAAAGATTAAAGTCCGGAGAATGAAATGGGAACATGATTAATTCACCCACAGGGCAAAATGAAAGCAGTGAAAGCGCGGAAGTTAAAAAAAAAAATCACATGCCCGCACTGTTGAGCTGTTGTGTGTTGCGCAGTGGGGAGCAGTTGAAGGAGGGTCCATGCACCGCAGCAGACAGCAGAACCCCATCTGGAGGAACAACACTGACATGTGTGGACCGCATCTCCCACGCAATAAGCGACCACATGAATGAAGAATGACAAATGGTAAGTCAGCCAAGGCGAGTGGAACTCACCGAGGTGGAATGGCAGGGAACGCCAGGAATGGAAGCCGAACTTTCCGAGTCGCTCCTTCCTTGCTTCCCTCCTCTGAGCTGTGTCTTCTAAACAATGACAATTCCTCTTTATAACTTCCCATCTGCGAGTCAGAAGGAAAGTGAAATTAAGTGAGGATTTTAGCTGGAGGGTTTAAAGTTAAATCTCGTTTTGAATCATCCAGATTGTCAAATCACGACTGGTATTTTGCAGCACGCACAAGACCTTCCTGAGTGCAACTTGCATTTTTGTTGTTTCAGGTGAAAACAATATGCTACTATGTTTTTTTCCGGGCTGCAATGCCCTTTATTAGTGGACAACAGTACCTAGTGAATACTATTCTACTGTTATGACACGAGCAATACGTTTTTAATCTATTTACATAACATTTCTTCAACTTGGAACTATTCCTGGTTTTGGCATTTTGGTTTCATGCCACACTTTTTTTTTTAATCATATGAATATATACTGATTATTAAAAAAAATATTTAAAATAAATTAGGGGAAATATAATTAATCAAACAATACATTTTAAAAATGCAATTAAAGATAATTTATTACATTTAATTTAATTAGCTTTAATTGTCACGTTTAAAAAAATATATGTATATTTAGTTTTAAATTTAAAAATTAGGGTTTCTAATTAGGGTAATATAATGAAAAACAAAAAAAATGCAGTTTACAATAAACCCATAATATGAGGAAAAATAATGTCATTTTAGTAACAGATGTACTGTATGGTACCGTAATATGTATGTGTGTATGTATATAATATACATTGCAATGTGCCATAGAGTTTAACTATTAAAGAAAAAAATGAAGTTGTAATGAAATTATTAGTAGTTTTATGAGAGACAAACAAAACAAAATAAAGTTGTCTTTTGGAAAATTTGGTTTGGGGAAAAAAGTTGGGTGAAAATATTATGGGAATTTACAAAGATTCTTTGAGAAGGAAGTTGAAATATGTGGAAAAATTAAGAACAACAACAGGAAAAAGGGCCAAAAAAAAAAAAAAAAAATTTATACTAATAGTACGCTTTTTCACTTGTATGATTTCTTTAAATACAGTATATAACTTGTTCGCATACCTAACTGTGTTGCTTTACAAAATATCAAAGTGGCCCTTGCATCCTTTCATTTGTCACTATGTGTCCCCTAGTTTTTAGTTTTAGCTATTAAAACAGTCTTAAGTTTAGACGAAGAAACCAGGTGTGAGGTGAGGGGAAAATGTGTATATGTAATGTTATTTTTGTTCAGCTGTACTTGATGATCATGTGTTACCTTTCTTCTTGCATCTCCCACAAGCCTCTTTTCTGCATCAGTCACCTGCTTCTTCTGCTTCTACCCCTGGCGCTGGGCTGCAGCAGCCAAAGGCCTCTTGCAGAACTTGGAGACGATTACGCAGCAGTGGTCCAAACGGATCTCGACAACACAGTGAGTGGAGACACTCTGCATGTGCACAATGCACTTTAGGAGCATAAAAAGACAAATAGGGCAGTGCCATTCTATATATAAATGTCACAATACGGTGAAATTAAATTTAAACAGCTTTATTATTAGGTACACCTGCACACTAAAAGACCAATGTGCAATGAGAGCTATGAAACATTTTATGGGGAAATTTAGGTGTATCGTTAATACGTTTGCTTTTCATGTTGTTTTAACAAGAAAGAAAGAATCGCGATCCAGCAGCAAAACACATCCTGCCCCGAGTTGAGACGTAGGCCACGGAACTGCACGCCAACAGACAGCACAGTGAGTGACGAAAGTTGCATAGCCCTCGTGCATGGTACGGTACACCTACAATTATAAAATGAAGCACATACTGTACCTTGCAGGGCGCATCACCATCCTGAACTTGACGCTCACATTTTTGTCTGTTTTGCAGGATTTTGTCAGCACCATACACAATTTAACCTGCCAAATGGCGAGTCTAAGGCTTTCCCTCACACACCGACTGGTCTCATCTGTCCTCACCTCACTAGAGTGCACTTGTTCTTCGAAGCTGGTAAGTCCAGAAGTACCACTTCGAATGTTAGGTATCCCTGGCACACACAAAAATAGGCCAAGCATTGAAATGTTACGGGGAAAAGTCGTACTGTCACGAGAATCGTGTTAAAATGTTATGGGGAAAAGTTGCACTGTTACGGGAATAGACCAAGCGTTGAAATATTACGGAAAATCGTTTTTAAGTGTTGAAATGATACAGAGAAAAGTCGTACTGCTACGATAATTGTCCAAGCATTGAAATGTTACGTACTATTGTGAAAAAAGTCCAAGTGTTGAAAAGTTACGAGAATATTCCCAGTTTTGAAATGTTACGTGGCAAAAGTGGCACTGTCACGAGAACGTTCCACTTGTTGAAATGTTACGTGGAAAAGTCGTACGTTACATGTTACGAGAACAAAGTTGTCGTGTTACGAGAATAAACTCATAATACTACGGTAAAAACGTCGTAAGAGGAAGAAAATAAAGAATAAAGTGATGTTACAACAATAAAGTCAAAATGTAAAACAAAAATTATAATGACAAATGTAGAGTAACAAATATTACGTCCAAAGTGTCAGGGAAAAAATCGGAATGTCACAAGAATAAAGTCAGAGTGTTGAAGAATAACAGAAAAAAATCGTAATGTTATGAAAATAAAGTAAAAGAAAAAACATTTAACCAGAATAAAGTCAGTGAGTTATGGGGGAAAATAATTATTGTTACCCAAATGAAGTCAAACTGTTTCAATGTTATGGAAATGAAATCGGAATGTTACAAGAATAAAATCGAAGTTACAAAAATAAAGGGAAAAAACACATTTTTAACCAGAATAAAGTCAGTGGGTTACGGGAAAACCCTGCATTGTTCCACAAATACAGTCAAAACTGTTTACATGTTGCAGGAATAAAATTGTAAATGTTACAAGAATAAAAATCCTAAAGCATATTACACACTTAATGTGTGAAAAATACATTAGTTGTTATTTTTTGCAACAACTACACTGACTGTACGCGGATGGTGCATCAACGGTACACTGCATTTGGTGATGTCAAATCAAAAGTATGAAGAAACATTCTGTGTTTTGTCTCTTCTCTAGACTAAAGAACACAAAGTGAAGATAAAGAGGAGGAGAGCAACCACACACAACCGAAAGAGGCAGAGAAAAACACGCAGGGAGTCAGAAAAACTTTGCATGGTCACTGTGATCCTATACAGCATGACCAGGTGCTACGAGATGTTGAATTCTCAATTAGGGGACACCTGATAGCGACGCCCTTGGGTTTATTTTGACTCGTGCACCCAGTACGTCTGCACTCCTTCATTGGATTACCAAAGAGGAAGCTCCTACTTGATGTAAGATACTCTGTCAAATGCCATTTTCTCTTTCTTGAAGCTCTTTTTGGCTACTGACGCTTCCGATAAGCTTACAAGCCCCACAGGCAACTAGCTAAGAAGGTCTAAGGACGAGCAGAATGAACTGTAATAGAATCAAGTGTTGAAATGATTCAATACACTGTAAAAAAGAAGCTTTACTGTGGTAGAAGGTGCTTTCAGAAGGTAAACTATCAAGCTTACATTTACACTTATCCATCTGTGCTCGTTATTAACTTTTACTTTGGGTATAATCCAACTACTTTTGCTTTTTGTCTGTTGGGAGTATTGGATGACACTGCAGAACGCTATGATTGAGGTTTTAAAAGCTCCATTTGCCACAGATGGCTGAGTTCAGCACACAGACCGGACTCTGTTCAGGGTCACTACCGGGAAGCTCTCATGTTTGATGAATGACACCGGCCGTAATTGCTGAAGTAATGTAGCTTTGGGAGGTTCAAATGTTAGCGTGTACCCGAAACCCACAGAAGCGTTTGTTGTACGAACATACCATAATGGACATACTGACACAGTTGCAGTCTGCATAAGGATTTATTCATGGAGGCTATACATTACATTAAGGGCACAACCACACACAGACACACACACACACACACACACACACACACTTTTGTCCAATCTGCTATGAAGTTTGTTTTTTAATCAAATTAAAGCACAGAAAGTATGCACTAGGCTGATTCCCCAACAGTAAATAGTGTTACATCACTTAAGTCAATGCTAATTCAGCTTTGCTTAATGAAAGCAGACGGTAGATAGATGAAGGTAGATAGTGTGAGTACTCGTATGTGCCTGGTTAGATTTGCTTTTAAAATCAGCCAAAGCAGCCAAACACACAAAAAAAATGCAGGCATGTATCGGTTACACGTGATGTCTTCAATACGACAGTGGGGGTTTTGAGCCTGTCCTCATAGGAAGTTTGAAGGATTTCACACAAAAAGTTATATAGTAATCCCTCGTTTGTCACGGTTAATTGGTTCCAGACCCGATGGTGTTAAGTGAATTTCCACAAAGTAGGATTTCTTATTTATAAATGGAATATTTTCAGAATTAGAGCATAGAAAACCTGTTTACGACCTTCTAAATACTGTTTTTAATAGTATTAGAGCCCTCTAGACATGAAATAACACCCCTACAGTCATCTTTACAGTCCTATTACCCAATATAGTAGACATAATAAGAGAAAATAAGCCATTTAAGACATAAGTAAGACAGGTGCTAATGTGTTCTGGTGCTCGGGGACAAGAAGAGATGTCGGGGATTCAGAGTTGAGCTTTAGCTTGGCGTGGGTGACAGCCGCAACAGTAGCCCGTGTTAGGGATTATTGTGGCTGTTGTGAGATCATTCAAACCTGCAATAAAAGCCTGTTGTTCCGTCAATCAAGTCTGGTGCTTGTGTATCTCACCGAACATTACAGTAACATTAGTAACACCTTGTGACCAGTGTACAATATCGTCACAACGTCTTTGAATGCATCTTCTGAATGCCTTATATGCCTTATCTTCATTTAGACATTTTCATGCTTGAAAATAGTTCATTTAGTTTTTAGGTATTCATGTATTCGACCATGAAACAGCATGATTTATTCATTCATATATTTTTCAGAGTGAAGCTGTAAAATTTGAAACAGCGTGGCAATGGATTACTCGATACCCAAATGAAAACCACACTGACCCGAATATAAGGGGTTACTTTTTTTCCTGAAGGAGGAAAAAAAAAAAGTCTAAAAAAGACTGGGAGTCTCACGGCTCTGATCCTTTACAACGATTCTGTCTAAATATTTACATCACACAGTATCATATGGTGGCAAATTCAAATTTTGGGGCATGGACGGTAGAAAAAACAGCAAGAGTACCGTCCAAATACGTCTGAGAAACACATGAATAGTGCCTTCATTCTGCTGAAGTATGAGTAAAGAACAAAAGAGCTGAAAAATGTCTGAATGACATCTATCGACATGCAGCTTGTGTCTTATAAAAAGGCTGCCGACATGAAATGTGTGAGTACGTAACATGTCATGGCAGTCAAAACATTCATTTTTCACCCTTTTGTTGTCAAAATGTTGCCATGTTACGTACGGTGCATTCTGTGGCTGGAGGACGACGAGTTGTCAGTCTGCCCAACAGTGATAAAATGGTAAGATTCCACGTGAGGAATGATGACAACTGTTAAAAAAAAAAAATCACCAGAGTCACATATGAGTCACACATGTACAACGTTTTAAACAGATACCACAGTCTGTCAACGTTAAACGTCGGACAGAGCCTTTTGAGTATATTGGGGGTTGAGGTAGTTACACATAAACCAGCAGGTTTGCAGTCACACACGCTAGTGACCTGGTGACACAGAAATCCACTGGGGGGGGGGGAAGAAAAAAAAAAGTATCTCAAAGGTTGGGCAAGTCAGCAAGCAAGAGGCGGCGTTCTGATGCTAATTTTAAGATAATGGCGATCACTGATGAGTCAAGCAACTGTCAATCCAACTGTCAATCAGCTAAGATTTTACTGAAATCTACCAACTGATTGGAAATTAAAATTGAATTTAATGAAATATATACAATCATGGTAAAGATTATTATTGCTTCTTGTTCATTTTTGTGCCCGGTACACCTAAAGGTACATTTGTTTGGACAAATATCATGCTGACAACAAAAATAGCTCATCAGAGTTACTTATGATGAAGAAAAACATGGCAATTGAACTCTTATGAGCTATTCTTGTGGTCATCATTGTATTTGTCCAAACAAATGTAACTTTATTTGTATCGGTCGTTAAAATACTATCACGGTTTTACAAATATATTCATTTAAAAAAAAAATCATATCACTGTTGCGTGGTTGACAACGGCCTATTATTAGTAAAAAATATGCATATTTAGGTCAAATTTACGTGTTTTTGAGCTAAATTCAGCATTTTCAAGCCTACATAAAAAAATAAATACAATTAAAGCTGCAAGCAGTGTTGAACGGGCCCTCGGACCACCACCCAACTCATGATTCATGTAAGTCGGAGGCCTGTGCGTTCCATTTGCTGTTGCCACTGGGTGGCGCTGAGACAAATTCAGGAAGTGACCCAAGTATACTGTAGCTTCAAGGTGTTGCCATGCCCTGCCCACATCTTATGGAACAGACTAAAATCCTTCACAATTTAACATTGCCCGTCTATCTAGTATCAGTGATATTCATTTGGGCTCATTAGGTTAAAGTGCTGAGGACTAGTTCGTTGAAATACAACCCCTGATTTTCGCCCAAAATTGCTGCCGGAAACCAAGATGGCCGACTTCACGTTTGTTTTACAACATGGGTTCTTGAGACTGTTTTGAAACCTATTAACTGCAATAAACGAGGGATGACTGTAATCTTTGGTTGCTACAAATTCATTTTCATTGGATAACATGCAGTGTTTTTGTACCACTTCCTCCTAAATTCTCAGGTTTTATGTAGTATTTCAGCCACATTGTCTTCATTCTCTGAATACCACAACACGATACATCTTGGCAAATGAAAACAAACACATTGCATTTGTTTTTCATCCAGTAAAACAGAATAAGGACGGAATGAAGAAGTGATTTGGTAATATAAGAAAAAGGAATGCAATGGGCTTCTTGGGAATGCTACATTGGTTGAGATATGTCAGCACTGTCACTGTTGAGACAATGACATATATAGATTTTTTTTTCGTTACAAAATTAAAATAAAAAAAGACAATTTCTTCAGTAGTCAATCATATTGCACTTGGACAACAACAAATTCTGAGGGAAATGCAGATGCCATTTCTGCCTCGCTCGGCTGCCGAATGAGCCACGGGGGGTGAGAAATAACACCCGCTTCTCTACTGATTCATGCCACACTTTTAACTTTCAGTTTCGCCTATTCAAGCTAGCTCTGAGCTCTTACGTAACACGTCTCTCTGCTCTCCGTTCCCTCTTCCAGACAGTGCTTTTTGCATCAATAATGTGACTCACCAAACATCAGCCGGATATTTTATGGTATACTTTGCACTGTACAAAGTGTGTGCTAATAGGGGATTTTCCTGACTAATTCTGGTTATTTTGTACCTTAAACAGTGATTTTAATGTCTTTCTTTCTTTGTTTTGTCCCACTAGTTAGTAATTAAATAATACTGCAATCCAGTAACACATCTACTTTTAAAAGGGCTTTTTAAGGTTGAAGGCTGTAACCTGCATTGTCATAGTGGGGGTGGGGGGTGGGGGTGGAGTGGGGGGGGGGGGGGGGGGTGTTGAGCGCTGTGAGCTGTATTTGTGTTCCTCGGCTAATGTGGCTTTACTAAAAGCATCAACTCATAGCTTTCAATTGCCAACATAGACGTGTGGGCTTCATGTAATAACATAAATCATAAATAGAAGTCAAACATAGTCTTGCCATACTTCTTCTTTCTTCGTCAGATACACATCCTCCTGATGCCACACTCGCAGCAGAATTTGGCCGATTCTATCGGGTACCTGGTCCCGCAGGAGTGACAAAACTTGCTCTTTACTTCGCCGTTGCCGACATTGTCTTCACCGTCGATGTCATCCCTGAGAAAAGTGGCACACAGCCAGATTAGAGGCGACCTTTGTGTGCTGGTATGGCTTGAAATCACACTTGTAGATCATTAACAAGTTCATTCAAGGGAGGAAACGTGAATAGCTTGTGACGCACACCTGGGTGTTCTATGTATATATACAAATGAAAGATAATAGTTAGGTATGGAAGTAAAAATATGTTCATAATAATATATTTTTTTATTATTCCTAGGTGTTATTATTATGTGTTTACAAAGCAGAACTTCCATAAATAGGAAGTTTGACATAAGCCGCTGCAAATGCAATGAACGACTTCACCACTAGAGGTCAGGATAATGTAGATTCAAGATTCAAGAGTTTTATTGTCGTATGTCACAAACACTAATGTAGCGTGTGCTTCCAGTGGAGTTGGCGCACCTCATTATGTAAGCATTATCTTGTTTCTTCTTGTTGAGCGGACCTCTTACGGCTGCAGCGTTCCTCACAGAACCATATCCTGAACTCACTGCTCGGCTCTTCATTCCCACACTGACATATAGATTACAAAGAAAGGTAAAGATGTTATCTATTAAGCAACTTAGCGCGTGTGTTTGCTCACCCAGACCCAGGACTTGTGAGCCCAGAAGTGTTTATCCTCATTGGAGGTGCCGACGAGGCCTTATTGGAAGGCACCCCTTGAATAGCAGTAGAGACTCAATGCAAAGTGTGTCATTCTAAACTGTAGAAAATATGCTCTGTGAACTCTGCTGCAGTGTTACCAGACGTCTGGCCAAGG
Organism: Dunckerocampus dactyliophorus; assembly: GCF_027744805.1. Taxonomy (NCBI): domain Eukaryota; kingdom Metazoa; phylum Chordata; class Actinopteri; order Syngnathiformes; family Syngnathidae; genus Dunckerocampus; species Dunckerocampus dactyliophorus. Next base: position 4,106,733 of record NC_072839.1, on the reverse strand, counting down.
CCTGATCTCTGAGGCAGACGGGAGGAGGCCGAGGGGATGGTTGACGCTGCAGAGTTGGCCTTCTTGACAGGAGGTGGAGGCTTGTACTGTGAAGGTAGGTGTGATAGTCAGTCAGAGTAATGGTGGTGGTAGCGTCAGGGTTGAGGCTGCATGAGTGCTGCCAGCACTGGGGAGCTGCGGCTCATTAAGGGAAACGTGCATTTTAACGTACGGTGACATTCTGCAGTGGTGCATGATGACTGAAGCAAAAAATGTCACTTTAAGACTCCTCAACGTGGAAGCAGATACCATTAATGGCCCATGTTGACAAGTACAGTAATCCCTCGCCACTTCACACTTCACTTAATGATGGTTTTTCCAAACTACACTAATTAATGTCATGCAGTTTTGTTGTTCAATACGCCCTATTATTAGTAAAAAATACAAACAAAAAAAACAACATATTCAAGCAAATTTTACACATTTTTTTTCTCCTAAATCAGGGGTGCCCAAAGTAAGGTCCACGGTAACAACAAAAATGCACGAAGAAAAAGAATAAAGTCAAAATATTAAAAGAAAAAAGTTATAATCTCACAAGAAAAAGGTCATAATTTTACGAACAATAACGTCATTATAGTAGCATAAAGTTTAAATATTAAAGAAAAAAGATGTAATTTTTTTAAGTCGGAACATTATGAGAAACAAAACAACAAATAATGTGGTAATGGAACACATTTACAGCAACACACACGAGCACAAGTTTTATTTTCTTTTATTATGTCTACTATATTGGGTAATAGGAGTGTAAAGTTGACCATAGGAGTGTTACTTCATTTCTAGAGTATATATATAATATTGTTAAGAACCATATTTAGAAATGAAACAAGTTTGCTATGCTTTAACTACAAAAATATTTCATTTATAAATAAGGAATCCTACTTCATGGAAATTCCCTTATCACAGTCGCTTCTGAAGCCAATTAACTGTGATCAACGAGGGATTACTCTATTGCTATAAACACAATTAAAAACAGTTACACTGAACAATACCTGTGTGCGTAGAGGTTTCTTGGCATCACCCGACTTGTTCTTGATGGCATTCCGGGCAGCCTGATCCTGACAGAACTTAATGTGACCTTGAGCGGCGCTTTCGTTGAACCTCCGCTGGCAGTAAGGACACTGGATAAGGTCTTGGAAAACACATGGTAACTATGAGATCAAGAAATGACGGCAATCACCTGTTTTTTTGGGGGGGGGGTTTTGTTCCAGACTGTAATCAACACGACTTACCTGGGTCATACATAGGAGGCGGAGGTGGGGGCAAAGGCGCACCGTCCTTCATGGCCTTCATGCTGGCCTTGGAAGCCTTGATGGCTGAGATGAAGTCATCGTGTTTCTTGCGCCAGTTGGATGGCTTCTTAGGGGGCTCCGCCTGGGGTGGGAAGGCAACAGAGAGGATATTTTAAGCAACACGCCTGGAAACATCACAAACATCACATAGAAGTCTTCGGCTGAAATACAAATATACCCAACAAAAGAATGACTACATTTTACTTTTATAAACACTGGCAGACATTGATTGCACCGTGTCAGGATGACCTTTGTGAAATTTAATATTGGTTGTGACCTCAAAGCTCTGCAGCGTCACACAGTGATGCATGTTGCTCTGGAAGGACGGCTCATTTAAACGACGACGTCACAGCATCCTGAGCAGTAATACCTCGTTTATCGAGATTAAATGGTTCCAGACCCCACCAAAGTAGGGTTCCTTATTTATAAATAGAATATTTTCGAAGTTAAAGCATAGAAAACCTCTTTACAACCTTCTAAATAGGGCTTTTAACATTATACTGTATATTCCCCAATATAGTAGATATAATAGGAGAAAGTAAGACATAAGACATTTTGTGTTGCTGTAAATGTCTTCCAGTGCTTGGGGGGCGGACAGGAAGTGACGTTGGGGGTTCAGAGTTGAGTTTTAGTTTGGCACGGGTTATGGCCACAACAGTAGCCAGTGTCAGGGATTATTGTGCCTGTTGTGAGATCAAACCTGCAATAAAAGCCTGTTGTTCTGGCACTCAAGTCTCACCGAACATTACAGTAACATTACAGAGACCTAGTGACCAGTGTAGAATACTACATATTATCACAGCATCTTTGACTACGTCTTCTGAATGCCATTATATTGGTATTTTGGTTCATTTAGCCATTTATATGCTTGAATTTTTTTCATTTAGGCAAAAAAATTGCAACATTTGCTCGAATACGTTTTTTTTTGGGCTGTATTCAACTTTTCATTCATATATTTTTGAAAAACCATGATAAGAGTGAAGCTGCGAAATTCGAAACGCAAAGTGGTGAGGCAAGGATGCTTCAGCCTGAACCTGTAATCTTACCTTTGGTTTGAGGGGTTTGAGGGTGGGGATGTCTGTTCCCTGCGCCCTTTGCCTGCTGGAGTCAAAAACCTTCCTCCTTTTGGCCGCTGACTTTTGGCAGATTTTGGCATGCTTCTCCTAAGAGACAGGAAGAGATTTATGGTGTTTTATGGTGTTTATCGGCCACCATACTAGACCCTGAATATAAGACAACCCATCTTTTCGAGACTAACAGTCTTATATTTGAGTCAGTGTGGTGTCTCACTGCAGTGACATTCACCATCATCGCTGTGTGTGAAAGAAATGTGAGCAGTGGTGTTGGCGTTACCAGAACTTTAGGGAAGAACATTCGTTTACAGGTGTTACACTGTACAAGATCTCCAGCAGGAGGAGCCTCCCCATCTGTGAAGAAATACAAGTTTTTATTTAGTATAATAAAGCAATTTACTAATAAATCAAATAGCACCCCCCGACAATGTCCACATCTCTACTACATGTAACAAATATGACACCATTACAAACATGTCTACTACGTCAGCAAGCATGCCCGCTTTGTGGTGGGTGATTAGTTTGGAGCAGCGGGTCTTCCGGCATCACGTGATCAAACAGTTCCTGGACGACAACGACCCATTGTATGCATTAGACACTACAGTATCTAATAGTGTGGCTTCAAAGAACCTGGTCGAGGGCTTGAGTCGTACGTAAAGACAATTTTAAGCTGTTTATGTGTATGCAATCTTAATTAGTAATGCAGGCTCCCCTATTACAAACACGACGATGCCGCCCTTTATGGCAGCTAGCTTAATACACCAAATGTTACCTAGCATGGCAGGGGCTATAAAAGACCCAAATAATAAGAGGTCGCTCTCCAAAAAAATGGGAGTGAATGACTCCCACAACATTGGACAACTAAACGATGTGCCTGTGCGTAAAAGTGTAACACATAAAGGTAAAACAAACACAGTAATTTGACTTACCTTCAAAATTGTCCATCATTTAATGTTTGGTTATGGTCAGCTGTAGGAGAATGGATAATCGCCGGATGCAGCAAGATAAGTAACCTCTAAAAACTTCCGGTTTTGCCAAATGCGCCGAAAACGGATCACTTTATCCTTAAAAAAATTACAAATATGAACTCAAGATCGGAGGAACACTAGAATCGTTCTATTCAATATATATATATATATTCCATCAAGGTAGCTGATATTGTCAATATTTACATTACTTAAAAACATATGTTGTTTTGTAGGTCGCTAAATCCTAATTGACTTTCGTTTCTTTGGTAGCTTCATATGGATTCAAATGATTAAAAACTATTAATCTTCATCATATATATCGTATATCGTATATTATATACCACTTTTTCCACTCTCGGCGTTTCTTTGCCAGGGGTCGACTGTTAGTCCCATAATGCTTCGACGTAAGTAATTAGGGGGAACCATCTTGACTGAAATGATCTTTGGCTACCAATAGCAACTGGCCTGCGTGATGCACTGAACATGTCAACATCTCAGCATCCCATTGGTTGTTATTTCGGACGTAATGTGCACATTGACCAGCAGGTGGGGCGTGGGAGGAAACCCCCCTTTCTAATCTGGAATATCAAAATAATATTTACTCTTCTTGGAGCTATGCATATGGATGTACTTGCGGAACGTCTACTGTTCAAAGCTGTCCTTGTATTGTTTCCTAAGTACATTAATACGCGCATAAAGCAAACATTGTCTCTCTGTACGCCATATTGAGGGCATATGTGTCTTCTGAATGGAGTAACAGACAAGCAGATGCTATGAGGAAAAGGCTTGTGGGCCTAACAAGAGGCCCACTGTTCTCTCTCCCTATCTCTCTGCACTGTACACCACATGCTTGCCAATGTTACTTTGAAAGGCCCACCGGAAACACATGTTTCCTCCAACCGCCAATTTGACGCGAGTCATCCTATTTTGAGAGCGCGACGAGAAATGCCCAGGCAGGCTTCCACCTGAAGTAGTTCACCCCTTCTTGCGATTATTTCGGAGCCTTTTACACCTAAACAGGTAAGAAATAACAATCACAGGGTGTTTTTTTTTTTTTGCGACAAATGGAGGCAATGTAGGCCATGCGTTTATCGACACGGGGAGGGCCCGTGCCTTTCCACAGAGACGTGCATGTCGCTTTATTATTGTTACAATCTGTCTGTGCATGATTCGCGTAAATTGCACGTACGTGTTCAAATTTAATTTTCCCCTTGGATGTTTTGGATTTTTGGCCACCCTTGTGCCAAACAACGTGCACTGCAACGCCCCCTCTCAGCCTGACGGCAAAATATTGAAATATTGTTCTTCTTAAATCAGCAACACCAGGCAGATTGTATGGAATCACGGCAAGACGATGTCGTTCCTGACGTCATAAACTCAATAGAGACCTTTGTCACTATAATTATTCCACAATATTATATTGTTGCTTTTAGCTGACTAGACATTATATTAACGAGATCAATATCAGTGACTTTTAACCTCAGAGATGAAAACCAAAAACAAATCAGCATCTTGAAATGAATCAGTCAGGAAAGTATGCACCTGATACATGCTTATTCAAATATTTCAAAATAAAAATATTCAATATTGGAATACATTTCAAGACGTTACTTTTGAGACTTCTATTACGATTATTATTGTATTTCACTATGTCACTATTATATTGTTATGTTTATATTATATTCACAAAAAATATATAGCTTTAAAAATATTTGTAAAATGAAGAAAAATGTACAAAGACCTTACTTTTGAGACTTACATTACTATTGTTTTTAATTATGATGTCACTATCATGTTATAGTAAATTATATTACGTATTTCATAACTAAATATAACTTAAAAAATGCTTAAGACTTTACTTTTGAGAGGTATATTACGATTATTATTGTATTTCATTATAATGATGTCCCTAATATAGTGTTATATTTATGTTATGTTTTATTTCACCAAAAAATGATAATTAAAAAAAATATTTTTAAAATGAAGAAACATTTAAAAATGTTAAAACAAAAACGTTTTACAATTATTGTATTTAATTATTTCAGTATTATAGTGTTATATTTATATTATATTCACAAAAAATATTTAGCTTTAAAAAATATTTTGAAAATTAAGAAACATTTTGAAATTTTTAAAAACGTGTTTTGGTTTCATTTTAGTTTTACAATTATTGTATTTAATTATGTTACTATTATATTGTTATATTTATATTATATTCTCAAAAATATATAGCTTTGTACATATTTTAAAAATTAAGAAAAATGTAGAAATTAAAAAATGTAATACATAAATTTGTTCATTTTTGTATTACAATTATTGTATTTAATGATAATGATGTCACTATTATATTGTTAGATTGATGTTTTATGTCACAAAAAAATGTAATATAGCTTTAAAAAAATATTTTTGAAAATGAAGAAACATGTAAACATTAAAAACTGTGTTTTTGTTGTATTTTTGTATTACTCTTAGGAGAAGCATGCCAAAATCTGCCAAAAGTCAGCGGCCAACTATTGCATGTAATTCATTTGATGTCACTATTATATTGTTATATTTATATTATAAGTCTTATTTCACAAAAAATTGTAATATAGCTTTAATTTTTTTTTTTAAATAAAACCTATTTTGTGTTACAATTTTTATTGTATTTAATTATGATGCTAGTTTTATATTATATTCACGAAAAAATATAGCTTTAAACATATTTTAAAGAAAAATATTACAATTTAGAACGTATTTAAAAAAACATTATTGTATTTAATTATGATGCCACTATTATATTGTCATATTTATATGTTGTACTTCAGACAAAAAAAATGTAGCTTTAAAAAATATTTTTCTATGTGCATTTCCTGTTTTAGCCGTGCTTGTCGCAAGTAACCAAAAATGGTTCCCTTAAGGATGAGCTACAATAGAAACAGGCTCAACTTCACCTCAAGTCATTCCGGGTGAACGTTCAAGTCTTCCCAGAGGAGTCTAAGATGTTTGTTTCCTGCAAAAGGCACCAACCGCCGCCGGATTTTCCTCCATTTTCACCTCCTGTGGTTGTCAGGAGCGCATGTCCCGATACTTTTGTCCACATAGTGTTGTTGCGGCCTCGGCTTTGCAGCACAGCGTCACAAGCGCAAGCGTGTCTAAATTATGAAAAGTTACAAATGAATATTGCATCGCGAGGCTAAAAACATCGGAGAGGCAGTCATCGTGGGGCTTTTTCCTTGGCTGAGGTCAACGACGTCTTCGGGGGTCTTGCCCATGTTGACACCATTCGGAGCAGCTGCACGCTCTCTCGCATGCGTCTAAAAATAGCCTGTGGTTGCTGGTTGGCAGCAGCCTCCAGTGACTGTGGGCAGCTGACCTAGAAGTGGCGTTATGGTATAGAATGCGCTCCCAAGTGAAGGTGTTGCATTTAGGGAGTGCAGGCCCTGCCATGGTGAGGCGTGGCAGACATGACGGATGTGGAGGCGACCTATGAGGACTTCATTGCCTCTCGACGGTCCGGCCGCAGGAACGCCATCCACGACATCCCAGCGGACCCCGGTGCGCCGGGACCCGCGGACCTGTCGGCGAGCCTGGCGCAGCTCAGCATCAACAAACCAGGTGAGGCAGGTGGTTGAACGCGATCTACTCAGACATGTTTGGATTTGACTTCGTTCTCCATGACGCGTCATGGAAATCTTAATGATCTGTTACAGGGTCAAACTCTGGCCCTTATAAAACGTCAATGACTGGAAAAAATGTGAATTACAATTTTCCATTTTCCATGCCACGCACACCATGCACTACAGAAATCATTTGATTTGATTTTTATCCCCCCGTATTGGGATTTACACCATAAATATTAGTCCTACATTTATTTTTATCTGCATATTTAGATTCCTTGACGATGAACATGCCATCAAAGGGTTTGAATGACTTAAATGCTAACATTTAGCATAATAGTGCTAAGTGTTTATGTAAGTGCCTACCTCTGAAAATGCTAAAAATGTTAGCATAATTATGTTGCATGCTAACGCCTAGCGTGATAATGTTAAGTGTCTGCTTAAGTTCATATTTATGAAAATCTCAAAAAAGCTACTATGTTCGTGTTAGCAATGCTAACTTGCTAACACCTAGCATAATAGTGTCTACCTATGAAAATGGCTAAAAATGCTACTATGATCATTTTAGCATGCTAGCAAAGCTAACATGCAATATTTAACATGCTAGAAATGCTGACATGCTAATTTTAGCATGCCAGCACTTAGCATGATAGTGCTAAGTGTTCACATAAGTGTCTACCCATAAAAACGGCTAAACGGCTTTGTGTAAAATGGCGGCGTTTGTTTGCAACGCAGGTGCTAAAGTCAAACTTTTATTTATTTTATTTATTTAAATAGGCTCGCCTTTCCTTTTTGTGTGAATCAAAAAAAAAAATTCACGATTTTTGTTCAGCCCGGCTGTAAAGGCACTTTAAAAAAATATCAAAATAAGTGTAAAAATAAGTACAGTCAAAAATATTGTTGAATTAAACAAAATGTTTTAAATGTTTTCATTTACTTTTAATTTTCATAAGTATTTTTATTTTTTCATCTCAGAAAACAGACTTTATTTTGTACGTTTTTGATTTTCTAATTTAAAAAAAGTTTTAATTTACTTTTAATTTTCATAAATATTTTATTTTTTCATCTCAGAAAACAGGCTTTATTTTGTAAGTTTTAGATTTTCTAATTAAAAAATGTTTTGACTTTTGTCATATTTGTATTTTTTCTTCTCAGAAAATAAGCCGCCATATTTAATATTTTTTTTTATTTCATAATTGTATTTATTATTATTTTTTTGTCTTTAACTTACTGTCACCAAGCATACAGTGTTGTGCAGGCGTGCACAGCTTTCCTACATTGCACTTAGTACAATTTCCGGTTGAAACTGGGTTCTGTTTGACTTTTGAGCCATATTTTTCATAGTAAATGTTGGTTGAACTCCAATTGCCACTTTTGGGGAGTTTGATCCAAGCCAAAGTCCTTCGATGACTTCTACTTATAAACGCAGCCGTCATAACTCAAAAGTCCATCCACTTGGGGTGCACTACTCGCTGCGGCCACCGGAGGCGCTGTTGATTCATTTTCAGTGTGCTCATTTGAGTATTACTATACCTGCTCAATACAAATCATTCTTTAGTTCATTCTTCATTTTGGTGCTCAAGGAAGGAAAAGCAACATTAACAATGACAGGAAGTGCCGGGGGGGACCTTCAAAATAAACGTATCCATTTGCCTGCTTGTGCCCCGCAGCTGGCGAAGGTGAAGAAGACTCTGAGAAAAGCAAGTCGTCATCGAAAGACGAGGACAGCCAGTGAAATACAAAACACAAAGCATCTCGGAAACCGCATTTTGCATGTCGGTGGGTTCCAGTTTCCTTAAAAGGCCTCTTTCCCGGGCTCACCTTTCACGGAGAGCCCGCAGAGGGTCCGTTAAGCCCGCTCAGGAAATGAGAGAAGGGGTCGGGGGTCATAACCGCAGGCCTTAACGCCCATCCCTCTGCAAGCACCACCGCACTTTGGAAGAGTCTCCGATCAGATTGAATTCTTCCTCTTTAGAGACCCAGCAGATCAGGCTGCTTTATTGCACGAGCGACAGGATGGTCTCCCTAGAAGCTGCTTTTCAGACAAATGGCCAGAAGATGGCAGCACTGTTTAGTTGAGGCATTTATTGCCTAACATCTCCTGAGTTGACTGCACAGTGAAGCCAACTGCCGTCATTTGTGGCTCGTGCGCATCATCATTTTTAAACGTCGCACCTGACTGAGTGATTTCATATGATAATTGTAGTGATAGTAACACGCTGCCATGTAGTAAAATACAAACGTGTGTGTGTGTGTATGTCTTTAAAATGGTGTTAGTGTGCGTCATCTTCAGTCTCCATCAATGTTTACTGATGCACTGTGCACATACTTTGATCAATGAAATAATAAAGATGTGATTGTGGTGGTGCGGCTGGGGTGGGGGACATGATGTCGGGTCGATTTTCCTTCCATATTGTCTGTATTTTTATGAGGCGTTTACAAACTTTGCTGTCCACTGCCCTTATTTATAACTGGTGTCATTTTTTTCGACTGGCTAAATGAATAAATTTGACTCAATGTGAAGACTGAGTTTGGCTGATATTTGTTGAAAAATACATGTCATAGTTTTATTTGATATTTCAGAAGGCTTTCATTAAATGCTCTTTTAATTGACTATTATGATGTACTTTGATGTCGGCTTTGTCTCCCTCTAGTGGCCATTATTACAAAAAGGCAGGGGTGTCCTCACGTTTGCCAGCGAGGGCCACGTAGTGAAAAATGAAAGGAAGCAAGCGTCACTTTGACATTTTGTAAAGCAACACAGGTAGATATGATAAAAAGTTCGACATATTTCAAGAAAAAGTGCATGTCAGCTTTGTGATATAGATATTATTAGTATAGACTTCGGTCTTTGTTCTTTTTTCCTATTTTTTTTCCCCCAAAATATTTCAACTTTCTTCTAGAAAATTTTCTTCTTATAATATCATGAATTTATTCCCTTAATATTTTAAAAGAGGGGTGGGGAACCTTTTTGGCTAAGAGAGCATGAAAGCCACATATTTTAAAATGTATTTCCGTGAGAGACATATCGTATTTTGCAACACAGCAAGACCAACAATTTTAGAACACAATATGTCGTTTAATTGATTATTTTTAATAACACAGTTCTCCTGAAACTAACCAATATTAAGTTAAGTATTTCTTACCATGAATGCAACTTCTGGTGCTGCATGGTTTTACATCGTACTCCGTATCGGCCTTTCTTTTTGCCATCTTCTTCATCAAAAGGGTTTGCTGTGCAGAATTAGCTAGCTGACTGTTAAAGGAGGGACGTTTACTTCTTGACCTCTCAATGACCCGGGTAGGCTACCACATTATCCAATAATAATCAAGTTTTAGTGTTTGACATGGAAAATATGGGAAGGATGAATGGCATTGGCTCAGGCCGCCCGCATGGCGCTAGAACATGGATGGATGGATGGATAATGCGTGACAAAGTTTTATATTTTGAATGTTATTTTAATACTGTGATTTCTATAATGTTTTACTTTAAAATGTCAGCAAAAAAAAAGAAATTTGATGGTGTTAAGAAATGTCTGAGAGCCAGATGCAGTCATCAAAAGAGCCACATCTGGCTCCCGAGCCATAGGTTCCCTACCAGTTTTAAAATGAAACCTTATTTTGTTGTTTGTTTCACATAATATCACAACTTTACCATTTTTTTAAAAACATTTTTTCTTTATATTTAAACTTTGTTCCTAAAATGACATTATTTATCGTAAAATTGCCTTGACTTTTTTTCTTGTTAGAATGCGGACTTTGTTGTCATAAAATTACAGCTGATCTTTCCATTTCTGCTGTTGCTTTTAAAAAATATATATATTTTTTTAATTTTCCAGAAGATTTTGACTTTTTGTTCAACCTACTTTTCCAAAAATGTAAAAAAAATTTTGGTTTGTTTCTTACAGAGCCCCGGAGGGGACATTAAGGAAAAAAAATAGTCTAACAACCTAATAAATTATGTAAAAGTCAGTTTTCACAAACTTGTTGCTTTGAGTATATCTATATCTCTATCTCTCTATCTATATCTCTATCTCTCTATCTATCTATGTGTGTCTGTCTGTCTATCTGTGTGTGTGTGTAGCCAATGACGTCATCGTCATCTGTCACCTTTCAGAACAGCCAATAGCTACCTTTCTTACTGAGGAATTGGTAACATTGATGCCAACCGCCATAATACAGAAGGAGAAGACATTTGGAGATGGTCCCTGCGCTGCGGTCTCGCTGCCGGATTCTCACGGCTTCTCATAAAGATCAACAGAAGTCAGACTGCAAAGAAGACGGCTCGTTTTGATCAAAACCGCCTCGTAGTTCGTTTGTCTGTGTTGCCACGGTTGGAAGGAGGTTTGGTTTGCTGTGTTAGAACCATTCACTTGGGAGTTATTGATCCCGGAAGTTTGAATAGGTGAACATGTTTCTAACTTTACCGCAGTCTCTTTTGCGTTCCCTCGCAAAAGTTTGTAGTTTGCTCCGTAGTTTCTCATAGTATTACAACTTAAAAAAATATAACTTTATGCTCCTAAAATGATGTTTTTTCCCCTTATAGTATTATGCTGTTATTCTTGTAAAATTATGACTTTTTCTTGTTAGCCTGCAACTTTTTTTCTCTTAATATTTTGATTTTATTCTCATTTGTCCATTTTTGCCGTTGTTTTCTTGTACAATTATATTTTTATGATGTGCCGCGGGCTACAAACGGCCCCGTGGCGTACTCCGGACACGCCTGCAATAGGATAACCATGTCAAATGACAGTGTGGTACCATTTTGAGGTCCAGGCACATTTTATTGAATATGCATGTTAATATTTATCTCCAAATGTAAACGCGAGTAAAAATGCCACTCCAAGTCGTGCATGTAGCCTTTTATACAACGTCAACACTGACTTCGACATGTTTTTAACGTGATAGAGTCGGCGACCGTGATAGCCTCTGCTGTTCACATGATTGCCTTGCTGACGTTCAACAGTCTGATAGAACGGTAAAGGACTTGAGAATGATGAGCAACGCATGATAAGATGTTTCACGTGTGTGACTCCTCCCACATTATGGATTTATTCTTGCAATCAGTTTTGCTTCATTTTCTTCAAAATTGAAACAAAATAGCACCAAAAAAGCACCAAAAGAGAATAAAGTGTGGCTGGATATAATAGAGCACTATGCTGGAGTGCATGTTACATTATATTACAGTTGTTTTTTTGGCACACTGCTGCAATGTTTCGAATTCCAAAAGATATTTAAATGTGTACAATAAAAGGCTAATTTCCTTGAGGGATAAAAAATCCGTGCATGTCTTTATGGAGCTCAGTGTTCACGTACCCCCGAGCTACTTCCTTGAATGTTCTGCCATCGAGAACCAGGATGAAGTTGGACTGGTCGGGGTTGGCGTTGATCACGGATGTTAACACCACGCCTGCAAACGTGACAAATAGTTGGAATCAGATGATGTGCAAGTGTGCCTTATGATGTCGTACGGCTCACCATCGTCCTCTGCCTCGCCGTCGGGTCTCGGCACAAACACCGGCTCAGACGGCCAGCAGTTGTCTTCGCTCCAGGTCGACATTTGCTTGGTTTCTGCGTCGAACTTGGCAATCTGCAGTAAAGTATGACACTGAAGCACTTAAAAGACAAGGTCTGATAAGGCATTATTTACAAATAATGCTTAGAAAAGGTGTGTTTTTGGATCGCTTGTCAGCTATATTGAAAAGGAAAATGTATTCTTATAGCTTCTGACCCATCACGATGACACAAAGAAAGTATCTTATCACCTTTGTCCCAGCTGCAGTTGCAAATCTCCAGATACGAGCTGTAAAGTGTCGTGTAAACTCATTCCTGGAGATCCCCCGCATGCTCATCAGTCAGCATTCATGGCCCCACTAATTGGCAGATCTCAGGTCAAAAAATGTGTGTGTGTATATATATATATATATATATATATATATATATATTTTTTTTTTTTAATTAACTTTTAATTTATAGTTTTAATCATTTAAACATTTTTATAATATTTTTGTCCCTCAAAAAATTATTATTATTATTTTGTGTAAACTTATAATGTATTTTTAAAAAATCCTTGAATTTTTTATCATTACAAATTGTTTTTATCGTTTATAGATTTTTTTCTTCGAAAATAGTCTTAATTTTGTTCATTTGTAATTTTATCCTTTATAAAAAAGTTTTACTTTGCATTTTCATATATATTTTTTTCCTTCTGAAAAGATGCCGTATTTCGTAAATCTGTAATTTCATTTGAAATGTTTTAATTTACTTTGAATGTATATTTTTTAATCATTCAAACGTTTTTCAATATTTTTACATATTTTTTCCCAGAAAATAAGCCACATTTTGTAAGTTACAATTTTTACAACATATTTTAATTGACTTATTTATAATTTAACATTTTATTTTATTTAAAATGTCTCAGAAAATATCCTGCAATTTGTCAATGTATAATTTATTTTTAAAATGTTTTAATTTACTTTTAATTCTTTATAATTAAACATTTTATAAATATTTTTGAGATATTTCTGTTTTCTCAGAAAATAGGCCGTATTTTGTCTTTTTTTTTTTTTTTTTTTTTTAAATTGTATAATTTTTTTTTAAAAAGTTTTAATTTACTTTTAATTTTATTTTTTTTTCTCAGAAAATAGGTCGTATTTTGTAAATTTTTCATAATGTTTTAATTTACATTCCTTTTCATTATTTTTTCATTGAAAATGTTAATATATTTTTTCCACCCACAGAGAAAACAGGGCATATTTTCCACAGAAAACACATCTCCATCACACCAAGTGGATCATCATTCCTAAACGCATGATAATGCAGGTAAAATGTACAATATACAAGTACCACTGTTTAAAAAAAAACACACAATTTTAATGTTTTTATCTTCACGGCACTTTGTTCGAACGTACCATAGTTGTGTGCATTATTCACACTCCTACCGTCAGGCAGACGCTACAGGAGTTTGAAGTCCAGGACCACAAGGCTGGCAAACAGCTTTTACCCACAGGCCATCAGACTGCTCAACAAAGCACTCACACACGCCACACGCAACACAAGCACACACTCATAGCAATTTATTTATTTATTTATTTGTATTATTTATCTGTATTAATGTCTCTTCTGTTGTTGTTGCTTAATTTATTGGTACATATGTTTCTTATGCTCTTATTCTTTTTCTTCTGTTTTCTTTCTTTTCTTGGGAGAATGAACAGAATAAGAATTTCATTGCATGGTATAACTGCCTGTTTTACTATGCATAAGACAATAAAACTCTTGAATCTTGAATTGAATCCAAATGTCAACCCGGCCTCCAAACTTGCAGCGAGATGAACACAAGTTAATATATTATCGTAAATTGTTTCTTTAGCCTGCTAGTCTGATGACCAGGCTGAAGGCTACACCGTGACTGATTACTTTTAATTACTTTTTATGCAATGAAAACGGGACTGATTAGACGCACACCAGGAAGTGAAAGAAAGGATGTTGGGGCTTTTAAACGGGAAGAATAAACATCTTCCTGTTGACAGACCCAAGATACGTGCTTGTGCGTGTTTCCTCTTGCTGACGTCAAAGATGATTTGAGCGTACGGTCAGAATGGGGGGAAGCTCTTTAAAGTATACTCACTTTACTACCCAAGCCTAATGGACTTCCCTTCTTTCCATTGTTTGTGTTAGCTTTACATGCAGCGCCGCCAAATGAAGCACACCCGTGGGTAAAGCAGCCAAGGTTGTAACAGCTTCCCACCCTGTGGTATTCTCATTCATGCAATATGCCAGACAATGTTTCTGTGAACAATGCGCGTCCTTACGTGTCTTTTCAAAAGACCCGGGAGAGTCAACGGAACGCAAGCATGCAGCACATCCCCACTGCAGAAGAAGAGTAAAGTACCTCTCTAGCAAGCACAGATTCCTCCACACAGTTGCCGTACACAAAGCGGTGGCTCTTGCCATTCAGGTTGTAGTTAATGCGAGGCAGCTCCAACCCTGATGGACACACACAAATAGATGGGAAAAGCACGATACAAAAAAAACAAAAAATAAACAAGTTTTACCTTCACAGAGCACCTCAGCCTGGCACACTAGCTTGCCTTCCTTCTCTTTCACCGCGCTGGCTGTGGTGCATTTCACCTTCACCACATTCTCTCCTATTGCGGCGCCCTGCACAAACAGTAAGTTCAGTGGTGCCACGGTTTTCGCTCGTCCCGAAGCAATTTTTCCTCACAGGAAATGGAAGTAAAGGTTGCAGACATGCATTAATATTAACGAAAAATACATTTTATAGAGGTCAATGACAGTTTTCCACACAGGAAACAATGAAATAATTAATGATGAATGGAATTGGCAAATAAACAAAATAATTTTGACCCTTATTGAAGGCAAATACGGCGAGGGAGGAGGGGATGGGGCGCCATCGTTGTACTTTGCAATGACTTCTATCTCGAATTCAATAGTGTTTCTCGCCTTCTTTATCAAAGCTGCTGGCACTACCAACTTCCTTTGGCACCATTTGGCAGTCACACCCATTTATAAAATAATTCTTTGTTTGGGTACTTGATTCTGCGGAATGATACAGTACAGGGAAATCTCAATATCCTCTGATAATCCAGACGGTTCAAAAATTGAGGACAATTTGGGTGAAAATTTCTGTCGAAAACCGAATGAGGCGAAAACCGGGGAGTTTGAAAACCAGGGGTGGACTCGCTGTATCTGTAAAAAGTGTATCAAGTGCACAATGGCGCTTCTTGGAAACACACTCAGACAACAAACACAGCTCATTAGCATTTAAGCTACACACACACAAAGTTTCGTAAAATCACTTTTAAACTGAGTAAATTCTTATTGTGGGACCTTTGAAACAGATTTAAAACTGTTGAAAAACACCGAAACATGGGACTTGTTGCGGTTTCACAAAGTACATCCCTAAGACCAAGCATCTTGTGCACAATTTTGTGCAATAACCGAGAGACAGTGTATAAATATCAGGGTAAAATTTTCGTCAAAAGCCGAATGATACCAACACTGGGGCGTTGGACAACCAAGGTTTGACTGTAACTGGAAGATACAAGGCCATTTAGGATTTGACTCACCTGGATTGGCTGAACGGGAATGGCAAATCTGTTGTAGCTTGGCTTGGAGTAGCTTTCATCGTGACGTCCCCGGTTGTCCTTCAGCTTGCTCAGGTAAAACATGTCATAAAGGCTGTTGTCCTTGTAGGCGATGACGTCAAAAATGACGTGACCCTCCGCCTCGAAAGCGTTGACGTGATGGTAGACCACCATGGCTCCCGTGTAGTACTTGGTCTCCACCTCTTTGCCAGTCTTTCTGTCTATCAGGTGGATCAGCGTCTGTTCAGAGGAGTGAAGCAGATGATCGGGATGTGCGAGATGAGCCGTGGTGCTGGAATAAAAGCAGTGCTTACGTTATCTTCTGGGCAGAACTTCAAACAGCTGGCCCAGTTGACCCCCCTCATGTAGGCGGTGGCCATCTTGACGATATCCAGCTTGAAGGGCTGCTCGATGAAGATGAAGTAGTTGTCCGTCATGCCAAAGCTGTGGTAGTAGCTGGGAGTCAGGAGGGAGCGGCACGGCACGGAGCAGATCACCTGCACGTTCTTCAGCGCCAGGGCGTTCTTGTCTTTGTCTTTGGGGAGGGTGAAAAAGGTCAGAGTGAAACCTCCTGATTGATGATCAAGAATATGCAAACCACAAATCAAAACAGAAATGCATTGTCAAGCTTTTCCATCACCTTGTATATCTATGTTGTTATTTTATGCTATCTTATACAGGGTGCTATGTTATGCTATGTTATACAGGATGCTAGTTTGTTACACAGGATGCTATTCTCTGTTATACAGGACGCAATTTTATGTTATGCTATGTTACGTTACATACAGTATGATGTTGTGATGCTATGTTATACAGGATGCCATTTTATGTTATGCTATGTTATATTGGATGTTAGGTTATGCTATGCTATGTTACATACAGTATGATGTTATGCTATGTTATATTGGATGTTATGTTATGCTATGCTATGTTACGTTGCATACAGTATGATGTTATGCTGTGTTATACTGGATGCTTTGTTATGTTATGCTATGTTATATAGGATGTTATGCTATGCTACGTTACATACAGTATGATGTGCTATGTTATGCAGGATGCTTTATGTTATGCCATGTTAAACAGGATGCTGGGTTATGTTATTGATTACAGCAAAATAAAAAGAGGGAGCGCTTTATATGATATTCTTCTTTTATATGATATTCTTCTTTTGTTTACTTTAATTATTTGCTAAATATAAAAAGAAACAACATTTTTAAATACAAAAAAAAGAAGCAAAATATGCAAATGCCAGACTTTGGACACGTTTGTGATGTTAACGTGGATGTTGATTGCAATTTCAAATGCAGATAAGGATACAGACACGAGAGATGTCAAGGTTACGTTGATCCTTTACCTTTCTGAGAAACAGCGGGGACTTTGAACAGCATGTATTTGGTCTTGCCCTTATCAGCTATAGAAGTGCCCATGTTGTAGGCGTTGCCCTCGTTGTCGTAGTGCGGATGGGATGTCACCAAGTTCGCAGGGAGGAACTTCATGTAGTCCACCTGGAAGAAAACACTGGTAAATCTGAGCCCCTTAGAGACTTCATTTTTATTTGCATTTTTTGCTTAAGCCTTACCTTATCCATGGTCTCCAGGGTCACAGGGTCGATTTTACGAATATAGTTGGTTTCTGAGGTTGCAAAATAATCCTGACCGTATTTGATGAAATTGCTGGCACCGTTGTCGGTGAAGTCGGGAACCGTGTGGTTGAGGAAGGTGATCGCCCTGGGAAGATCAATTGAGCTTTTTTTTGTTTGTTTGTTTTTAGCAATTGTACATCAGAAGAACTGTGTGAGTCAGAGGTTATTGGAGGAGGGAAGTTGACCCCAAACAAATAAATATACACCCCCAGCGTTGAACACAATCGCAACATGAGGAGAAAGTACTGAGGAAAACCTTTTTATTTTTTTATTTGAGGAAGAAGCAGAAACACCACATAAGAGGAGCCAAATAATGACATATACAATATGTCATAATAATAATAATTATTATTATTATTATATATTATTATTATTTAAAAATATATAATTATAATACATTATATATAATTAATTAATAATTATCAGTAGATAATAAATGTCAATAATAAGGAGAATGATTAAAAATATATAAATATTATGTAATAAATACTTTTTAATTAGTAATAATATATGTACAAAATAATTACTAGATAATTATAATGATTAATAATGAAACATTTAAAACATATAAAAAAAAAATAAAAAAAATTATATGTAATACATAAAAATATCTAATACTTTTAATTTTTTGAATGTAATAACATATTTATTAGAAAATAATTTTACAGTATATTACACTTTGCTGTGCAACAAAATGAAACAAGGTTTAGATTAGAAAAAAATAGCATAATTATAAAAATATGAATAACTGGTAGTGGAGTGCATCAGTTGCTGTATAATGTGTATAAGAATTAAAGAAGAACAAATTACATTTTACATGATTTTAAATGAGCTACTTGCATTTAATTGCATTTGAGTAAAATTAAAAACATTTTACTTCAAATTAAATACTTTTACTAAATGTCGTAATTAGTACAATAGCATCTGTTGTTGAGCATAAATGAAAAAAGTAATCACATTTTTTTTTTTTTTTTAAACAAGTGATGCTCACTTAACAATGAAGTTCTTGCTCGGGTCAGGGTAGGCCATGGTTCCCATTTCAGACACAACAATTCTGTTGGACTCCATGTTGGCTTTGTAAGTGTCACCTCTCAGGAACCTGCTCCTGTGGGTCACTTCGCCTGCGACGACAACAAATACATGCATTTGTGTTTGCATTATGTGCACTAACAAGACGACTCAAGTGAGTGAGGGGACCAACCATCCTTGAAGGAGAAGCTGTGCATGATGGACATGCCATCAAACCAGTGGTTGTAGCTGGTGTCCCCCACTGAGAAAATCCCGGGGCCATTGCGCAGCAGCGTGCCTTGCAGCCAGGAGGGGATGTTCCCTAAAGTGAGAAGACAAGACAAAAACATACTCAGTGTGTTTTCAGAGTGTTTTCAATGAGTAAAAAAAAAAAAAAAAAAAGAAAAAAGGTACCTTTCACTTCAGCCTTTAGAGGCTCCGGCCGCTCTGTTGCGTTTTTGGAAAAGTCCATGTTGACGTGGTGTGCTTGTGGTGCCGTCTGAAGACATAGGACGAGGTGCAAACCACTCCTTTTAAAGCTCTCGGCAGGGGGGGCGGGCCAAGAGAACATGAGAGGCGGGTTAGAGAATCTGCAATGTGTGCACATCTCAAGGAAAATATGCTCACCTAAACTCACATACATGGTTAGATTGTTCAGTGCAACCAACACTAACCTCAGTGATGATTTTGAAGTCGCTTCTTTTATGGAGAAGTTATTATGACTTTACACCCTCTGTGTGCTCATTGTCAAACATATAAAGAGTGATTTTCTCCAGGAAATCCCTTTTATCAAAGTTTACCATATTTTTACTTTCATCAAAACAAAACCAAACAAAAAACAAGTCAGGTATTCGGGTCTTTCCACCTCCCTCGGCCAAACAAAACTTATTTTCAAATGCAAGTGTTGACAGCGGCGGATCATTGACTTCCATGCAATCAAAAAGCACATACGGTTAAGTATTTCCGTGGGCGTCATTTGACAGTGGCCTTGCACTTTGCCTTTGTTGTGTCACAAGTTCAAAATGATGCTTTACCGCTGCTGATTTTTCATATTCAATTCCAAATATTAAAACAACAACAATGAGAAACATTGTTAAATCAGTAGTGTTTGGCAGTGTGCATCCAAATTAGGCACGTGATTCAGCAATATCACTAGAGCATAACCTGGCCTATATCACGTATCACCTTATCCTCACCTCTTACTGTTCTTATCTGACAACTGGGAAGGAATATGACAGGCTGAGTGTGTATACATAAGAAAAGACGTAATCTACTGATTGCACCATTGCAAATAGATATATAGACTTTAGTAAGATATGTCCGAGAAAAAAAACAAGCAAGATAGTCCTTGTTTACAGCTTGTGGTGTACAGTATTATGAAACAATCATCATCCCGTTTTATCAAGGCAAATACTTGAGTATGAATAGAAATGTAGCGTGCGTGTAACGTCGTATCAATGGGTGGTTTCTGGAAGCAGCAATGCAGGCAACATATGCGATGTTGGCATTATTCTAAGGCTTTGCGGAAGGCGCAACGACAACACTCGTTACACTCCTGATTGGCATATGGCCTAAAATGAGAGACACACTCGATCGCTTCGAAGAAATATGCTCATTTTCCAAGTACGTGTGTTTGAAATGTCGTGCCACTTTGGAGTGTAAGCTGTCCCGCTTCTGTACAGGTCTACATGAGTCCACAGCAAGGCTCTTTGCTGGGAGACTGCTCCTCCTCGGGAGCTCGCAGTTTCAGAAGGGGAGGGTCTCCACTGGCTGGCGTGAAGAACACCTGACTGGGGGATGCTGCTGCCGACTCAGCGCTGGGTGTCGCCTGCTGGGTCTGAAGGCTCGCCGCCTCGGCTAATGCTGCAGGAGTCTCCTCCTCCAAGGGTGGGGACAAAGGTGGTGGAGGCGCTGGGTACTTATTGAGCTTGGCTGCCGCTCTCTGTCGTTTCAGGTCAGCCAACGTGTGGTGGGATTTTTCCCGTGTCATGCTATCTGAGGCTTCGTCCTCTCCGGGCACGGGGGCCGGGCTGAGATGGTAGGAGGCGCTGCGTTCCATGCGACCTCCGCCGCTCCATTGTTCTCCAGGCACAGAGGAAGACAGAGAAACCGATGTCCCACCGTTGCCGAGACTGGGGAGGCTACTATCGCCGCCTGGAGCCACCGCCGGCTCATCTGCACGTGACGTGGCTCCACCTGCAGCAACCTGAATGATAAATCAATTCATCAATTTCTTACAATTCAGTGTATCAAGTCATGTTTTGTACAAGTAGGTCCTATATCATGAAGGCATTTTGGATTTCGCTACCAGCAGAGGGCGCACTCGATTAAGCATGCTATTGAAATTGAAACAAAAAGTAAACCGGCAAACAGCAATTTCATGTCAGGCTTTTTCTTAGTATAAACTGACATGCTGATGCAGCTCATTGTCCGTCTGCCGGTCCTCGTCGTCGTCTTGTGGCTCGTGCTGACGACCTCTCTCCTGCCACACCATGGCCTCTTTGTGGTGCTCCCGTCGGTACAGACTGGAGCGCTCGTTCACGCTGACGCGACGCACCACTTTCCTGTGAGGACATATGAGACAGACGCTAAATGGCTACTCCCATACGTAGTCTATCGAGACTTACCCTCTGCTGCCAGTGCTAGAGGCCCGTCTTTGCAGGGTACCCTTCTGTCGGTCCTGGCTCTTCATGATAGCGTCGTGTTTGTGCTTGAGGTCCAGCAGTTTGGCTCTGACCTCCTCATCCATGCACACATCTTTAAAATACAACAGTACAGTCAGACACTTAAAGTATGGAAGCAGCAAGGCTGGACATGAACAGAACTTGCCAAGGGGAGTCTCCTCCAAGACAGACTTGGTGTCCAAGCTGGCTTCATGGGCCACCAGCAGTTCCACCATTTGGATCTGTGGTACAAACATGCACTAGCATTTTCTCTTGGCATGGTGACTGTGAGACCGTGGTTAAGACTTGTTAAGACTGCAGTACTGACTTGTCCCCAGCAAGAGGCAGCATGTAACGGCGTCCAGCCATCATTGTCCTTTACCTCCACCTCAGCCCTGTGCTCCAGCAGCAGCTCAGCCACTGACAGGTAGCCGTTAGCAGATGCTATATGGAGCTGGGAGACAGTGTGACACAGTAAAATTCACATTGATAGGATTGATGTTTAGATACTTTATATTTACAAATACTCACCGGTGTCGCCCCATTATCATCCCGACTGTTTAAGTCCGCTCCATTCTGAACTAGAGCTCTGATGTCAGCAAGCATGGTCGCCTCTTTAGCTCCTCTGCATTCATCTATACGTACCTGCGTTATACCTGCACACACACAGACTCCTCACTATTATGCTAAATGACACTTTCACTGTCAGCACGACATGTGAAGCAATATCTGACTCGTCTGTCTGACCCTGTTCGGCCATGACCATCTCCAGGAGCTCCAGGGTGGCCTCGTCCTCACAGAGGTCATAGGGCATGTTGCCATCCGCATTGACGGCCAGCAAGTCGGCCCCCCTGTAGTCACAAGATGAAATAAAACAGAGTTTACAGTAATCCCTTGTTTATTGTGGCTAATTGGATCCAGACCCAAAGTAGGACCCTAAATAGAATATTTTCATAGTTAGGAAAACATGTTTGACCTTTGAAATAAGTTTTTCAACATTATAAAAGCCGTCTATACAAGAAATAACACCCCCATCGCCACCTTTGCACTCATATTACTAAATATAGTCGACATAATAAGACAAAATAAGAGATTTAAGACATAAATAAGACTTATGTGTGTTGCTATAAATGTGTTCCTGTGCTAGCACAGCTGAGTGGGTGGCGGACAGGAAATGATGTGGAGGGTTGAGTTTTAGCAACAGTAGCCCGTGTTAGGGATTACCGTGTCAAACCAGCAATTCAAACCTGCAATACAAGCTTGTTGTTGGGGTGATCAAGCCTCCAAACATTAAAGTAACATTGCTGACGCCTCGTGATCAGTGTAGAATATTACATGTTATCACAGCGTACTTGAATGAGTCCTCTGAATGGCTTGATTGTATTGTACTTCATTGAGCCATTTTTATGCTTGAATATACTTAAAATACATCAAATCTGCTTGCATATTTTTCGACTAATAATAGGCCATATTCAACCACAAAACAGCATGATTTATTGAAGTATTTTTTAAAAACCGTTTACCGTACACTGGATGTATATGCACTGGCATCAGAGATGCTACTTAAGCGGTCTAAAGCTGTAACGGGCCAACTCACGCCTGAATAAGGAGCTGCACCAGCCCGGTGTGCCCACAGGTGGCAGCAGCATGCAGCGGCGTCCACAGCTCACTGTCGCAGGCGTTGACACAGGCGCCGGCGTCCAGCAGGCACTGCACCACGCCCACAAAGTCATCGATGCAGCACTGGCGGCACAGGACAAATGGAGATTTGCATGGAGCTGATAGGCTTCTATACATACATCACGCAAATGGGCAAGAATGTTTATGTAACCATCAATGCTGTCATGAAAAACGAACCACCACCACCGGGATGGCTATGTAAAGGTGTGGTTCCTCACCAAACAAAACAGGAACTGCATGACCTTGTCCTTGGAATCTAACTGACGTGTTCAGGAAAAGAATGTTCCCTTTTCAACTAAAAGAACTCTGGGAAGACGTCAATGTGTTTGTATAATGAAGATAAGTAAAGGCGCAGACAAAATAAAGACAAACAGCAGCACACATATACGCCGTGGAAAGGCTCAACTTTTTGATGGTGTGTGCTTACCTGATGGAGGGCGGTCAGTCCATCTTCGTTGACCAGATCTGGACTCACTCCACTGTTGAGCAGCTCCCTTACTAGGTGAGAAACAAAGTATATGTTAACCTTACATGGTAAGAAATCCAGCTTCCATAAATAGCATTGCTGGTCTGTGTGCAGGTTAACAATCATCTTAAAAGATTAGCCTCAATCCTGCACAAGAGGTTACTGAAAACAAAGGTGCCATGCAAATGAAAGCACTTTGCTCCAAAAGAATAATGATCATGATGTTTTCAGGCCTTCAATATAAAGATGGTCTTGTTAGAAGATGCAGCATGCTTCCACTGACCCTCATCCAGGTCGTTGCGTGCTGCTGCGTCCAGAAGGGTGATGGCGCTGGGGAAGGTGACTTTTCTGGTACGCTGCTGCTTCTTCTTATCTGCTTTGGCCTTAGAGCCACGGGCCGCATCCTTCTCCATCTGAGCCCAAGCCTTCAGCTGCTGTGCACGTCGCCTCTGGGCGTGCTTGAGGCGTTCGGTGGCGCTCAGGCGGCCTACGGTGGACATCTCGGCGAGCAACTCGCTGTGGTCTGCGGCCATGATGTCACAACACACTGAATAGCTGCTTCCCTTAATTCAAGTGTTGTTTCATCTACATCCCTGGTTCTAAACAGGTCTGTTTAGAACCTGTGGGACATTGCCTAGGTGAGGAAAAAATATACTATGCAACATACAATGATTCAAACTTATGTTGGGGGATCAGATGACAAATATCTCCATGATTGCAGAAAGGGGCAACATACACTGCAGTGTCTCTGTGCCATCTTTCAGATCATGGCAGGAAAACAGACGTGGGAAAAATGTGTCCGGACCAAAACCCTTCCAGCCAATTGCAACAGAGTCCTCTCCATGCCATTGGTGGGAAACCTGGTCAACGCTTCTATGTTGGTGTCAAATTTCATTCAAGGCTAGATGTTGCCTCCGCGCTTGTAATCCACATTGGTCCAAGACTTGGATGCAAAAGAGAGGCCAGTTCCTGGGAATCCCTTGTGGCTCCAGGTAGCTGGAATCTTGTCCGCACAAGGCCTACGGCAGCTGAAACATCACCACTGCAGATGGGGAACCTTTTTGGCCGGTCATTGGACACAGAGGTCGCTAGCACCCGTCTTCTGGCTGCAACTGTGGACAGAGAGAGTACGTTTAATTGCCATGTTGCGGTACAGTGCAATGTGCGTACAGTGTTATCTTTAACTCCTGAGCTCCTTCCAACTACTCCCTCCTCGCCCGCTCCTCTCCTGAAGGAAACCTGAGACGATGGGACTCTTTTCATTAATGATTGACACGTATTGCGGACCAGCGACACACTTTGCTGGCGTTGGGCATAAACGCAAGGTACGACTCAAGAGGAGGGATGTGGAGGAGGAGAAGTGGACTAAACCTGGTCTAGGACACGGCAACACAGGGCAAGATCTAACCCTAGTGTTTTTATTCAGTCCGTTCTCATTAGCTTAACAGTTTGTGGCCTCCACACTTGGCAGTTTCTCAGCTACTCATATTTTATTTAGAGTCAGGTCTGTGAGCCCTGAGGGGAAGGTCAACCAGAGGCACTCAGCGAGATAGAAAGACAAGAAGCCTCAACCATCGTCCTGCTACCGCTTCACCACCACCAACAGTGGCCTTGGCATTACACAAACATGATTTTAGTACATTTCCATACTATTTTTAGGGTGGCCGACCCAACCCTTCACAAGTGACAATGTAAGGATTTCCTTAGAGGGCAGTAGCTTAACATTCCTCCTTTGAGTGATGCCCCAGTGAGTGTTTTCATTTATAATGTTAGAGTCTTCTTTTTACAAGTGCGCTGTGTACAAGTCATTTAAAAAGTCCACAGAGAACCACTTGTCAGAGCGAGAACAATGCATTATGTGTCACTGGAAAGGCGACTTAAAGGATGAAAGGATTGGAGAAACACGCAAAATCCCCACACGAACATAAACTGCAGCATTAGTGGCGAAATTCCAGAAATTTGATTGTTACGAGCGTCGGGTGGCTACAACAACAAAACCGGGCTGAAACATATACTGTATTAACCTGTGATGCAATCTGTTTATTAGCATTAAATGTAAAATAACGTATATTCAAATTTCATGGCTTCACAATTTTTCAAAAATATTTGAGTAAATCATGCTGTTTCGTGGCTGAGTGTAGCATATTAGTCCAAAAAATATGCCATTTTAAGCAAATTTTGTGTATTAACATAAAAATGGCTACATAAACTAAAATACAACATAAATATAAGGCATTCAGAAGACACATTGAAAGACACTGTGATATGTAGTATTCAACACCTGTCACTAGGTGTCAGTAATGTTACTCTAATGTTGGGTGAGACACACCAGCACCAAACATATTGCCGGAACAGCAGGCTTTTATTGCAGGTTTGAATGACCCTCACCCAATCACGAGCTAATATTGCGGCCGTACCCCACACCAGGCTAAAACCCAATTCTGAACCCCTGATGTTACTTCCTGACAGGGAATTTTATTTATGTCTTAAATGGCTTATTTTCTGTTATGTTTACTATATTGTGTAATACAGGTATAAAGGTGATTATAGGGGTGTTATATCACGTCTAGAGGGCTCTAAGACTGTTAAAAGCCGTATCCATCACAATGCATGATGTGATCTCAACAGATCAAACCGGTTTTATCTTTCTTAAGGTGTCACTCGTTCACAAACATTCGCAGGCTCCTGAAAATCATCCATTCTCCTACATCCCAAATGTTGCCTGAGGTGGTCATCTCACTGGATGCAGAGAAAGCCTTTGATAGGGTCGAGTGGGAATACTTGTTCGCGTGTCTTGAAAAATTTGGATTTGGCCCTAATTTTACTTCATGGATTAAACTCCTATACTCTTCACCCAGAGCCTCCGTAATTACAAATGGCAAACAATCTAAATATTTCCAACTGTCAAGAGGGACCCGTCAAGGATGCCCCATCAGTCCACTATTATTCGCTCTAGCTATTGAACCTTTATCTATTGCACTTAAGTCGCTTCCATCAGTGTGTGGAATTCACAGAGGTGGGCGGGAGTATAGAATATCTTTGTATGCGGACGATCTGTTGCTGTATGTGTCAGACCCCATTGCAAGTGTACTTCACATTGTACACGCCTTGGGAAAATTTGGTGCATTCTCAGGATACAAATTGAATCTCAGTAAGAGTGAATGTTACCCGGTAAACGCTATGGCTCTCCTGTTGTCTGACAGCGACCTTCCCTTTCAGATATCCAGAAAGGGCTTTAAATATCCGGGCATCAAAATTACAAGGGACACAGAAGAACTCTATCAGGAAAACTTTTGCGTTCTGCTTGAAAGAGTTAAGTCGGACTTAAAAAAGATGGAAATCACTTCGCCTGTCATTGGCAGGGAAAGTCAATTGTATTAAAATGAGCGTGTTGCCAAAATTTCTATACCTATTTCAGTGTATACCAATATATCTACCCAAATCATTTTTTAAAACTATCGACAAGGCCCTCACCTCATTCATATGGGACGGTGGGAAGCCGAGAATACGATTGGAACTGTTACAAAGGCCCAAATTAAAAGGTGGCCTGGCGCTTCCAAATTTTTGTTACTACTACTGGTCCGCAAATGTTCAAAAAATTATGTACTGGTTTCACACTTCTGAAGCGGACTGGTGTCGTTTGGAGGCCTCATCTTGCGTCTTTACGTCTCTAGCGACCTCCAGCCTCCCCCTTACTATCTCAGACTTCACCAACAACCCAGTCGTAATACACACTTTTAGAATATGGTCCCAACTTAGAAAGAATTTTGGCCTGAATAACCTTCTCCATATCGGTCCAATAACTAACAATCACCTCTTTCCCCCAGCTAAATCGGACTCAGTTTTTTTTCGCTGGCGGGAACAGGGTATTTGCAGCTTTAAAGACTTGTATATAAATAGTACCTTTGCGAGCTTTGAAGACTTATCAATTAAATTCAACCTCCCTAGATCCAGCCTATTTCGGTACTTTCAGATTCGCCACTTCCTTCAGTGTAGCGATCCGAATTTCCCATATGCATCGCCGGTATCTGCGCTAGACAAGCTTCTGGAAAGTCCTCTAAACCCTAAAAAAAATATTTCAAGAGTTAAGGAGTGTATAGCCTCTCTTAAAGATATAGCTGTTCAAAAAATAAGGACAGACTGGGAAAACGAGCTGGGAGTTATCTTGGAGGAGGATGTCTGGAACAACGCACTACAAAGAGTAAACGATAGCACTTCTTGTGCAAGGTTAAGTATAATACAATTTAAGGTTCTGCACCGCAGTCACTACTCAAAAGCGAGACTGGCAAAAATATACCCAAATATAAATGAAAGATGCAATAGATGCCACACGGCCCCTGCACATTTAACTCACATGTTTTGGTCCTGCCCATCTTTGACCCCCTACTGGTCCATGGTCTTCAAAACTCTGTCAGAGGCCCTACATACTGACTTTCAACCCACTGCCACAGTGGCCATATTTGGCGTGGTAGACGAGAGTTGTCCTACAATTAGGAAAAGTCACAAAAACATAATCGCTTTTACAACACTACTCGCGCGCAGAAGGATATTACTCCATTGGAAATCAACCAAGCCACCAAAAGTGTCTCTATGGATGAGTGACCTAATACAGTATATCGAGTTAGAAAAAATAAAATACTCACTCCGGGGGTGTAGAGACAAATTTTTTTCTGTTTGGAACCCAGTACTGACATACTTGCGTAAGCTCCAAACTATCCCCACTTGACAGGATTGGGTGGCCCATGTAATAAAGTGAAGTTAATTCATGTAATCAGTGAGGAGTGTGCAGCTTTATGGTATAGATACTATTGATATCTTTTATCCACATTTTTATCACTTACACGCATTCAGTCTGTCTCCATCTTTTTTTGTTTGTTTTTTTTGTTTCCTTTTTTGTTTTTTTTTTTCTTTTTTTCCTCTCGTTTCTTCTCTCAATGTATCTGAGATTCCCTGCTATTTGCCTTTTACTGGGAGGTGTCCCTTTTGTTCGTGGGTAGAGGGAGGGTATGACAGGCGTCTCACCTGAGTGTTATATTGTTAAAAGAAAAAACCTGAGCACTGTTCTAAAATGTCTTCCCTTGTCTGTATGTTTGTATGACTGCATGTAAGTTCATGTACATACATTGTCAGTGCTCAATAAAAAATTATATTAAAAAAAAGCCGTATCCATGCCTAATTAACTATACAAAAATAGTCCATTTATCAAGGAGTCCTACTCCGCGGAAATTCACTTATCACGGTGGGGTCTGGAACCAATTAACTGCGATAAACAAGGTATTACTGTATATATACATATATATATTGAAAATAATATCAACACCTGTCAAGTTGGGGAAACCCTGCTTTAATGAAGTAACAAACGGTGTGTAAATATAATCTCTTAGACAAGTCAGTCAAGGAACTCAATCATCACCCTAATGAGACTAATTACTGCTTCCAAAAGCAGCCAAAGGCATTACAGTGCTTGTTAATGGACCACAATAGACGTATATGATACCGCGTCAGCTCACTGAGCTGGATCATACTTGCTGATATGGCGCCACCTTAGACGACTTATCAGTATTGGCGTTTGATGGGTCGCTGGTCGGCTTCAAGAGCGAGGCGATAGTAATTAGTGCCTGGATGGCGCCTGGGGGGGTCTTGGAGGCGGGGCGGGGCTCAGGAGGTAGTCTGAGTCGTTCAGTAACCTTCTGAAAAGCAGTACAAAAGTTACTGCTTTTTTTTTTTTTTAACTGTCACAAACAAGACAAAGCTGCCTGTGAGTGCTGTGAGATGCAGGAAGGGGCCACAGCAGCACCCGCTGCTCGTTGAGAAGAGCAGTATGTGCTTTCATGTCAGGGTCTTTGTTAGAAAGACATGTTACCTGCGTTTCATTCATAATGTTTTTAGAACAGTTATGTGCGATGAGATAAGGCAAACTGCTGTGTTGTGTAACGTGAACACACACATCTAAACCGCTTGCACCCCAGGAGGTATCTCACCCTTTTGAGAGCCTTTCCGTTTTAGTCTCATCACTGGATTTATTGCTCGTTTCGAGGGACCTGATTGCTGACTAAATAAAAACGTAGGCAAGTTGGCAACACTGATCCCTCCTGCTACATCTTCTTACTCTCTGTGAAAATGGATGTGAGGGTTGTTAGCAATCGAGTTACATAGACAGTCCAACTTGATTTGAATGAAAAAAATGGCAATGAAACACTGGGTTATCTCAAAAAATAAACAATGTGTTCATAATTTAGACTAATAAAGCAGGTGTGGCATTGGCCTTGGTGGAAGAATCCACTCTGCAGAATATCCCTTTAACTTTGCTACTGACAAATGAAGTTTCCAGAAAAGAGAAAGTGTTTCCTGGTGCCAACACTGTGCACCGCCCTTCTGACTTTGCACTGATATGATGAACAGGAGAAGTGGTAAATCACTGATATTGCAGAGCGGAATGCACTCTGTGAGGAATATGTGCAAAGACTCCATGCCTGGTGAAATATTCCTGGGTCATTCTGACATTTTTGGACTTTTTTTTTTTCCATCCACCTCATGTCTTAACAGGAAGGGGCGTCTAGAGCTGCTCTGGAACATAAACTTCCATTCAACGGGCGCAATGAATAGAGCACTATGAACACGCTGCACTGAGGCGCGCACATTCATCAAGAGGGCAGTACCTGCGTCCAGCGCCACTCAACCCGACGGGAACAAAGCCCGGCTTAAACCCCCAGGTTGGCTCGGCCTCGGGCCTTAAATGTGGCAACATTTGGGAGCAGACAGGCGAGCGTTTCATTGTGAAATGATGCTGCGCCGTCATTGTGTACCACAGCGAGCTGTTTGATGGGACGTCCAAAGCTGAGTCAGTGCAGATGATTCCTGAATGATCCTCTGATGGTTGCCAAGCGAGCTAATCTGCTTACCAAATAATCACACACCCTGTTTCGGTGCGTCAGCAGCACGGGATGAAAGCTGCGCTATTGTCAAAATATGTTTGTGTATCGACTACTTGAATAAATAAATAACACCTGCTTCCCCCGCCACCCCCTC
Source organism: Dunckerocampus dactyliophorus (assembly GCF_027744805.1). Lineage (NCBI taxonomy): Eukaryota > Metazoa > Chordata > Actinopteri > Syngnathiformes > Syngnathidae > Dunckerocampus > Dunckerocampus dactyliophorus. Next base: position 4,076,170 of record NC_072839.1, on the reverse strand, counting down.
CATCCAGGTGGCTGTCATTACCACTTGAATCCACCGCGTGTTGCTGTAGATGTCTTTACCACAACACGTCACCTGCAGAGCAAACGTGGCATCTGTAAAGCTCAAGTTTTACTGTGGAGTCGAAAGAGAAGGAGCGCTGGAACGATGGAAAACACAACTTAGAGGTGTCCAATAGGCGATGCAATCAATCACAGCAACATCGGCAAATGCACCAAAAAAGAAATAAAATTGGGAAAAATTCAATATATATTATTAAATATTAAAACAACTTGTTACAGTGAACCTAAATTTAAAGCAATGCTCATTTTATATCAGTGTTTTAATCAGTGAATTTTAGGAGAATAACACTAATATTATGAGAAAAAAATAACAGCATTTCTGTAGCATACAGTTGAAATATTTTTTTTAAAAAACAATGGTTTTTTTCCAAGTCCTGATAATACAACAAACATCCAAAACAAGAAATAAAGTTGTAATTTTTGTAAAATTAGGTTGTTAAATATATTTTTTAAACTGCAATCATTTTATGAAATCAAAGTCAAAATATTGCAAAAAAAAAGTTGCAATCTTACTAGAATAAACTTGTAATATTAAGCGGAAAAATAATCAAATTTTAGTAGCATGGAGTTGAAATATAAAAAAAAAAAAAGATTATGAGGAAAAACAACAAAATAAAGCTGTTGACTTTGTTGAACATTGGGCTGGGAAAATGTTATAATAAGGCAATAAAGTCACAATATTACGAGAAGAAAATGTATTAAGATTATTTAAGAACAAACAGCAAACACAGGAGGGGGGAAAAGAGCAAAGACTGAAGTTCGTACTGCTAATACGGTTTGTCACCTAAAGTAAATCATCACAAAGTTGAGATGGAAAAACACCATTTTTTTGTAATGCATTTGTACTAAAAGGCCCAACCCCAAACAGATGCCTGAAATGCAGCAAGCACACTGCTATGCTCCCTTGCTTTCTTATACGATCAAACTAGCTCAAGGTCCACAGCCTTAAAATGTCACCTGACCTTTACACGATTCCCTCCAAGGGCTTTGACACCATAAACAGGCGTGTGTTGTGTCTAGTTGTATATCGAAAAAAGTCTGCCATCCCGCTAATCATCATTTTGTGTTGTGCAAACGTTTGATTTTCTGCACACAGAGAGCACAATGGGCAGTGTGCATAGGGACTGGGGAGCCGCGGGGCTGGTTTGACAGGAATGCAAACACTAAATTAGTTAATATAATCAAAATGTCTGTGAGGTATGGCTTTTTACGAGCCACCCACCCAATTCAAACAATAAATAACGATTATTTGACGCTTGAGGCTACATATCTACACTGGAGATCAAGGCTGTGAAAAAAAGATTAACTTTTATATTCAAAAAATGTGCAAGTCATTTTGTATCCGGTTTGTATGTGTATGTGTAAAGCAGTCTGAGTACTATGCATAGTTTTCATGCATTGGTTTTGTCTGGGTCTGCCTTTACGTGCTTCTAAGTAGGCTGGGATAGGCTCCTGCTTTCACGTGACCCTACTGAGGAATAACTTCAGAAAATGGCGAGGTGGACTTTCTCATTAGTTTTATTTAAGACAGAAAGTACTTTGTAATGCAACATGACATCATTTTAAGCATAGAAATCATAGTAATACTTGTAGAAGGAGTACATAAAGGGAGTAAACAGAGACAAGTAGTGCAGTAGAACGGAGTAGCAGCATGTTAGCGCAGCTAGCCTCCACAGGTGGCTACCCGGACAGGTAACGTCGTTCAAGTTGCCCGTCTTCATTCATTCGACAAAACCGAGAGTCTCTTCGCCGACCTTATAATACCCTCAAACGTTCCCAAGTATCCTTATTTTTCTGCCGTGTTGGCGTCAACAAGCCGCAGGTTAGCTTCACTTTGGAACAGCGAGGTCACGCGCACAGGTAGCGACAACGTCAACTATACTGTTCATTCGGCAAAGGCGTACAGTCAAGAAAATCAATTCATACAATGTGACATATATTTTTAAAACCCCATCTTACCTGTGTTTTTGACTGCACGTCACTGTCAGCTGCTGGCTGCCCCGCTGCTCCTGCCTGCCACGGCCAGCCCCTCCGGGGAAATGCTTCACCATAACAACCGGACATGTCACCTCTCCTCCCGCCGCTGGCAGCCAGGCTCCGCTAGAGGGCGCTAAAGCTACAGAGATCGTTCATACTCACAGGGCAGCTGCACCACGTCACAATATCAACACAAGACATGTACGATGAAGTCAAATAAAACATTACTGAAGATCTAGTATTATAATTAAATGTAATAGAAAAAATACCTAAAGCCTCTCATAGCTAAAAAAAAAAAAAAAAAAAAAAAAAAAAGGCCAAATATTAGTAGTCCCAGAGCCTACTTTTATAAACAACATTAAACATTTTTAAAATGATACTTTTCCCAGCAGGGTCAATCAATCGAAACTACATCTTCAAGAGTGCTGGTATAAACGTTTTTTTTTCAGATATTTTGTTTTATACACACACGGCATATGCAGTGTACACATTGTAAGAGCCAAGAAGCGTTATCATTAGTATTCACCTTTTTTAATGTAGATTTTGCTTCTTTTATGTAGCCAAATATGGTGACCAAAATATTAGTAACTCAGTCTGATGCAATGCAGCTCTACATCTATTCTACATACATTTAAAAAAAATAAATAAACACTGAGTATTGCATATGGTGTCTCAGTATCAATGTTTTGTACATATTTTATTTTTTTTTCAGTGTAGGTCAATGTTTAATATCTATATTATTTTTTTCCATATATTCTACAGCTGATTTAAAACTGCTATTTTCATTGTACTTCGATTAATGCATCAATTTAGCAAATACAGCTCATTTAATCATGTTTTAATGGAGATATTTCATGTTTTGGGTGCAATTATCCAGGAGGCTAAGCAGAATGTGTTCATATTTTGAATTAGTATCAGCCTTTAAGGTCATAGTTGTTATTATTTCCCTGACACTGAAGCTTTAAACCATCTTGGAATGAGCAGGATGCATCCCAGGGCAGCTTTAAGGGGATTTGTCCAGACACAATCAGTGAACAGTGTTGTTCTAGATGCTCTCCCATTCATACGTGTCCTATTCTTCTCATGCATAGCTCACTAATCCAGGCCAAACCTATTAAGCGACACTCCAGCAGACAGGAAATGATAGATTGGCGGGTTGTATTTAAATGACTGAGCACTTCACGATGCATGCAAAAGGTGGTCCAAACATTGTGCACAGTGAATGAATGAGGGGTTTGCTTGTACACGTTGACGTCATAGAACATGTACCGCATAAAAATTAAAAATAAGAAACACCACATAAAGCGTGCTTGCTGAGTCTAACAACTAGAGGGAGACACACTTTATATATAAATGTACACGTGCAAGAAGGCCAGAGAAGAAAATCAGCAGCAAGTTGCAGCAGGTGAAGAAGGTTAAGGAAGCCAACAGTCAAGGTGAGAGGGACTGTAAAATTGTCCAATTGTGTAATTTGTTAGACGTAAAAAGCTTTCAGGAGCGTGTAAAACAAGTCAAAATGTAAACTTGTATGAAGTGGTGCCTTTATAAGAAACATTTGACAAGCACAGGGCTGTATTGTCTAGATGACTGTTGTCAAATGGGGGCCAATAAGATATATTTGAATAAAATAAGTAAAATACTATTTAGGATGTCCGTATTTACGAAGGGCGATGTCATACAGAAAATATGTTTGTTGAAATCATGTATTCATTTCCAATGTTTACAGTTTGAAGTACGGTTAGAATGAGAAATACTTGTGGGTAATATTGTCAATATTTGCTAAATGAGGGAAGTAATGTGAGGTTTGAAGTAGAAATCGTGTTTTTATTGTCACTGCTGCCTGAGTGGCTCCAGTATGAAAATGTTTGTATAAAATAAAGTCAATCAATATTTACTTTATCTGGAAGGTACAGTCAAATAAAGTAAGAAAAAATGATTCTAGTACACTTGATATGTATTGTCAATACTTACAATTTGAGGTATGGATCTGATTAGAAATGTTATAATAGTTTACCCAAAAATCTATGAACATTGACAGTATTTGCTCATTAAGGGACATAAAGTGAGGTTATAATTGAAGATATTTGACTAAAATAGCCACAAGCCGGACGTACCATATATAAAGTGTGATTATACTTGAATTAAACATGTTGGACTACAATAAAAAGTGATTTTATACTTGAAGTAGACATGCTGGATTCAACTGTACAGTGAGATTATAATTAGACATTAGACTAAAATAAAAAATGACTTTTATAGCGTAAGTTGACATGTTGGACTAAAAAAAATGAAGTTAGAATTAGACACGCTGGACTAAAATAAGTGAGGTCTACTGTAAATGGACATTTTAGACTGGGTGGGATAAAAAGAAGTTAGAATTACACATGTTGGACTAAAATAAAGTTTATTTTACTACATGTACAGTGTAAAACTAAGTGATTTATACTGGACATGGACTAAAACAAAGTGTTTTATACTGGACATGGACTAAAAAAGTGTGTTTTATACTGCAAGTCAACATGTTGGACTAAAAAATGATGTTACAATTAGACATCATGGACTAAAATAACAAGTGGCGGTGTACTTGAATTGCAAATCTTGGACTGTAATTAAACATGTTGGACTACTAATGAGTTTTATACTATGTCACATCCATCCATCTTCTATGCCACTTGTCCACTAAAGTCGCAGGTATGCTGGAGCCTATCCCAGCTGACTTTGGACGAGAGGCGCGGTACACCCTGGACTGGTCCTATAAATTGGGACTAAAATTAAAAAAAAAAAAGTGGGGTTGTACTGTATGTGAATTAGACATCTTAGACCGAAACTAAACATGTTGCACTACAATAAAAAGTGTTTTCTACTGTACGTAGACATGTTGGACTACAATAAAAAAGATGTTGGACTATACAATATAAAGTCAGTTTTATATTGTAAGTAGACATGTTGAAAAGCCGAACCAACAGTAGTTTACGTCCATACAGTATATCGGAATTACATGAATCAATGTCATCTAAATGCATTCATTTTGGTTTTAGTACCAATACCCATTCAAGTGGTTAATGGACGGTCTTCTGACAAACTCCATATTTTCTTGATGGTATCTGCTATCTATTAGTGCATGCTTGAAAAGAAAGAAAGTGAAACTAGACAGCTAATATGGGAAGTTTTGTTGATTCCATGCCTTTTTAAAATCCTCCCAAGGGAATATTTCGAGGCTTTTCTCAACAACTACAAGACAGTTCTTGTTGAAGGTGTGAATATCCAGCCCACCTTGGACCCTTCACAGCTCGTCAACAACACAAAACCTACAAATGGTGTTGAATGCCGCCCCAATCTACCAAGCTATACTCATATGCAAAGCAGTGAGGGTTTTTTTTTTTTTATTTTGGAGAAGGATACTGTTGGTCCTCAGCTTGCCAACGGGGTTTCTGCTAATCCAACTTGTTTTCACTGTCTTGCTGGGAAGCAAGTTTGCACATTAGCACTCCGTTAAGTGGGACAAAAGATGTGCATTCCCGAAACTCTCACACTTTTTGGGGAGGGGGTGACGTCCTGCACAGTTAGCAAAAACCCCATCATAATTTAAAATGTTTCATCTGCTGTCCCCTTGTACCTAACTGCACATATTTAAAATCACACAAATGTGTCACTGTTTTAGTTGTTTGTATATTAGAGGCTACTTTTGTATATTGATTGTAAGAAATTGTGGATTGCATGCAAGCTTCAATTGAAATGACTCATTGCACCCCCCCACACCCATTTCTCCAGTGTCACTTCATTCAAGATTGGGGTTTAAATGGTAGATAAAAACTGTGATTGCCTGCATGGTGGGGTTTGTGCGTAAAGTTACCAAATCCAAGTGCGCATGACTGCGTAAAATGTGCAGTTAATATGATCATAAAAGTTATTTCCAGGTTTAACTGTCCTATATGCAAGACCCTCCCCAACCCGGCCAGCCCCCCCGCGGCGATCAGTCATTCCCCCCTCAGATAACGCGTCATTCTCTTCTCGATTACGCAGCGGGATTTACATGAAACTGTTAATTGTTTGCTCTTCAAATAGACCCAGCCTGGAGCCAACAGTCTGCCACAAGTTAAGGACCGACTCTTTGACCGCCCTCCCCCTCTATATCTGCCCCTCTCCAGCCGTCCTCCTGTCCCCAACGCGCGGTGACCCCATCAGCATGACAAAGCACCGGCCGGGGCGCAGCCTCATGGCACCACCCGCCCTGGGAGACCATCACCTTGACTTGGCCGGCTGTCCCCCAATCAGCCACGTAGCACGGATCTCTCCAGGCCCGCATTGGAGCCACCAGTACCAGGCTCAGATGGTCCCCCAGCACCCGCCGTTGAGCTTCCATAAGGCGGCTGCAGCAGCTCACCCGGAGGAGCACCTCAGTGGAACTTTGATGGATAAACTTCTCGAACCCGAGGCGTCATACGGAAATGCGCACCAAGGAGCGTGCAGCGGTGACCAGGAGACGACCGGTGCTAGAGGTGGAAAGAAGAAGAAGAACTACCAGCGGTACCCCAAACCACCATATTCATACCTTGCAATGATCGCCATGGTGATTCAAAGGTCGCCAGAGAAGAAGCTGACTTTATCCGAGGTAAGAATAATACCGTAATAATGTTTGGATGTGTTTTACGCATGGCACTGTGAGCTTTACCACATTAGAAGTACACGATTCTTACAGTTAAATGACATTTAAGCATTTAACACTTACTTATGGGGCATGTAATGTAGCAAACGTGTACTTTAACTTGCTAAAGATGGCATATATTGTATTGTTATAATTGGACATGTTGGACTAAAACATGTACTTGCCAAAAGCTTGTATTTAGGAAGGCAATAATTACCGTTTGGGTGACATAATACAAGGACAGTTGAATTTGCTAAAAATGGTAGTACACTTTGAAGAAAGGTTCTAACTAGAGATCTACTTTACTTGCTAAAAATGTCATTTATTGTCGATATTTGGCATTTAAGGCAGAAAAAGTGAAGTTCTAATTTGAAATGTTGAACTAAAACAACATCTAATCGCCAACAAGTTGTATTTAGGTCATCAATACTTACTGTACGGGTGATAGAGAAAATGTCTTTAGCATTTGCTTAAATCTGGTATATATTGTCAATATTTACTATTTGAGGTAAAGTTATAGCCTAATTACAAATGTATCCCAAAAATGGTATATATTGTCAATAGGGCTATAAAGTGAGGTTATAATGAAAAATGTTGAAGTAATGTAACATCTACTGGCCAAAAAGTACTTTTTAGGAAGTCAATATGTAGGGGAGAATATAGGAAATGTCTTTTTGATTTAAAAAAACAGTTTGTATTGTCAGTTTTGAGGTCAGGTTCCAACTAAAAATGTACTTCTACGTGCCAACAATGGTATTTATCGTCAATAATTGCCAATTAATGGATATTAAGTGAGGTTATAATTAGAAATGTCGGACTAAAACAACATCCGCTTGCCCGAAGTCAATATTTACTTGCTAAAAATGGTAGTTTGATGTAAAGTTCTAACTAGAAATGTACTACTTGACAAGTATGGCACATATTGTCAATAATTGCTATTTAAGGGACTTATGGGGAGGTTTTAATTAGAAATGTTTGGGCTAAAATAACATCTACTTGACAAGAAGTTGTATTAAGGATGCTTATATTTACTATATTGAAGATATACCATAGGGCATGTCTATTTGTCAATATTTACAGCTTGAGGTATTGCTATCATTAGAAATGCTCAAATAAACCAATTGCTAGCCAACACGATCGTATATTGCCTGTAGTTACTATTTGATGGAAATAAAGTGTGGTCATAATTAGTTTGTATTGTCACAATTTACTATTCCAGTGAAAATGGCATCCATATGAAATAACTATGCTCCAAAAAGTCAATCACTAGTGACTTGATGGGGGATATAATATAAGAAATGTCAAAGTATTTGAGATTTATTTAGACTATTTGGTGACAAGAAACAGCAAACTTGTTGACACTCGAGTGACTGCCAGTCATGCAATTCTTGTCTTGGCTGTGATAAGCTGCACTGAAAGCAGATGCTGATATGCATCAGGAGTATGATAAGATACGCTACAGTATTACAGTACACAGGCCTTTACATGTTTTTCATTGGAAATTGGCACCCAATTATTCATTTGTTGAAAAAAAAATGTTGTACTTACATGTTTTGTTGTTGTTTGCAGATTCTGAAGGAGATCAGCACCCTCTTTCCCTTCTTTAAGGGCAACTACAAAGGCTGGAGGGATTCCGTGCGACACAACCTGTCTTCCTATGACTGTTTTGTCAAGGTTTGTATGTTAACATGATCAGTAAGGGAGTGGAGTGCATTTGCTACTTTTGCGCATAAAAAAGGGCTTTCACAAAGAAGTGGTGCAGAAGTGCACCGCATCATGCCGGGATGAAGTGTCTTGTCGGCACACATGCGGAGTAAAGCCTGAAAATGATTCATACCCTGGCCAAATTTTCAAGTAAAGACGTGCTAGAGATGTTCATAAAAACATGGGATTAAAAAAAAAAAACAACAATCCAAATTTGTTCATACTTGATTAAAAATGCTCAAATGTTATGGTACAAGTCCTACTGGTGGTACAGAGACTATCTAGTGATCCCTCGTTTATCGCGGTTAACTGGTTCCAGGCCCGACCACGATAAGCGAATTTCTGCAACGTAGGATTTCTTATTTAAAAATGGAGTGTTTTCGTAGTTACAGCCTAAAAAACCTGTTTACGACCTTCTAAATACAATTAGAGCCCTCTAGACATGAAACAAGACCCCATAGTCACCTTAACACTTGTATTACCCAACATAGAAGACTTTAGAGAAAATAAGACATAAATAAGACTAGTGTGTGCTAGTGTGTGTTGCTGTAAATGGGGTCAGGTGATGGGGGAGCTGAGTTGGGGGCACACAGGAAGTCGGCGGTTCAGCGTCGACGTACGGCCGCAACAGTAGCCTTTGTTATTGTGCCTGTTGTGAGATCATTCAAACCTACAGTCGAGCCTTGATGTCCCTGTGGTGATCAAGTCTGGTGCTTGTGTGTCTCACCCAACATGCCACTAACATTACTGACACCTAGTGACCAGTGTAGAATACTGCACATCATCACATCTTTGAAAGAGTCTTCTGAATGCCTTACATTTACATTTTTATGCTTGAAAGTGCTTACAAATATTTAAACTTGCTTAAATATGCATATTTTTTGACTAATCATAGGCCGCCTTCAACCACGAAAACAGCACAATTTATTCATATATTTTTGAAAAACTGTGAGCCAAGCCGTGAAATTCGAAGCGGTGAGGGACGGCTGTATTAGTGAGAACTTTGACTTGATTGTAACCTCAAACCAGTTTCAAGCTTCAATTGTTACTAAATGTGGAAATGCAGCCTAACTGGGCTTTCAGGTCCACATATTCATTAGCCAGCCACCTTTCCACCCACAGGTGTTAAAAGACCCGGGCAAGCCCCAAGGCAAAGGGAACTTCTGGGCCGTGGAGCTGAGCCGCGTTCCCCTGGAGCTCCTGAAGAGGCAGAACACGGCGGTGTCGCGCCAGGATGAGACCATCTTCGCTCAGGATCTGGCCCCTTACATCCTGCAGGGACACAAGCCAGAAGCTGATCCGCCACCCCCGCCGCCCAACCCCATGACCACCCTCCCTCCTTCTAGTAACCTCTCCCCACCCCATGAGGACTTGTTCCGACCCAAGCTGGACTCATCCTTCGCTATCGACTCTTTGCTGCACAGCTTTCGCCCCACCAGTGGCTCGGGGGAGGTGGACATGGGTATGAGAGACTGTTGGGTGGAGGCCGAGCACCCCAGGCTGTCGCCCCCACCGCGGCCCCGCTACGCCTCATCTGCACGCAGTGCTTCTGCCAGCTCGGCTAGCCCCGCCTCCACCTCATCCTCTTCCTCTGAGGAGGAATGGAAAAGGGTGTCCCAACACGGGAAGCGTCTCCCCCCCGACGGGGAAGCAGGGTCAGACGATTATGAGGACTACAAACCACCGCTACACAAATCAGCACGGCGGGATGCCGCCGCCCCCCCTTGGGAGCTGCCCACCTCCTACGCCAAATACGCCCCACCCAACGCCGTCGCCCCGCCAAGCATGCGCTTCAACGGGGGTCCTCTCATGCCCCTACATGGCGGACTCCCTCTTTACGCCTATGGCAACTCTCACATGGCTCCAGGTCACTTTCTGGGCCACGCTTACTGGCCCATTCTCCCCAGTGGGCGGGTGTCCGTGCAAGCCCCGCCTCTCATTATGGACTTGGACAACATGCTGCAGTCTGTGCCGCCAAATAAGAGCGTGTTTGACGTGCTCATGGCAACCAATCAGAACTCCCATCACCAGCCAGCCAGTCAGTACACCATGCAGAATGGGGCGCCCCTAAACCGGTACCCTCAGTACTGACCCCACTGCGATACCGCCTCCTTGAAACTGTCACTTTAATTCATATGCATGCAAACCCCGATGGCAGCTCAAAAGCAGAAACTACCTCAACTTGTACAACCGAACGGATCTACCTCAATCCTCCAATGAAATATTGGCAGATGACCACATGATACTTGATGATAAACCCCAGTGCAATACATGATATGTTATGTGTGTGAAGCAAGTGAATGTACTGCATGCTACCTCATGTTTTAAACTGTGACGTGTCTCCTGTGGACTTTGGACTGCACGTTCATTTGCACTCTCTTTAACTCATTATGATCGTCCAGATTATAAACGTCTTACCTGCGTTACCAGGTCCATTTTTTTTGTTTTTCAAAATATATTCCTTTAGCCTTGAGGTTTGTATTGTGTGTTTTTATGTAGACTTTGACCTGGTGTCTAAAGAATGTCTTGGTGCTGAACAGGGTCTGTAATAAAATGCCGTTGGACTCCATAGTTTTTACTGTTGACATTTACAGTCTTGACCCCAAGTTACAGTATATATTGTATCACGGGTGTCCACACATTTTCCACCGAGGACCACAGACCGAATAATGAACGGATCCAAGGGCAACTTCGATATTTTGTAAAGCTATGCTAACGAGTTACAGTATATAGATTTTTTTAAAACTGCATCTCAGCTTTGCGATACAGGTGAAAAGCCTATTATTAGCATCAACTTGGGTCTTTGCCGTTCTCCCCATTTTTGCTGTTTTTACAAATATTTAAACTTTCTTCTTAAATAATCTTCGGACATTTTGGTCTCCCAATACTATGACTTTATTCCCATAATATTTTGGCTTTATTCCCATAATATCGTACCGCCCCCCCCCCCAACCTAATTTTCCAAAAATTACAACTTTATTTTATTATGTTTATCATAATATAACGACTTAACAAAATGATGTATTATTTTCTTTAATATTTCAACTCTATGCTACTAAAATGAAATTTTTCAGCATTTTTTCTCTTAATATGTTGACTTTTTTAGTCGTAAAATTACAGCAGTTTTTCCCCCCCATTTGTGCTCATTTCCAACTATTTCAACTTTCTTATTGTACATTTTCTTAGAATTTGGACTTTCTTCTGGCAACATTATTTTTTCCTCAACCTATTTTTCCAAAAACTACAACTTTTTCTTGTTTCTTTTTAAAATATTGAAACTTCATGCTCCTAAAATGACATTTTTGTCAATACATTATTCTCATAATAATTTTTTAACGTTAGACTATGACTTTTTTCCTCTTAACATTTTCCGATTTTAATGTTTTTTTTAGTTTTCTTGTTAAATTATATTTTGAGAATGTGCTGCGGGTGAATAAAAAAAAAAAAAAACAGCCGCGGGCCACAAATGGCCCCTGTGCCACACCTTGGACATCCCTGGTTATATACGGTAGTATAAAATAAATGGACATTATTTTTCCCCTTGGAATACATGCAAACCAACAGGTTAGCGCCAGAGCTTTTCTTCCTGTCACTCACACAGGGAAAAATGCAGTCACAACAAAGCGGTTGGGCAAGTCAGCAAAGAGACGAGGCGTTACGTTGTCTGCATCTAAACATTTCTTTATAAAATTCTATTTCTTTTTTAATGTAATTCTACCAGTTATTTCATTGATGTTGAAAATAGACACCACTGCGGTTTTGTCACCTTGGATTAAAAAGTAGTTCAAGAAGCAGGTTTTGACGGCTCTTAATTCGGGTCTTTACGGTAATTAAAGAACTTGATTTGTTGTATTTTTTTGTGGTCTTGGACTTTTGTCTTAAAGTTCTAAAAAAGCAGGTTTCCAAAAAAGATGGATCGTCTTATATTCAGGCCGATATGGTCATTCAACAGCTTCATTTGTTGGTTTTTTTTGTAAACTGACATCTTGTCTTAGGTTGGTTTGTTGGGTTTTTGCCAGAGATTTTGTCATAAAATGTATAAAAAAAAAGAGGTTTTGAAAAAGAAGGATCGTCTTATATTTGGGACATTATGGTAATTTACGAACTACATTTGTTGGATTTTTGTTTGGGGTTTTGCCTGAAAAGTTTTCAAAAAACAGGATTTTGGGGGAAAAAAAAAGTATTGTCTTATATTCAGGACAATATAGTAATTTAAGAGCTTCATTTGTAGTGGGGGTTTTTTGTTTTAAATTTTGTCTCAAAAATAGTTTGTGTTGGGTCAATATGGTCATTTAAGAACTACATTTGTTGGATTTTTGTTTGGGGTTTTGCCTGAAAAGTTTTCAAAAAACAGGATTTGGGGGGGCTTTTTTGTCTTAAATTTTGTCTCAAAAATAGTTTGTCGTATATTGGATCAATATGGTCATTTACGAACTTGATCTGTTCTAGTTCTTGAGGTTTTGGACTTGGTCTTTAAAAAAGTTCTAAACAAGCAGGTTTTCAAAAAGAAGGATTGTCTTATATTCAGGGTCAATATGGTCGTTTAAAAGCTTCATTTGTTGTGGGGTTTTTTGTCTTAAAATGTGTTTTTGAGAAAACAGGTTTTGAAAAGGGGCTGTCTTAAATTCGGGTCAGTATGCTAATATATGGCATTTCATTTGTTGAATTATGTTTGTCTTTGATTTTGTCTTAAAAATAGCAGGTTGTGAGCAAGAGGGAGCGTCTTATATTGGGGTCAATATTCATTTCTCCATAAATTGCAACTTTTTACTTGAAAATATTTGTTATTGTGGTTTGTCTGGCACTATGAAGCTTCTTTATGCTCGGCATTTGGTCATAATTCAGATGAAGGAAAATCTCTCCATCTTATTTTTATTGCACTTTCTACCACAGTTTGATGAACTACCATTGTTGCTATTTCATGTCCTAAATTGGTCTTGTTAAATGGTCATACTCTGGAAAGCTTGGCACTGATAAAGAAACTATCCTTGATCAACCGTCCACGGGCTCCCAGTTGGAATTTGCAGCTCGCGCAAAGACAAACCATCTGATTTACATCCACAATCCAAGCAGCCGTCGACCCCCTGCTGCTTCCTCCGCAGTGGTCGCTATCTCTTTATCAGCGCTCTCCGCATGCCTGCATTCCCTCACCCTGCGTCCTCCCTCGTCACCCCCCGAAGGGAGGGAGGGAGGGAGGGAGGAGGGGAACAAGACTTGGCGCGCCCCCTCCCAGAAAACAAAGCATACACGGCACGGCGTCATTCAAACGTACCACGTTGGGCTCGGTTGCTGTAAATTGGACAGCTTTTTAAATTCAACTCTCCAAAAAGCTTAACTTATACCGACACAATTTGGTGTCCCACGACAACATTTTTTCCCTGAAAAAGTTTCATTTTAATAATAAAATTGAGGCGGGGTGACTCTACGAAGGTGCACAATTTGGGGCTGATCCAATTTAGCATTGTGATATCAAAGATATCAGTACAACCTTCCTATAAATTCCTCCACTTGCTCTGTCACACTCCCTCCTGCGCCATGCGGTACTCAAAAACGCTGCCTCTCTCGGGGAACGTCTCGTCCAAGCGCCTGCGTTTTGTCTGCGGCCTTCCGTTGGCTTCCTCCTCCTTCCCGTAACCCCCTCCTCCCGGGGTGTGGAGGCAGAACATGTCCTGTAGGGTGAAATGAGCCCAGGGGACGTCCACAATTCACTTCTTATGTCTTTCATTGTATTGAAAAATCCAGATGGAGAACTTACCCCGGCTTGAAGGCTGACACTGGTCTTGGCGCCCAGATTGAGGATTGTGCCATCAGCTCTGTGAAGCTGGTTCAGTCCCGCGGCACCGTCTTCACCCCCTGACCGGCACATTTATGTGAAATAGTCACGTGAGTAAGAAAACATGCGATGGGTTTACCGTTGAGGCCGTAGGGACGAGTGGAACGCCTCTCACACAGCACAGACAGAACGACTTCGTCCCGAAACAAGAGCTTCCTAATGACGCCGTCGCCTCCACGGTGTTTCCCTGCACCTCCTGACGCGGGTCGCAAGGAGAACTGCTCCAAAACCACCGGGTACCTAACAGGGATACATCACCCATTGTTGCTTCATCTCGTCTAGAAGCGATTGAGGCAAAATGAGGTGCAGTACTTGGCTGCAACCAGCAGAGGTGCTGTTGATTCAGCAGTCAAACACACTGCCCAAGTATTTCCTGACATCTAAAATGAATGAATAAATCCTAAAATATCAATTCATGAAATCAAATTATATTAAATGATTAATACTAAAGGAAAAAGAAAAAAAAGAAAAAAAAAAAAGGGAAAAAAAGAAAAAAAAAACAAAGGGAAAAAAAGAAAAAAAAGAAGAAAAAATACTACTGAATACAATTATTTATTTTATTCAGAAGACATGATTAAATGCTCATCCTTCACGCCTAAAGAGGAGATAAAAATGTATATTACTGGACATACCCTCATGTTTTTTATGACATCGAAAATTAATGAATAGAAAAGTGTTAATTAAATAAAAATAATGAAATTATTAACAATGAATAAAAATTTGTTGTATTTATTCAGAAAATATGGTTAAATACCCAGAGAGGAGATGAAATGAATTAACGGGAAAATAATAATAAAATATTAAATAGTTAAATAAAATTCATTAATTCAATTATGAATTAAAAAAATACAAATACATTAACATATTTATTCAGAAAAGGTGAAATGCTCATTCTTCAAACAAGTATTACTGCACATATCCCGGAGTATTTTCTGTCATCTGAAATTAATAAATAATATTAATACAATATAAAATATTTGAATGATTAATTAAACATTATAAATTTAATATACAATTATTGTATTAATCAAGTATTAATTATATTCTGTCATCTGAAATTAATAAATAAATAAATTTGATAATATTTAACTCATTAATTAAACATTATAAATTTAATATACAATTATTGTATTAATCAAGTATTAATTATACAACTATAAATTATGATGCATTAATTAAATTACTGATAATAATTGATAAGGTGTTTGTTTATTACAAATTTAATATACAATTATTGTATTAATCAAGTATTAATTATATTCTGTCATCTGAAATTAATAAATAAATAAATTTGATAATATTTAAATCATTAATTATTATTATTATTAATCAAGTCTTAATCATACAACTATAAATTATGATACATTACTGATAATTGATAAGGTGTTTATTGTACATATATAAAGGGCAGATGACAACCAAATATGACTGCACATATTCCAAAGTATTATCTAAAATGAATCAACAATAACAATGAATGAAATACAAATTAATTCAAACATTATGAATGCATTTTTGATATTTAACGTGTTGAAATGCTCATCCTTCGCGCCACAAAGAGGAGACGAGAAGCAAACATGACAGGACATGTCCCCAAGAGGACTCCTTTCTCGTCATGCCTTACCTCTTCTCCAGAATCTCGGGGTCAGTGATACGAGTGTTGGTCATGTGACTGTGAACGCCGCTTCTCCCACTCCAGCCTGGCCCCGCCCCAGCACCACCGGCGACGGTCTCGTAGTAACCGACCTTGTCGCTGCCGAATGAAACGTTGTTCATGCACCCCTGGGGACGACCAAGACATTTTCATCGGGCGGTGAAATGAAGGTCACTTTAAAATATATACTGTATATATGATGCTCACCTGAGAGGCGGCGCAGACCTCAAACGCCTTGAAAATGACGTCGACAACTCTCTGGGATGTGAGCACATTGCCGCCAACCACGGCCGCATTGCGGGACGGCTGGAGGATGGAGCCTGGGGGGATGACCACTTTGATGGGTGCAAGACAGCCCTGAGCAACAACAAACATGAAACGCGTGTTCCACTCGTGCAACTCACGTCCCGCACAGAGGGAAGGCAGCCGACCTGATTGAGGGGGATGTCCTGTCCCACCATGCAGCGGAGGCAGTAGATGAGGGCAGACAGGGTGATTGCTCGTGGGGCGTTGCAGTTTCCCCAAACTTCTGTGCCTGTCCCAGTGAAGTCAAACAGTGCAGTGCCCTGTAGCAGCCAACACATCATCTGCTTACAGGACACTTTTTAAGTATAAAACAGTAAACACTTGGCAAGTGGGGTCAGTGTGGGCATGAGCCAACCAAAACAACAATGGCGGACTACAACGTCGTAAGGCCTTTTTTCCAGGAGATGATCACCTTTTCCTCGTTAATCTGAACCCGCAGTCGGATTGGAGTGCCATCATCCATGAAATCCTCCGACTCCACCTCCAAGGAGCCTGTCTGTTGCCGTCGACGACGTGCAAAGTCTCTCAGCATGTCCCTCACTGCCAGCTCTGCGTTGCTCTATAACACACACACACACACACACACACACACACACACACACACACACACACACACACGCACACACACGAGCCGGTGTCAGTACTGCTCCAAAAGTAGCGAGGATGTGTTGTGTCGGTCGTTGCTACCTGGATGTAGCCCATGTAGGCCTGAACCACAGCTAGCCCATAGCAGTCAATCAACTCCCCCACCAGCTGGCTGCCTCTCTGATTGGCTGCAACCTGAGCCCGCAGGTCTGACAGGTTGTCGTGGAGATTCCGAGTCCCGGAGGAGTCGGGGTATTGGGCCGGAGCCATCAGGGCCTCCGTTACAGCTGATAAGAGAACAGGGAGGAGGAGGCCAATGAAGAATTGTTATAAATGTGTTATGAATAAAGTTTTAGCCTCACAATCTCCTGTTACCAACAGGGTCTCGCCTCCACAAGAGTAAAGCGTGTTAATGCATTGGCTTGAATGATACACCAGCCTCTAGCTAAGTGACAGCGGTGCTCAAACCAGTCAACAGGCTGCTTGCTCAACCCAGTCGAGCAAGCTGCCATGCTATCCATTAGCATGCTAGCATTGTTAACACGCTCAAGTTAGCATCTTAGCCATTTTTTACAGTACAAACTTACATACAGACCAATCACTATCATGCTGGGTGTTAGCATGCTAACAGATAGCATGTTAGCATTGCTAGGATGTTAACATTATCACATTAGCTTTTTTGCTACACAATTATTTCATGTTAGGAAGCATGCCAAAAGTTAGCATTGCTAGCATGTTAGCGTTTAAGCCATTTTCCTAGGTATAAACTTGCATAGACTGAGTTATCAGGTTAAGGGTTAGCATGCTAATGGCTAGCATTGCTAGAATGTTAATATTAGCAGGTTAGGCTTTTTTGCCATTTTGAAAGGTATACATTTACATAGACAGGTTGTGTGTTGGGTGTTAGCATGCTAGCATTGTTAAAATGCTAGCATTGGTATTTTAGCCATTTTCTCAGGTATTACCTTACACAGACACATAGCATGTTAGCATAAGCTTTCATGCGAGGTGTGAGTATCCCATCTTTATCACACTGCTGGCACTTTCAGCCATGATCAATGCAAAAAGCAGAAAGTTCTGGCGTTTGTCAAAGGTATCAACTTACATAGACAGTGTTTTTAATGTTAGGTGTTACCTTGCTAAAATGATCATGTTAGCATTTTTAACCACTTTCACAGTTATAAACTCATGTACACTGTCTTATCATGCTAAGTGTTCTCATATTAGCATTGTTAGCATTTGAGCAATTTACTCAGTTATGAACTGACACAGACACTTAGCGCTATCATGCTAAGAGTTAGCATGCCAGCAGGGTTTGGGCACCGGGTTCTACGGATAGCGCAGCATTGCAGTTCAGCATTCAGAGTCTTGACTTTATTCTTGTAAATTTACTGCTGATTTTGCAATTTTTACTTTTGGTTTCTTTAAAAAAAAAAAGATTTTTTTTTTGTATTCTTGTTAAATGATATTTTTAGAATGTGCCATAGTCCAACAAAAAAAGCAGGCCCAGGCCTGGTATGAACAACAACAAGAAATGTCACTCAAAACTCTTATTCTCATATTAAAATGGATTATAAAGTCATTTTAATGGCTTTAAAATGGATTATAAAGCCATTTGAAATACCCGTAATCATTACGTTTGGCTGAAATTGAACTGTAGCATTCTGTACTTCCGTTATTAACCAACACTATATTATCTAAAACACTATTATACGTATAGAATATTATAGATTATGAATGAAATGCTTTCAAAAAGGCCTCATTTACTTATCTTACCCTCTTCTTGAAAGACGCCACCTGTGACCAACTTGAAGGAAACGAAGACGGCGCCCTCCTGCTGCAGAGAGGTGGAGTGCGGAGGCATAGATCCAGGAGTGATGCCTCCGATGTCTGCATGGTGCCCCCTGCTGGCTACAAAGAACACTGGCCCCTTGACACCTTTTCTGAACACCTGCGAGTCAAACGGGGAGTTAGCGGCGGCCATGGAGAGCAAGCTGAAGATTCCAGTGAGCGCGGACTGACTGGCGTGATGACCGTGAGGTCGGGCAGGTGGCTTCCGCCTGCACACGGGTGGTTGCTCAGAATCACATCCCCTTCTTGTAGATTTCCCTCCAGTGATCTGATCTAAACGGAAAAGGAGGAGTGAGTGTTTGAGGTTGCCCGAGCACTGCGCCGCACGAGGCTCCCACACCTGGTACTGGACAGTCTCCTGCATGGCGCCCAAGTGGACCGGGATGTGGGGTGCGTTGGACACCAGACCACCATCTGGTCCAAACACAGCGCAGGAGAAATCCAGACGCTCCTTGATGTTGGTGGAGATGGAGGTTCTTTGGAGGACTCTGCCCATCTGCTCTACAGAACCGCAAAGTTGGACCAGAAGCACTCAGGATTTGAGTCCTTGGAGGTCTTTCCAAATGCTAACCTGCGATGCTCATGAAGCGGTGGGAGAAGATGGAGAGCTGCACGGTGTTCAGCTCTGTTCCCACTGCACAGTGGGGGTCTGAGCCCACAGTCACGCATACGTCGCCCCCGTCTGTCAGGCAAGCCTCACAGCAGGGCTCCACCAGGATGGTGCTGAGGGTGGGGGTGAGAAGTTTGTAAACAAACAAGTCACGAGTCATAACAAGTACTTGTTTCAAAGCTGTGGTTCAAAAGTTAAGAGGATCGTTTCAGTGACGGCAAGAGCGAGTGCTCCTCTCGCTACTAGACAATCTTTGACTTTTTTCCCTCCGGCTGTAGCGTTGTGCGGTACCACTGATATCGTTTACGATCTGCTACCGAGTAAAATACAGGCTGGAATTGACGATACCGAAGCGATACCTTGTGCAAATTCACCTAAAGTGTCTGGTAAACTTTAACACGTAGAGTGTTTCAGAACATAACATACACAATACACACAGATAACACATTTTATTCATTTATTCATCTAAATAAATGATTACATAATTTAAGTCATGTATTTATTTTAAACGCTCTAGTACAGGGGTGTCCAAACTTTTTCCAGCGAGGGCCACATACTGAAAGAATGAAAGGATGATAGTTTGGAAAGCAACACAGAGATATGCTAAGAAGCTACTGTACATGTAGCCGCATTTCACCTTTGTAATGTAGGTGAAATGCTACTATAAACAACGTGTAATATAGGTGAAATGCTACTATAAACAACGTTTAACATAGGTGAAATGCTACTATAAACAACGTTTAATATAGGTGAAATGCTACTATAAACAACGTTTAACATAGGTGAAATGCTACTATAAACAACGTTTAACATAGGTGAAATGCTACTATAAACAACGTTTAATATAGGTGAAATGCTACTATAAACAACGTGTAATATACAGTAGGTGAAATGCTACTATAAACAACGTTTAATATACAGTAGGTGAAATGCTACTATAAACAACGTTTAACATAGGTGAAATGCTACTATAAACAACGTGTAATATAGGTGAAATGCTACTATAAACAACGTGTAATATACAGTAGGTGAAATGCTACTATAAACAACGTTTAATATAGGTAAATGCTACTAAAAACAACGTTTTTCCCCCATAAAAATACGCGTTTATTCTTGTAAAATTGCGACTTTTGTTCATCATTCGATTATAACTTTTTTCTTAATATTTTGACTTTATTCCCATAAATTTACAGCTGTTTTTTTCCATTTCTTCTGTATTTTTTTTTTAATTTTCCAACTATTTAATTTCAGCTTTCCTCTTGTAAATTTTCTTCTGGTAATTATAACTTGATATCTTTTAAAACAATAATGTATTTTTTCTTTATTTCAACATTACTAAAAATGATATTTTTCCTCATTTTACAAGTTTATTCTCCTAAAATTTAAAGTGTTCTCTCGATTTTTTTCTCTTAATATTTTGACTTTACTCTGGTAAAAATTCTGCTGTTGGTTTTTTTTTGTGTCATTTTTGAAACAGTTCAACTTTCTTCTCCTAGTATTTTGAATTTATTCCTATGTTATAAATTTGCACGCAAAAATTACAACTTTATTCATTGTTTTTTTTACGTAAAAAAACATAAATCTTTAATATTTCAACTTCATACTACTAAAATGACATTTTTTCCTCGTACTATGACTTTATTCTTGTGAAAGTATGTTTTTTTTCATTTGCTAGATTACAACTATTCTCTTAATATTTTTACTTTTGATTGATTTTCCCATTTTTGTTGTTTTTAATTTTTATTTTCCTTCCTTGTTAAATCAAATTTTTAGACTGTGCTGCGGGCCGATAAAATCACAGCCGCGGGCTGCAAATGGCCCCCGGGCCGCACCTTGGACACCGCCGCTCTAGTCCCTCGAGGTGGCGTGGTGTTTTACAATTTAGCCAAGCTAATACACAACAGAAAAAAGGGGCGACAAAATCATCAAAAATATTTGAAAATGTAATTTTTAACAATAAAATAAATACAAATAAAACCATTGAAATAAATGATTATTTATGAAAAACCACTATAAGAACGAAAACTTTATTCACAATTCACACATGGCTCCATTTACGATCGGTCATCGTTTCAACATACAAACATCACCTCAAATGACTGAAGTGATATCGGAAGAATCATTATTCCGGTATCGATCCGCACCACACCACTCGGTGAGGCGCAAGCTAGCAACGGCAGAAACGGGGTCCCAATGGGCTAATAAACACATAGTTTTTGATGTGAAACGTTTGAAACTTTGGGAAACTCTGGTCTTTTTGGGTATCTGTGTGTAAAAAGCTCTTCAATGGAGGCCACAATGCTCCTGAAGTATCACTTGGAATATGTTTGTGCTACTAGCAGTTAGCCGTGTATCATGCCTGTTTTGGCTAGCTACTTGCGTTAAGCATATCAAATGTACTTTTATAGATGTTAATAGCATTTTCTTTTATCGTAAGCTTCAACTGCTGACTGTCTGTCGTTCAATCAACATATAAACTCTGAGCATAAAAGTGTAAGTGATGCGTATAAGCCTGCGCTGTACCTGTTCTTGTCAATGATGACGGCTGGTCCCGGGATGCTGTGACCACAAGGAAGCTCCTCCCACAGATACACAGCGGTGTCATGGTAACCGTCCTCAAAGTAGCACTTTGTCTTCTGCGGAGACACACGTTAAAGCCATCAACCTTTCCTATTTTCCTCTCATTTGTTGTACATGCAAAATACTACAGAATAAATTGTGATGTGTTGACTTCATTTCCAGTTCAGGTCGGATTGTATTTTGTGCGCAGGATGGTTTTGCGGTGAGCAGAGAGTGCACGATTGCGCACGCGCACATCTTAGAGGGAACACTGATCAGGTCTGTATTATTATTATCGAATGAAATGTTTTCCAAGTTAAAGCACAGAAAACCTGTTCACGGCCTTCTAAATAGGGTAACATTATGAGAGCCCTCTAAACATGAAATAACCCCCCTAGAGTCACCTTCACACTCGTATGACCAAATAAGACATGCCAGCATTGGGCCGTTCCTTCCTGTACAGTAGTCCTTTGGTGGCTATTGTCTCATCGGTGTAACATTACTGACACCTAGAGACCAGTGTAGGATACTACATATCACGCTAGGTCTTTAAATACATCTTCTGAATCCCTCAGATGTGTATTATAGTTCATTTAGCCATTTGTATGCGTGAAATCGCTGAATATGCACATTTGTTGACAGAAAATAGGCCGTATTAAACCATGAAACAGCAATGATTTGTTGTTTACGATATTTTAGAGGGAAGCCGCAAGATTCAAAGCGCAAAGGGGCGAGGAATAACGAGAGGTCAGCTTCCGGAAGCTTTATCTACCTCTGCGTGCACTTTAAACTGCTGCCATTGAGCTGTTGGCGTGAATTTGTGCGCGTTACTCTGTTGTTTACAATGCGTGGCATGGCTGAGCACCAGTATTACAACATTGGTTCTAGTACTGTTGTGTTCATCAGTAAACCTGTAAAAAAAAAACAAAAAAAAAATGCTTTCCTTTCCACTTTCTCATGCACTGCAAGTCATTATTAAAAACGAGGATTTCGGGCAGTTCGGCTGTTCTGCAAGGAAGTCCAGTTACCGTGACGGGTTTGGCTTGACTGCGTCCCTTTTTTGGTTTGTACGCGGATTTGATTCCAGATTTCCCACAGCCCCTCACTCTGATGTCATCAACCACGATTGGCCTGCCTGCGATGGTGAATCCAAACTCCTTCAGATACCTTGAAAAGAACACAAGACTCACAGCTCCGTTGTTGACATCCGCCACTCCTAAGCGCACAAACCTTTCCGTGAAGGCACCGCGGAAGTCGCCAGCTCGACAGGTGTGCTCGTTTCCAGGGTAACCGTTAGCCGTCACCATGAGAGCGCAGTCTGTGCCCTCATAGCGCAGGTGGAGAAACACTTCCGTGGTTATTTGGCCACTGTGCGGATATGGGGAAAAAAACACTAAGGCATTCTTGCAAGAAGCACAATAGCGCTAACCTGTTGAATCCGCGTGCATGCAGCGTGTTGTGGCAGCGTTTGGACAGCGTATCCACCCTGCAGTCCAGCTCGCCAAAAGAGTTCTGCTCATACTGCAGTGAGCACGGCTCCTGCACCTCCTCCACCACGTCTGCTAGAGCCAAACCGTAGGCAGACAGCACGCCGCTGTACCTACAGACACGAGCAATAAAGGCACAAATGACACCAAGCAAAGATTCATGTGCGACGACACTCCACGAGCACTTCATTAGGTCAGCAGAAATTGCCTGTGAATGCCGAAATGTCGATTGAATGTTGAAATATCCTAGAAATGTGTTGAAATCGAGCCACGAGGATCGAACCAGCAACCACCAGGCTGGGAGATGACCACTCTACGAACCAAGCCATGCCACCGTGCACGGATTAAGCACATTGTTACGTGTAAAGTTAACCGTAAACGATTGTTGATATGTATTAATATGTTCAGCGAGGCCTGTCCCCATCACAAATTTTGCTGGTCGACAATTGTGCTACAAATTATCGCCGATAATCGATATTATCGACTACATTTTTTATAGACAATTTTTTTGATTGTCATGAGAGGTGTAATTCACATTTCAACCACTTGATGGTACTCAAGTACAGTCTACCGGTGTGAGCCACGTTAGCTTGACAAAGAAGTTGCCTGTAAGTATGTTGTTTAAAATTTATGCCATATATGCCATATAGCCATATTGAATGGTGGCATTTCTTTTGCAATGTAGCGAGCGACACTGACTGTGAGCAACGCACTGTTTTGTTTATATTCTATTTACTTTGCGGACCAAACGCCTTAGTAAGCATTGACTGTCGGGACGAAGGCTCCGCTGTCCTAGTTTTTTTTCCCCCAGTTGAGAAAACTGTCCATGTCGGTCGTCGGTGTTCATGCTATTTAAAACCGAAATATTCCTACACTGGGGCTGTTGCGTTCGCCTTAGAAACCATCACTTCTGTGCCTTCATTCATGTTAGCATATGCTTTCTCACGGGGCTAATTTGGTGCTAGCACTCCGTGTCCACTCACTAGTAGCCCCACCCCCACAAAGAGGCTGAATGAGATGAGATAAGGGTTAACGCTCTCCGTTCATTCCACTATAGAACCAAAGCTCACAGACAGATGCAGAGTGAACCCTGTTGTCATCCATTCATCGATTTATGAATTATTGTGACAGGCCTATGTTGAACCATTACACGAGGACTGAGGATCGAACCAGCAACCATCATGTTGGGAGACAGCCACACCTGGGCCACATCACCGTGCACAGAATAAGCACATTGTTCCATGTCATGTTAAATCTAAACTTAATTTCCACCAAAAAGGGGCGACACTGAAATTGTCCATTCATTTTCAATGGGAAAAATGTCACAATAAATACTGAATTATGGAAAATGAGTGAATTTTGAGTAAGCGGCAAAGAAATGAATGATTGTTGATATATGGTATAAACTGCAGGACTGAGGATTGAACCAGCAACCTTCATGTGGGGAGATGACCAATCAACCACCTGGGTGGGCCAGGCCGGGTCACCTTGTTGAATAAGTGCGAGGTTGCAGTCATGGAAAATGATTTTCCCACAAGTAGGGGGCGCCAAACTAATTGGCCATTCATTTTCAATGGGAAAATTGTCACAAAAAATATGTAATTACAGTTCATGTGGGAATTAAAAAAAAATAGTCCTGATAATAATGCTTTAAGAATGCATGGCATACATGTAGCATTCCAAAACACTAAGTATGATGAACTGTAGCCCAATACACCAGCAAACTGACATTATGTAACCCCGCCAGGTGTCATTCCTACTTATGTATGAAGACAGTCTTCATCCCGAGCGCTCGGGCGATGGCACAGGCATGCTGGCCTCCGGCCCCCCCGAAACACGCCAACACATGTTGAGACGTGTCGTGGCCCTTTGCCTTAAGCGGGAACAAAAAACATAACATTCAATAATATAATAGAATATTTCACGCAAAAGTCGGGACTTTGCTACCTGCGTCAGTGCTCTGATTGGTCGACACATAGCCTCATTTGCCACGCGGATGAATCCCATGGCCACTTCTTCCAAAGTCATCTCCGACTGGCTTTTGTGGCTGTGGTTCGAGCCATTTGCACCAGCCTGCAAAAAAATATCCAAGTATTATGCAACCTACAACCGCAGCATTGTACTGTACCGGATCACAACGGGGGTGGCCAAACGTTTTCCATCGAGGGTCACATCGTGAACATGAAAGGATGCAAGGGCCACTTTGATAGTTTGAAAGATATGCTAGGAAGGAAAAAGCTCCAACTCAGCTTTGTGACGTAGGTGAAAAGGTATATTTGTATGAAATCTGGTCTTTGCTCCGTTTCCCCTTTTTGCTGTGTTTTTGTTTTATTTTCCAAATATTTCAAATTCTTGAAGTAAATTTTCTTTTTGTAATATTTTGACTTTGTTCCTATCATATTATAACTTTTTCCCCAACCTAATTTCCCCAAAATTACACCTTTATTTTGCCTATTTCTCATAATATTCAGACTTTTAAAAAAAGAAAGTATTTTTTCTTAAATATTTCAATTCTATGCTAGTAAAGCGACAGTATTTTTCCTCATATTACGAATTTATTCTCATAAAATTGTGATTTTTTTTCTCCTCAAATTTTTCCTACAACTTCTTTGTCTTAATTTTTTTACTTTATTCTCATAAAATTACAGCAGTTTTTTTCAGTTTCTGCTCCCCCCCAACTATTTCTACTTTCATCTTGTAAATGTTTTTCTCATAATTATGAATTTATTCCCATAATATTCGGAATTTTCCAAGAATTACAACTTTATTCGTTCACATGCAGTTAATCTTTCAAATATTTGAATTTTAGCTTAAATAATGGTTAATTAAAAAAAAATAATATTATGACTTTATTCCCATAATATTATAACATTTTCCTTAACCTAATAAAAAAAAATACAACTTTATTCTGTTTTGTTTGTTTGTCATATTACAAATTAATAAAATGCTCAATAAAAAATTCTTAAAATGCTTAATAAAATAGTTTAGTAATAATTTAATTAAATTTCAACTTTGTTACTAAAATGACATTATTTTACCTCATAATATTACGACATTCTTGTACAATTAACTTTTTTTCTTGTTAGAGTACAATTTTTTTTTCCGGAACATTTTGACTTTATTCTTGTAAAATCGCTGCTAATTTTTAAATTTTTTTTTTTTTTTTTTTTTTAAGTTTTCTTGCTAAATTATAATTTGACAAAACAGGCGGGTGCCACAAATGGCCCCAGGCTGCCCTTTGAACACCCTAAGATTGCACTGTGCCTCATTAAGCGTCAGGCCAATGAAGTAGATGTAGTTCCTGGCACAATTACAACTGTAAATAAGTCAACTGATGATAATAAATGTTATCATACTTGTGATTGGTTAGAGGTCAGGAAGTTGTTGATGTCACGGGTCAGCTGACGGAAATGCTTCATGGTCTCTTCCAGGGATAGCGCTTCGTTCTCTCCAGGCCCAAAGATCTTGGGGAAGAAGGACGGCAGGAGGCGGCCCAAAGCTAAGTTCGCATCCGTCACGGTCAGAGGACCACCTGGGACGCAGGGATTGAATGTTGTAATGTCTCATCAGAGTCAGGCAATGTTTAAATTGGGAGTATGTTACCTTTCCTATAGCAGGCCGGTCCTGGATGCGCACCAGCAGACTCTGGTCCAACCACAAACATCCCTGATCTGACAAGGTAGGAGGAAAACAGCGTCACCATAGCTCCACCAAATCCAGCCAGTATGCTGTTGTATGAACAATCAGCAGGTGCAAAAGTTCCTGTGACACACCTGAAAAAGAGTCGCGAGCCCCCGCCTGCCGCTACGGTGTTGATGTCGAGCTGAGGCGCCTGCAGGGTGACTCCGGCTGTGGTGGCTTCAAACACGTGCTCATACTGGCCCGCGTAGCGGCTCACGTCAGTGGACGTCCCTGCGGAGAGAAGAATACAAAAGGAATGCAATGTATCCTCAGATAAACACCACAGGACTCACAGGACTCACCCCCCATGTCAAAGCCAATCACAGGTCTCTTCTCCATCTGCTTGTAGGAGGTGATGGCGTAACCCACGACTCCGCCTGCTGGGCCAGACAGAACGGCGCGCGAGCCGCAGAACTGCTGCATGGGAGTCAGACCACCGTCTGACTGCATAAACAGGACGTCCACATCCTGGCAGCCAAAGGGAATAAAGAGATCACTTCATTTATAACTAGGAGTGCTGGGGATGGCCACATAAATAACATTCATGCTACATCTCGACACAATTGAGGCAACTAGTTTGCTGCCTAAACGGGCTTCTGTAGTCTGCTAACTTAGTCTCCTTTAGTTGGGTATCATTCAAAATTAAAGGACTCTTGTTTTGAAAGCAAAATTCCCGATGTACGGATGCAAATATACATGCAAAATATCTTTGCACTGTTGTGCAGGGGTGTCCAAACGGCGACCCTTGGGCCATTAATGGTCCGTGATTCAGTTTTTAGTGGCCTGTGGCACATTACAGAAATGAAATCTCTCTCTCTCTCTCTCTCTCCCCCCCCCCCAAAGAAAGAAATGGGGAAAAAAGTAAAGTAAAAAGAAAATGCTAATACTAATAACTAAAACACAATGCTTTGTCTTCAAATATATACATAAAAATGCTCTTTAGCCTCTTTGCATATTCAAAATTAAAATACATTAAAACATTTTTTTATAATAAAAAAATACGTATAATAAAAATTTAAATTAAAGTGCCTCCCCTGTACCTTTGATTTTTCAATAATGTAGTCATTAATAGAAAATGTTTGGACACCCCTGCTGTCGTGTAATTAAAAGTACTTCAAAGAACATACCTTTAAAGCACCCTTGAACCCAGAGGTGAAACCTTTTAGATAGTCCCGAATTTTGGGTGTCAGGTAGGCGTCGGCGCACACGGTGTAACCTCGAGGGACCGCCCTCACCATGGGCATGACCTCGGAGGACAGGGACACCTGGGTGAAGCCCAGCTGACGGGCCAGGGCCCCCACTGCTTTCTCATGGTCGGACCACCTGAGGGAGAAAGAGATGAGAAAGGGGGAGTGTGCACAACAGAGATGCAAAATACACTAAACCAAGAAATAAAAAAATACCGCATGGACCCAAATGTAAGACGACACACTCTTTTTCATGACCAATTTTACATCAAACAGGTCTCTGTGTAGTGGCAGCAACTTTACAGGTCTCTGGTGTGTGTGTGTGACAGGAAGAAAAGCTCAGACTCGCTTGGTAGAAAGTAGTTTGGCGGCCCACTGTTGCTTTTATAATCACTTTTCCAGTAAGGAAACTCGCAAAGACTGACTCAGAAGCACCTCTGCTGGTTGTGGCATTATCTTTACAACCGCTGACCAATCGCAAGAGAGTAGGCGTGGTCAGGGAGAAGGCTGGGGGCAAGAGGAAAAGAATGCAGACTTACCCCGTACACCAGGGATGCTCAAATGTTTTCCACCGAGGGCCACATAGTGACAAATGAAAGGGTGCAAGCGCCACTTTGATATCTTGTAAAGCAACATGCTAAGACGTTATGCATATTTCAAGAAAAAAGTGCTGCATTTCAGCTTTGTGATGCAAGTGAAAAAGCCTATTATTAGTACCAACTTTGGAATTTGCTCTTTCCCATTTATTTTCGCTGTTTTTATTTTTTCCCCCAAATATTCCACCCTTCTTAAGTATTATTTGTTTTGTTTTGTAATATGACTTTATTTTCCCCCAAAATTACAGCTTTATTTTGTTTAGTTTGTATTACCACTTTTTTTCTTTAATACAGTATTTCAACTTTATGCTACTGACATTTTTTGTAATTTTTTCCTCATAATATTACAAGTTTAGTCTCACAAAACTGCAACTTATTTCCCATCAGAATACAATTTTTTTCTCTCAATATTTTGGCTTTATTCCTTTAAAATTGGAGCTGTTTGTTTTTTTCCTCTCCCTTTTCTGCTGTTGTGGGGTTTTTAAAATGTATTTTTCAGCCTTCTTGTAAATTTTCTCGTAATTATGACTTCATTCCGATGATATTTCGACTTGATTCCTTGAACATAACTTTTTCTGCAACCTAATTTTCCAAAAATGACAACGTTATTTGTGGTTTTCTTTTTCCATTGCAACTTTTATTACAAACATTACATTACAAAAAAACCCAACCCTTTTTTCAATATTTCAACTTGATGCTGCTAAAATCGCGTTATTTTTCCTCATAATATTATGTTATTCTCCAATGACCACTTTTTCTCCTCAGATTACATCTTTTTTCTCATAATATTTTGATTTTGTGTAAAATGACTGCTGATTTTTCAATTTTTGCTGCTTTTTTTCCCTTTTAGTTTTCTTGTTATATTTTCAGAATGTGCCGCAGGCCAATAAAAACACAATCGCTGACCACAAATGGCCCCCGGGCCGCGCTTTGGACACCCTTGCTGTACACAACTTGAGATTCATAAGAATATTTTATGAAAAGAAAAGCACTATAGTGCCCCACTGCAGACCAATATCATCGAAAAGCCTCTAAAATGAGCGGGATAGGGCCCCTTCTAGTAACTGATAATCTGGTGTTATTTGTGTCATCAGTAAATGGCTTCCTAACCAGTTGATCCCTCTTCGAGGTCAAAGTGTGCATGTGACAAGCGTGTGCAAGCTTATAAAAAATCAAAATAAAAAAGCAGCTGAACTGACGTGTAGGCGTGAAGTAGAAGCACGGCCAGACTGGTGATGCCGCGAGAAAGAACGCCTCTCAGGTCCTCCTCCACACGCTCCAGATCAAGCTCCCGCCACACCTCCAGACTATCCCCGGTGCTGCCTGTGGGGGGCAAGCCAATAACACTCATCTTATTAATATTTTCGGTGCCAATTTACCCATTGAAAATGAATGGCCAATTTATTTGGCACCCCCTAATGGAGGAAAATCATTTTACATTTTGGATTACTGCAACATTCTGCGTAAGGTTGCTGGTTCGATCCTCGATCCCGTTGTAATCAGTCAACTTACTTACAGTATACATTTCAATATTCCGTCTGCATTTTTACTTATCAACATTTAAATTCCCGCTGGTTTTAGTCAGCTCATTCAGGACATTTTGGCTAACTTTTAGGACTTTTCGAAAATTTCCCACATTCTCCGTAATTCAGTATTTTCTGTGAAATGTTTCCAATTGAAAATATGTAACATTTTCGGTCCGCGGTGTCATAGATCATGTAGTAGAGTGGTGTCTCCCAACCTGATGGTTGCTGGTTTCGCTGACGGGGCTTCAGGGGGGGCTGGGTGGGCGGCACACCCCCGTCCCGGGCCTCCTTTTTGTTATTCTCTTGGTTTGTTACACTTAATGTCCATTTGAAAGACTTCAAAATGACAACACACTCTCTTACCAGGAGCTTTAATATTTGGGTTAAAAGGGCCCAGTTATTTGCCCCGCCCCCGGCCACTAGTGGCTGGTTCAATCCTCAGTCGGTGAATAGAGAAGACTCCAGCATTCACGCGCTATTTCTACTAAAATTGCCTCCTGTAGCGTTTTGCAGCGCTGTGCCTTGCACATGCAAAATAACATTCTAACAGTGACGCACCTGTAACAACACGCTTGGGATCCTTCCTCGGCAGCCGGCAGCCATCTTGCCTGAGTACGACTCGCTCGTCCACCTCGATAACCTCCTCATACAGCACTTCGGGCACCGATACCTCCTGTGTGTGCATGTATAATGAGTTAAAAGACACACAGATACGCTCGTTGTGTTGTTACAGAGCTGTAAACTAGATAGACTCTACTTAACACCAGCACACAAGACAAACTATCATAGATAAGTGACTCTTAAACCATTAATAGCTCACTTGTCTGAGGGCAAACTCTAGGAAAGATGAATGTTTGTGTACCATATGTCCCCTGCCCCAGGGGGGATTCCGACATGAGGGATATAGAACAGGGATTACAAACCAAGTCAAAGAGCTTGGGTCTGGCCTGTGTTCCAATGTGGAGCAGGTCTTTGAACCCCTTGGTGACCAGCAGAGCCGTCCTCGCTCCCTCCCTCTCCAGCAGGGCGTTGGTGGCGACTGTGGTGCCCATTCGGATCCAGCCGATCAGTGACGTGTCTACGGGCTTGTCGCGAGGGAAGGCGCGCCCCGTTTCCTGTCAGTAAAAGCGCACACATATTAGTACAGAATAGTATATTGGGGGGCACGATAATTAAAATAGCTCCGATAACCTGTAAAACACTCCAATGAGGCAAGATTGCTCAAACTGTGCAGGCGAGCACTTCTTTTTTCTCCTGCCTGTGACGTTAACAGCCTGTTACTTCCCCTGACCTCACTTGTAAACAAAACTTTCAGAGGACGACATTTAGCATGCTAATTGAACAAAACGCTCCACGATGAGGGGGGGGGGGAAACCCATCAAGCATACAAAAGACCTTGAAAAGTGCACAAGGTTTGCTATAGAGACCTCCGTGGCGTCACACCGGCTGCTCTGAGCGTGTGCCCGAACACAGCGCACCTTGCTGGGCCACGCCAAGTGGCTCCTCCCGCCCTATACTCTGGTTCTCCTTATAATAGTGATGTGCTAGTAGTAATGTCATGATATTTGATTAGGTCAAATTAACAGGTACACTTGGTCAAATCCAAATTGGTTTGAGTCCTTCTGTGGGCACCAACTATAGTTAAATCTAAATTTAAAAAATTTGATATAAAAAGTTATCGGTACCATATCGGTCTTGAGAAGCAGAAAGATATGGTGCATCTCTGGTACATATAGTATAGTGTTGTCCCTTGAGAAGGTATCATAAACTACTCGCTTATCTGCAAGTGTATGTTTAATATTCTACTTCTGTAGTTATAGATTAATGTGCCACAGTAAATGCACACTTCACTGAAAAAGCTTTAGACGGCTTATTGCCCTATGCAATGTCTTAAACATACCACACATTACTTGAATGATTATTACTCCAGTCACACATTGATAACCTGTTTGTTAGGGTCAGCTATCAGCCCATGTAACTGGTTAATGGCTAATCTAATTTACTACAGGTATGTCATTACGGTTTAGTAGGTAAATATATAGCAGCATTAATATGATATAATGCATTCTTGCACTGACAGGTATTCGTTACCTCTTCCAAGACTCTGCGGATCCCCTCAGTGGGGGCGTCCTTGTAGTTCTGGGGGTCACGGGACAGCAGCTTGAGGACCCTCTCCCGTCCGTCTGGTAGCCGGGCGAACACATCGGTGAAGGTTCCCCCTCGGTCGATGGCAAAGTCGAACTTGCCCTCAGTGTGGGTCATGGTGGGCAGTGTGTGGACACCTGGGACAGACAGCAGTGAGAGGTGGATTAAGCTTAAATCCAGTCCAATGATAGGGTGGAAGAGGGGTTTTAGTCAGAATCCAGTGAAGACAAAGTAACTGGATATCACTCAATACACATAGTAGCTTTAACACGCATCTGCCATTGTTATTGACTTCTGCAAACAGTTGAATGACTCCACTTTTAACATAGTCTCTCGTGCAGCTGCAAGCAAATATTGCATCACATTAAAATATGCTAAATATTCTCCAGGAGGTAGCCCTGTAGAATTATTAAGACACTGTATTGCGTCAAATGTGCCATTGCGTGACGTCCCCAGTGTGCACTCAAAGCTTGCCTCAAGACCCGGGAGGCTTTCGTGTGGTGCATTCATGTACAATCTAACGACCCCGCGCTAAGAAAGTAAAAGCCATTTAACTCACCCGTCAGCTGTGTGTTTACTCGTTGGAAATCGTCACCGTTGTCCAGTCCACACTTTCAAGTAGCCGCTTCCTTGGCGAGCTCCAAGCAAGCAGTCGTGAACCGGAACAGACAGCAAAGAGCACCGCGGCGGAGCTCCGCCCCTCAATGCTAAATGCGAGTAGCTTCGAAGCAAGCCAGACAGCTTCTTTCAAGGGCAAAGTGGTCTCGAATGACCTAAATGATCTAAAGAACAATTTCAAAGGCCATTTTAAAGACGTATCTTTAAAATGAGGATAAAAAGCCGAGTATTGTCTTAAAACACGTGGGTGAAACAACAGATTTCCAAGGTGTCCCGAACGCACCACTGCAAAGAACGCCACCGTGTACTTAGACATACTCGCATTCGATTAGCTACACAAAAGCCCAAACATTTGGTAAACTTGGTAAAGTTAATAGTTGTTCTAATTGTCAAACAGGTCTTTAACACAATATTATTCTAGTTAGCGATACCACGGCATACCTACTGCTACGCTACACACATTAATTCCAGCAATACCATACAATACCACAAGGTGCCAGTATTGCTTTGCAAACACCCTCTTGCTTCCGCTCCATTATGACGTCTCCAAAGGGCGAGTAGTTTTACTTTTTAATAATTTTATTATACAGTGGGTAACTTAACTTGGCATTGAAGGAATCATAGCCTACTATGGTACTTTGTCATCATTTTCAGCAGCTGGTATCAAAGCGTGAGGCCCAAGGCTTTCGAGAAAAATATCAACACATTTTTCAAACCTGCTGATACCTTCATAGGCAATTTTTTTTTGTTTTTAGTACCGATGAGTGTAAACAAGAGTCCGGGGTGAGCAGAAAACACCACAGAAAAGCTGTATTATGTTCCCTGATAGGAGGCTGGCTGCGCCATGCAAAGTTTTATACTGACAATAATAAAAGTGGTCCACTTTGAAGGTTGTTTAATGAGCATTAAGGCACATCAATACACTACACGTTGATGACTTTTGAATACATGTTAAGACACATTATTTTTTTATGGCTTATCAGTGCAGGATAGTCATTTTTTTTTAAGGGAAAACCTTGTTTTTTGTTGTTTTTTTTTAAACCGCTAGTGCATTTCTTGACAGTACCTAATGTTAACATCATTACATTTCAAACCATGCATTCAAAATGTTAGTGGATATATGAAAGAAGATCAATTTAAAATCACCATATACAATTTAAATCAGATTTGGAAGGGATTATTATTATTAGCTTACACAACATACAGTACATTTTCCCAAGATCTTTGACCAGTAATCAGTACATGGCGGTGACAACCACATCCACCTCATCTGCTTCGTCATGTCAAAGGCATAGTGACATTCAAACTGTTTCCATTCCAAAGCACCCATGCATACAAAAATATATAGCACTATAAAGGTTTTCTCTCTGTATCTATCCAAAAAAGAACCCTAACAACATTGCACGAGCATAAATAAGGATAAACACCCTGGTTCAGTATTTGTTCACATGTAAAAGGCCACTTTGGTAAAGTATTGCATCCTGGTACAGTATGTTCAACATCTACAGGTCTACATTTGCATAGCAAGTCATTTCCAAGGCACTGCATGCAACCAATTAGCATTTTTTTTTCTGTGAAATAATTAGAATGATTGTGTGTGTCTGTGTTTCACTCCGTTTTTGGCTGTTCTTTGTGCGTACTTTAATACTACTTCAGATAATTTTTAGTTCCAAGGCCATTTTTTCCCAATGGGGACACATTTGAGAGTACCTAGTGACAATTTTGACAGTTCGGATGGCATTTTTGATGGTTCACATTGCAGCGACATCCTCCACTGGTGTCTCCAGGACCCTTGAATATATATAAACATATTAACATATTACTCCTTTGATTGAGTCACTGTGTCTGGCACATACTGTACTTTGTACGGTTACCACAAAAAAAGAATGTACAACAAGGGAGGTCATGATGTGAAGAAAACCTACCTTTGGCCCCCAGCGGGGACCTCTGGTGACCCAGCAGATTTCCGTGTGACAGACGGTACAGCGCAGCCAGTCGCATCCGTCCCTCTTTTGCACGATGATGCCACACTGGGGGCAGTGCATTGCCTCCCCAGATGCAACCAGGGTCTTTTGGTATAATAGAATGTATTATATCAACCTGACTATTACATTGATACACTTCACGCTGGGCACACCTGAAGTAGTTGTGTTGTCCTTCGTGCGGCCGAGTCATTGATGGCACGGGCTGCAAGGTCATCTTGGTATTGCTTGCAGTTCATCCCCTCATGAATAGCCTAAAAACGGCAATACACGTGTTGGATCCTAATGTTGTGTTGCCCTTTCTTGTAATCACACTGTGTGTTAAGCACCTTGCAAATGAGACAGTTGTTCTTCTGGCAGACAGGACACTGGTATACGTTGACCGTGTCCTCGTACACGCACCAGCCAGGGCAGTCCACGGTGGCACAGTGGTAGCTGCCCTCACATCGCGACTCGGCCACAGACAAACTTCTCTGCAGCCAGCGCTCGTACTCCTCTAGCGGAACCAGCTTCCAAAAAAGGAGACGGGGAAAGAAAGGCAGAAGGTTAGAGACCTCTTGGCCCCTGATGGTCCAACATGTGACGTGTTTGGTTGTTGGGTGTTGCTCACAGCTCTGATCTCCCTCTCCTGCAGGGAGCATGTGCAAGCATATGTGTCATCTCTGTAGGGACAGGACACTTCAGGCTCCTCACTCAGCATGATGACGGAGCGCAAGCACTCTCTAAGGTAAACACACACAAACATTTCATTTCCACACAGTAATCCCTCACCACTTTTAGGCCAAATCACAGTTTTAATATATTAATAAACCATGTTTCCTGGTTGAATATGGCCTATTATTCGACAAAAATACACATAATGAAGCAAATTGTACGTTTTTTTTTTTTGCCTAAATTTAGCATTTCCAAGCATAAAAATGGCTAAATGAACTAAAATACATGAGGCCTTCCAGAAGACTAATGCAGGCCGTAACCCACGCCAAGCTAAAAGTCAACTCTGAACCCCCGTCACTTCCTGTCTGCACACATTTACAACACATGAGCACAAGTCTTACTTTTGATGTCTTAAAAGGCTTATTTTCTCTTATGTATAACTATATTGGGTAATAGGAGTGTAAAGTTGACTATAGGGGTGTTATTTCATGTCTAGAGGGCTCTAATAATGTTAAAAAGCGGATTTAGAAGGTCGTAAACTGGTTTTCTATGCTCCAGCTAGAAAACATTTTTCCATTTCTAAATAGGGAATCCTACTTTGCAGAAATTCATTCATCACAGCCGAGTCTGTAACCAATTAACAGCAATAAACAAGGGAATAGTGTACTATGTATGTAGGTAAATGGGATGTTATAAATATCAGTGGAATAACAAAAAGGTTTAGATTATTTGTATAAAATAGCAAAACATTTTAAAATTTCTATTTGGATGTATTCAATTTTAATGTAATTTAATTATAATTAGATTTAAAATGATCATCATTATTAGTGCCATTATTCAACCAAGTGATTAACTGCATTTCCAAATGCAACTGAGGGCACCCAAACTATGTAAGCCATTTCTTGCATTTTCTCATGTAGCCTCATAAAAGAATACATAAGCAATTCATCCTCCTTTGGTCATGCTGAACCTCATTAGATTACGCAAGTGTATGAAATGAAGCTTCGACTGAATTGTCTAGAGGGCTCCAGTAATGTTAACAACATATTTAGAAGGTGGTAAACAGGTTTTCTTTGCTCCAACTACATAATACTCCATTTATAAATAAGGAAACCTACTTTGCGGGAAATTTACCAATTACTGTATGCTTAATGAGCATTAATAAAATGAGCATTATTATCTTTGTACAGCCATAGTTTTAACTCTTACTTGCAGAAGCAGTGGAGACACTCCCTGAGAACGGCGCCCTCTCCTGGCTTTAGCTCCACATAGCAGATCCTGCAGTCCAACGGCTCGGGATTCGGCACCAAGTCCTGGCCATCCATCATCACCAGCTTGGCAAAATTATCCCGGCGCTCTGCTTCCCTCGCCTGAGACAAGGAGCGTTTTCATTGTCCATGTGCATGACATCAGTGTTGTAACACAGCACACTTGTGATACAATCTTGTTTTTATTAACATTTTGGTTGGTTTTGTACAATTAGACAGTGCAAATGTTAACATGAGGCTAATACTGTACAATGGTGCTGCATGCCAAAACTGTAAGAAAGAATTATTTCAAAAGGGATTCATCGGTTCATGATTGTCTTCATTTAAATATTGGTCTAATTTTTGACATCAACACAAAGACAACACGTTCAGAAATGGACTTATTCACAGCAGACCATCCACCACAACAATACAACTGTAAAATATGGAAAAGATCATTCATCTGGCAAATAACGGCGGTTGTGCTGCAGCAAATGCTAATCCAAGATAAATTACTAATAAAAATGGCGCATGTGTATGCTCGTGTGTGTTTAGTAGTCCTGGTCCAGGTTAAAGAGCAGTGAGTTGTTTTGAGCGCCTGCACTCCTCAGCTCCTCTCTTCTCCCCTTCTCCTTCAAAAAAAAAAAACAGAGACAGACGAGAAGAGATTCAGCCCAGAGGTTTGTCGCTATGCTACTTCCTGCTGCGGCTATGTTTACCCCCCCCCAAAAAAAAGTACAGGCGGAGCACACTCACAAGGATATACGCAACTCCTACATGGGCGCTACATTGGCAGATAAGGTGTTAGTGGCGGGAAGACGTTGGTAGCACTTGTGTGTGTGCTTTCCTACCTGCTGGTACTGTCTAATGGCCTCCTTCTCCTGCTGGATCCGTCTGAGTTCCACTGCGTCTGGCTGGTAGCCGCCCGGAACCACGTAGTTGTCAGGCCGGTCTGTACCGCAGATCTCGCAGCCGGGCCTTGTCGGTTTGTTAATGTAAGTGCAAGAAGGACACGGCCAGCCCTGGAGGAAGCGTGCATGTTTACGCTTTTATTTTTTGATGGGAGTTTGCAGAGATATCATTCATTTCGAAGCAAAAGCGGCTAAACAATATAAAACATGAGGGATATTCGATAATATTGGCATAATCATATCAGTAGCAATTTTTCTGTCTGTAATGATGTCAAGCTTGCTAGCTCAGTGTTTCCACCTTTGAATTGTAAATATGCAAATTGTTATGGAAGTAAGGGAGACGTCTTCCTGTGTATTTCAACTCTAATATCACACCTTAGGATGAATCACTGGGAGTCAATGACCTTTGTGCTGCTGCCTATATCGGTTTCGGTTGATAGCGGTATCGGAAATGACGCGCTGGACAATATCGGTATTTAGGATACTGGTAAGAAAGCCAGTATCAAGCTCTTCTCTATTAAATATGCATACAAAAGTACATTCGGAAAGCCTCATATCTAATAAAAACCTTCCCTCGAATAACCGCCCTGGACTCTGTTTAGTAATACTAGTCACACTAGAGGCGGAAGGAGCCAGAATTCGGTTGGAATGTAAATTCCTGGTTTATTCCTAGATATTCAAAGTGCTTTGTAGAAATTCCGACTGCATTTTCAGTGCATTCCCAATATTAGGGCCCGTTTGTGGCCAGCCCGAATGTTTTGAGCATGCTAAAAACTTTCGAGGTAGATTCTAAGTGGAAAAATATCAAAAGGCATTTGTACGATATTCTAACGGCACTCGGACTGCATTCTAAATTTTCTTACGGTATTCCAAAAGCATTCCAAACATTCTGATTGCGTTCGGGGGGGGGGATGCAGCCAGCCTGAAACATCACTATGAAGCGTTGCCTTATTCACATCGCTTCATACACCAAAGAAAAAAAGGAGCCAACTTAACTGATCTAAGCATTCGAATCGTATTCTTACGAATTTCAACTCCTCTCCTGAATGTGGGGGGAATTTTGAAACTCTTTCATTCTGTCTGGTTCTGCTCGATTCGTGCTGACACATGCTTAGTGTGAAAGGGGCTTCAATAAACACCCAGGCTTTGAGGAAATACCTACAGTATATCCATCTACCGTATATTGAATGACATAACATATTGATACTATATAAAACGACTGTGTGTATTTAAGTGTGGTACCTGTGAGGAGGTGGTTGTGTTTGGTTTCAGTACTTCATGTAGTTGACAAACCTCCACACTGGAGGCATGTTTGAGCTCACTGGGGCCTCCTTTCTGCGACCCTGTGCAGAAATAAATGGAGCAAGTCATGCGACACACTTAATCGGCATCCACCTGTTCAAAATCAGCGGTGCCACCCACCAATGTTGCTGATACTGTCGTTCAATCGTGGGGGCAAGGTGTTGTAAGGTCTGCGCTGTTGTGCTGACGTGCTGTTAGTAGCGGTGTGAGGGAGGGAAGTCACATTTGGAGGGGAGTTGTGGAGGAGAGCGCTCTCTTGGTCCTGCTGGAGAACATGGTGGGTCAGGTGGGCGTGTCGGGCTGACAGGATGTACACAAAAGCCGTGTCGCCGTCCTGGCGGACGCCGTACGACACCAAGGAGCGCTGGTTGGCGCACAGGCACTGGCCGATCACCCAGCGCTGCACCCACGGGTGGAAGCCGTACTCAAGGAACATCTGAAGAAAAGAAACACTCAAAGCGTGACAAGAACAGGGTGAGCAAACACAAAGATGAGAAACTAACCTGCTGTTTCAGAGCTGCAGTGGTCATAAGAGGAGAAACTTTCATAGTGACGCAACACGACGAGGAAGCATCCTCAACTACAACAGCCAATCTGCCAAGTGAAGACAGACAACAGCGGAGAAACTCAACTACATGGTACAACTTCAGGTACTGTATATCAAAGAATATAAGATGTTTGGGGCTGGTGTCTGGAGGCTGTCAATGTTCTATCACTATATGGTCACAAGATGGCAGCATATGGCATTTTTATGAACACATTTAAGTCTTTCGTCACTGCAGTGGCCTAGTGGTTGGCATGTTGGCCACACATTAAGGGGATGGGAAAGGTTTGAATCTCTGTGTGGCGTTTTTTATGTTCTTCCCCATGCGTGCGTGTGTGTGTTTTTTTTTTTTCCAGGTACTCCAGTTTCCTCAAACATTCCAAAAACATGCATGTTAGGTTAATTGGAGACTCTAAATTGTCCACAGGTCTGAATGTGACTATGAATGGTTGTTTGTCCAAACGTGCCCTGCGATTGGCTGGGTCCAGGGTGTACCCCCGCCTCTCGCCCAAAGTCAGTGAGGATAAACGGCATAGAAGATGGAGGGAATTCTTTGAACCATCTACCTGATTTCAGTGTCTTCACATTGTCGTGCAGCAGGCTGGATCTTCAGCGTGGCGTGTTGACGAGAAAGCGTGGCGGCAAAGGCAGAGGCCGCCTTCATGTCGCCAGCCTGGATGGCCCGGGTCAGCTCCACGCACGCGTCTTCTACAGATGGATACGCACACCACACGTGTACACGCAAAACACAGAAGGGCCCACTTAGGAGAAAAACCAGCCAAATGTATGCGGAGGATGTCGCCATACCTCCAAACAGCCACTAGGAGGGCTAATAATGATTCAATGGATGAATGATCGCATGACACATGAATAAAAAGGTGATCTGTTACTTTCTACATTTATTAAGTGGATCAAATGTGAGATAAGTGCTTGGTACAAACCTAACTGTTGCAAAGCTGAGGTATCCTGAAGATGGGAACTCCCTGTATTGTTATCTTCGGGGGATGCTGCTTAAGAGAAAAAAAAAACAACAAAAACTTACTGTAAGTCAGGGGTGTCCAAACTGCAGCCCATTGGCCACATTGTCACAACATAATTCAACAAGAAAACTTTAAAAATAAGTTGAAAAATCAGCGGTAATTTTACAATAACAAAGTCAAAATACTAAGAGAAAAAAGATGTAATCTAACGAGAAAATATGTTCACTTATTTTAAGTCGTAATGTTTTGAGAAACAAAACGAAATAAAGTTGTAATTTGGGGGAAATAAGATGAAAATATTATGGGAATAAAGTCATAGTACGAGAAGAAAATTTACAAGACAAAATAGTTGGAACATTTAAAAAAACAGACAGAAATGGAAAAAACAGCTGTAATTTTACAAGAATAAAGTGAAAATAGGAAGCGAAAAAAGCTATAATCTCGCAAGAAAAAGTGGGAATTTTATGAGATCAGAATAATTTTAGTAGAAGATAATGGTTTTTTTTAAACGTAATATTATGAGAAACAATACAAAAACTTTCATTTTTGGAACATTAGTTTGGGGGAAAATGTATAATATAATAGGAATAAGAT
This sequence comes from Dunckerocampus dactyliophorus, assembly GCF_027744805.1. NCBI lineage: Eukaryota > Metazoa > Chordata > Actinopteri > Syngnathiformes > Syngnathidae > Dunckerocampus > Dunckerocampus dactyliophorus. Next base: position 4,034,933 of record NC_072839.1, on the reverse strand, counting down.
GATTATGGCAATAAAATCATCTTGCAACAATATTTACAAGTTGAAATAATTGGCAAATTAGCAAAAATGGGAAAAGCTTAAGCTAATGCACTTTTTCACAAAGCTGAGATGCAGTTTTTTCCTTGAAATATCGTTAACTTCTTTGTATTGGTTTACAAAAGGGAAAGGATGCAAGTGGCCCTTGCATCCTTTCATTCTTCCGTATGTGGCCTTCATTGGCAAAAGTTTGGACACCCCTGCTGTAAGAGCTTGTGTATACCATTCTATGAGAAAATACTACCAGCGCTGTGGGAAGCCTAAAGAAGGTGGGTGGGGGGCGACTGACCTTTGTGTGCTTCTCTCAGTGATGTCATTACCACAGTGGCCCACTGCTGGGCCTCCTGCTCGCAGCGAAAGTTGAAGTTGATGCTATCATGTGGAGGCGTCGCCAGACTCAGCTCGTGGCATTTTGGCGTTTTCACCTCATAGTTCACCGACCTCAAATCGTACTCAGCAATAATCTGGGGACACAGAAAGGGACAGAATGAGAAGACGACAAAGATGGCTGATCAGACAGACAGCAGTATCACTGCTAAGAGACTACAAGTCACGCCCAAACACACCTTATCCGTGCATGACAAATTCTTCTGCGTGGTACAGCGTCATCACAGACAAATATGATTGTTATCATAATCCAATACAATGTAAAAATACTTGCTCAACAACACCCAAGCAGGATAGGAGCATGTCCACATGGTGACGCTCACCGTCAAGACAGTCTTTTATAAAGTGATGAGTTCATAAGTTGAATCAAAAGTTGACTCACATTACAAACAGAAGACTATTTAAAGGAACGCGCTTCTTTAATTGCAAATAAAACCCTAACAAAGGTCTATAAAAGGTTATGAACCAAAACTGCTTTGACAACCTGATCAAACGACAACAAGTATACTCTGAAAACTTAAAAGCCCAAAGTAATGGAACAAAATCAAGGAACTGGACAAATATTAAAGATGACAATCTCGACATCAAGGACATAAAAGACACAATTCACTACACAAAGACGCTAATACTAAACGAAATATATGTATGTCAACATGTAGACGTTATGGTGTGATTCGTAAATTAATTATCAGTAATAGGTATTTTTTCAATTATTTCCCACCCCATAAAACTCACACTCATTCCAGGCACACGTCACAACAAAAACGCAAAAGTCCTACTGTGATGCATGCCCGCGAACTCACCACGCTCCGACTATTCCCGCTGCAGTCTTGGAGCGCAAGACGGAATTCCCCGGACTTCCCGGGGTCCATACTGAGCTGGAGGCGAAGTGACTCACCACCTGCTCCCGGAAGACGCAGAGGCCGAATACCAGAATGGCACAATGACACCCGAACCGACATGAGGACAGTTTGACAGTTCGACAGCTCCGATTGCTGCGGTGCTCCATTCCGGACAGGCGGCGGAGGCGCGCACTGTTCCGCCGCGAGACTGGCGGTCCAACCGCCCGAACTCAGCGACATACTGTAAAGGGACGCATGTAGGAAAGACACACGAAGAGAACAGAGTCCCACTTAAAACGTCCACCCTTGTTCCGAGTCCCCCATTTTGCTATGTTTGTAGCATAGTAGCTCATTTAGACATATCACTACCTCACTGACAACAGGAAGCAAGTGCGTAGGCTCTCAAGTGTCAATTCCTCCGCCTCCAAATCGTCTCCTCTTTTAAATATATGTCGCAGCTCCTTTAGAGACAGATTTGTCGTTTGTCCCACTCGACGTCGAGATTAAAAACTAAAAAAAAAAAATTCTTAAGAGGTGGAAGCGCCTGTTCGGAATGGACTCGACCGTCATGTTCTACTTCTTCTGCCTCGTCTTCTTCATCTTGTTTATTGGTGGGACAGGGTAAAAGGGACACACTGCCACTTATGGTGTTAACGTGTAACTACATCCTAATGCATTCAGTGCTGAACTTGATTTGTGTGTATATTTTAACTTCAGTTTAACCGTAGATATGTTAATAAATACATAAAAAATTACATTGTGTGTCCGTTAATCATTTTGTTATTTTTAACATAGTTTTTTTTCCACCAATCTTTTTAAAAAATCCAGTAGAAACCGACCGGGTTTTATCATTAAACATTTACGTCACCACAAGGGGGCAGCAATTTTTGGCTTAAATTTCAATGCGTGTACTTTTTTGTATAAAATGTCATTCTGTTCATTTAAAATGCATACTTAGCCCATTTGGAAACATTAATACAAGTGTCAGTTTAGCATTATGAAGCTGTTTTAATTTATTACCACTTACAACTGTAAATTAACCGCATTTTGCACGATAATTATTCCAAATGAATGTAATTTCTTGTAACATTTTTTAGATTCCTTGATGGGATTTGAACCCGCAGTTCCTACTCCGGCCACGTGGACCACGAACTTTGCATTTTGAAGCACACTGAAAAGCAGGAGATACTGTACCTTGGCCCAGGGCAGTGCAGAGAGTCTGGAGTGAGCATAAAAACCCACATGCAGAAAATCAGTTTTTCAAGATATATAATGCTCTGTGCCAAACTTTGAACACTTACTGACTTGAAGCATTTTTTTCCCCCAGGTAAGAGGATGATCCAAACATGGTCAACAAAGCCCACGCGGTGTTTAAGTCCACGATTTATGAGGCAATTAACAAAATGTACTGTAGCGGCTACAGGGAATGAGTTAGAGCGCACAGGCTCGGCTCGGTCGAGCCGTGAATCACTCGCCCAAGCTGCTCTTTCTCAATCAATAGCACATTTCTCAATGGCTGGAAGTGACGAGGCCCTAGCAGGCAACAGAAAGACAATCCTGTTGACAATTTATTGCCTTTTTTTTGAGTTGATATGTACAAAAAAAGACCTGTGACGTCTCACGGTGGTCCAGTCGATGGTGCGATCCCATGCTGTGACCTGTCCAGGCCTAATCTGGGATGCTATTCATAGAGGTGAGGTGGAGTCATTCAATCAGGTGTTGAGATGGACAGCATTGTTTGTCAAGGGGACGAATCACGCAGGAAGCATCATGGTACATTAGGTACCGATGGACAGATAAAGTGCTTTATACAGTACAGTCAGTCTGTGTGGGGAGTTCAATGTACAGTAACCCCTCGACGCTTCGCGCTTTGAATGTGGCAGCTTCACTCTGTCACAATTTTTAAAAAATATATGAATTAATAAATCATGCAGTTTCTTGGTAGAGTACAGCCTCTTATGCCTCAAAAATATTCACATTTAAACACATGGTACATGTTTTTGGCCTAAATGAAGCATTTTCAAGCATAAAAATGGCGAAATGAAGCAAAATACAAATACAAAGACACATTCAAAGACGGTGTGATGGTACAGTATGTAGTATTCTGCACTGGTCACTCGTTGTCAGCAAGGTTAATGTCACGTTCAGTGAGACACACAAGCACCAGACTTGAGCTCACATCATGGGCGACTGTTGCGGCGGCGGTGGACCCACACTAGGCTAAAGTTCAACTCTGAACCCCCAAGGTCACTTCTTCCCACCCTGCTCCCCTTTCACTGGAACACATTTACAGCAACACACATGAGCACGAGTCTTATTTATGTCTTACTTTCTCTGATTATGTCTACTTTATCGGGTTAAATGAGTTTAAAGGTGACTATAGGGGTGTTATTTCATGCCTTGAGGGCTCTAATAATGTTAAAACACGTGTTTAGAAGGCCGTGAACAGGTTTTTTATGCTCCAACTATGAAAACAATGCATTTATACATAAGGAATCCTACTTCATGGAAATTCACTTATCAGGGTCGGGACTGGAAGCAATGAACCGCAATAAACGAGGGGTTACTGTAATAATAAATCATGTCGTTTCGTAGTTGAATACGACCTATTACTGGTCAAAAATATGCATACACAAGCAAATTATTACATATTTCTTTGCCTAAATTAAGCATTTTCACGCATAAGAATGGCCAAATGAACTAAAATACAAATATAAGGCATTCAGGAGACGCATTCAAAGACATTGTGATAATATGTAGTATTCTACACTGGCCACTAGGTGTCAGTAATGTTCCGTGAGACATACAAGCACCAGACTTGGTCTCACAACATGCTGCGGTGGCGGTTAGCCACGCCAAGCTAAAACTCAGCTCTGAATCCCCAACATCACTCCCTGTCCTCCTGCCCACTCAGCTCCCCTTTCACCGGAACACATTTACAGCAACACACATGAGTACCAGTCTTATTTATGTCTACTATATTGGGTAATAGGAGTGGAAAGGTGACTATAGGGGTGTTATGTCATGTCTGGAGGGCTTTAATCATGTGAAAACACCAATACAGTGTGGAAAGCTGACCAAATCCAATGTAGGTCAATATCACACCTTTGCATTATCTTATATAGACATCCGTGTTGGCAAAAAGTGTTTAAATTTGCATGCAAAAGGCAGAATATCGCCTTTCTGTATTTCACAAGTATACTTTCCGGTCATTAAAGACTAATTTTCTTTTCACTAAAGCTTCTGGTGTCCTGCCTTGCCCCTGGCAGTCTAAAAGATTGATGAAAAGGTCCATGAAAACAACGCCCACCACAGTTCCGGGTCAGCGTCTGCCAGAGGTGGATACTACTTGAGATGCCGGGTGTCCCCGTGTTGACTAATTTAAAGTTGTCTTCACGTCACGAACTTGCTGATGGACGCCTCTGCTGCGTGACGGACAGCAGGGAACGTCCAAAAGCACATTTGCAAAAGGGGTACCGGGAGTGGGAAGAGAAGGGGGAGGTGGTGATGCGTCGTCCGCTCTGTGTGTGTGTGTGTGTGTGTGTGTGTGTTGATTCATCATCTCACAAGCACATGAGCAGCACAGATCTATATAAGGTGCATCACACCTGCTCAGCAATAACAACTACAGACCTCGGCCAGCTGACCTCAGCCTCTTACCAAAGTTCAGGGTAAGTTCATGGACTCGTTTTTATCATGAGAGCATATTATTGTCTCACTTCCGTCATGTATTTATTATTTCCTGCAGCATAATGATCGTTTCTTCTGACTTGAGGAATAACAATAAAAAAAGATTAGGATTTATTTTTGAATTTTCTAACTTTTTTAGTGGATAACTGCTGTGCTGTGTTCTATTATGAGTCCAGTACAATGATTTCTTGACGCAAAAAGATGATACGCATTTTTTAGTTATACTGTGTAAAAATGTATATTATAAAATCATTTTAAGTTGAAAAAAAATGTAATTATAACATGCTATTTTTAAAAAAATGATCAGTATCAGTAGGTAACAGTCTATAGGTAATAGATAATATAGGTAATGGAATGGTACGCAAAAATTGTATTTTTCTTTGTGTAGTTTTTCCAATTAAACTGTATAAAAAATATACAATTTATAAAATACAGTAGATTTTAATTTTAAAAAGTTTTCTTCAGTTATAAAATATTGATATAATTTTTTAAAATGATGAGTAGGTAATAGTCTAAGAATGGTAGAATTAAATGGAAATATTTCATTTTCTTTGTGTATTTTTTAAAAAATTATACTGTATAATTTTTTGGGTTGTTTTATTAATATTTTAATATAAAAAATGATTTTTCAAATGAAATACACTTTTTTAATGATAATATTCTAATATGTTACAGTTAAAAATATTTTATTTTTTGTTCTGTATTAAAAACATATTTTATAAAATATATTTTAATTTGAAGAAAGAACTTATTTTGAAAATGACAAAATATGTTATCTAATACATATTTTTTTAAATGATGAGTAACAACGGTACAATTAAATACTAATATTTTATGTTCGTTGTTTGTGGGTTTTTTTAAATTACTTTATAAAAAAAGAAGACAAATTCATATTTTAATTTGAAAAAAATGATTTCATTTTGAGATAATAACATATGTTATCCATTTGTTTTTTACATGACGAGTAGGTTTTATTCTGAAAATGGTACAAGTAAATGCAAATATGATTCCAATATTATTTATGTACTTTATTTATAATTTTCTTCAGTCAGGTTCATCATTTCATATTTTTATTTGTCAAATGATATGATGAGAAGATATTAACTCCAATATGCTTGGTGTTGGCTAGGAATAACTTGTATTATTATGATTATTATTATTATTATTTATAACCATCTTTCCATGAATTGTTGCCCTAAAAGCCTGGTCAGAACATCTGATCGGAGTTGGTATCAATTCAAATTTAGGATTGAAACGTGTTGAAAATGTGTTATCTCAGTGATATCTCAGTGATACCTCAACAGATCAGGTTGTACCCTGAATAAAACATGAAATTATTTTAGCTTTTAAGACTGTCAAGGCTGATTTTGCATGCAAAAAAGGATACTGTGCACTGCAACATGAGCAAATACTGTATAATATCCACGAGCACGGTGGTCAGCTGTTGCATATAAAGTGGAGCAACAAGCTCCAAAAGAGTGCGTAAGTGATTGAACTAAGCATCCGCATCTGGACTGCATCCTTGCAGTGCCTTTGAGCGACTCCTCAGCATGTTGCCCTGCAGGAGACAGGTCGCCGACGTCCAGGCGAGGGGCTGGCCGCCCGCTTCCTTGGCTCTCCTCCTCTTCCTCCTGCTGCTCCTCTCCTCCTCCTGCAGCTTCAGCAGCGCACACAGCACCACGGTGGAGCACGACTTCCACATCGTTCACAACGTCGACAACAGAAGTAAGCTTCGGTTGCATCGTGCGCAGGTCGTTTATTCAACGCCGAATATGTCACGCGTGGAATCATTACCTCACGTTCACCACAACTGATTCTTTTTTCTTATATCAGATTTGAATTGTCACAAATTTTAGCGCCAGCACGAGTTCAAAAAACCACAAAATCTGCCTTTTTTGCTTCAAAAATACACTCACGCGTCACAACATTAGGTAATATTGCAATAAGACCCATCAGAGCGACATACAGAAATAAAGCAATTTTTTTTAATTTAATTAAAATGTTAATTTTACAGGCATTTGATTTTAATACAATTTTTAATTACATTTTAAATATATTAGATTATTTTATTTTTTTATACATTTTAAAAAAATAATTAAATTGTAAAATTGAAATGTAATTTTAATACATATTAATTTGATTTTATTTAATGTTTGACTGTCAGGTGTTATAATATACAGTATATAATGTAATAATAATAATAATAATGATATATCTAATTAATATATATAGATTATTGTTAATGTGCATCCTTATGGTTTCTATTCTTGTTTTGAGTAGCTCATAAATCCTAATAATAACAATAATTCTAATCATAATAGTAAGAATACAATAATCTTATATTGTTGGCAGGCACTTTACAGAAACGTGACAAAAAATGACAAAAGCATAAAAATGCAATAAATTAAAAAAAAGAAAATGAATTTAAATAAAATACATAAATGAAATTATATTAAACTAAATTAAATAAATTCTTTAAAATTAAATCAAACTAATTAAATAAAATGCATAAATAAATTACATAAAATACAAAAAAAACAATTCTAATGAATTGAAAATAAATAATAAGCTCAATATGATGCAGTTCCGTTCAACAGCAATAGAAGAACAAAAAGTGCTAAACCATTTTTTAAAAATAATTGCTGATGTCCCTAACGTTACGGCTAATATATGTTTGTTTGTTTCCTCAGCGGGTCATCACCCAAATGACAAAATATTATATATTTTTTTATTTTAAACATTTTGTCTAGCTGCCGTTCGTGTTTGACCTATTTTTATTTATTCCTGATGTTTTGTATGCCTCACCTGCCGTTCATAAATAAAGTGATACCAAACATACCAGATACGGTGTATTCCTGCGCTCCAGGTCCGGAGATAGACCCCTTCTGGTACGTGGGCCGCGGCGTGAGACCCATCGGCCGCTTCGGGAAGCGGCACAGCGGCGCCGGGATGCGGCCCGTCGTCAGGACGCTGGAGCTGCTCCTCAACAGTCTGCGGAAGAAGGAGAACCTGGACGCGGTGCTGCGCGGGGAGGATAGAGACTGGTTACCATGACAACATGCAAACTCCTGAACAGGACGGATTCGTGTACATACAAAAATGCCGTTTGTATCGATGAATAAACATGATGACACCAATCTCGGCTGCAAAGACTGTTTCAGGGTGCACGTTTTATTTCTCGTAATTATGACTTCATCTCATAATTCTAACCTTTTCTCTCATAATCATGACTTTCCTATCTCATTATTAGGAGTCTGATCTCATACAATTCTCAATAATCATAACTTTTTATCTCGCAATCATGACTTTCCGATCTCATAATTGACTTTTTATCTCCTAATTTACCGTAGACTTTTATCTCGTAGTTATGACTTCATCACATAAGTATAACTTTTTATCTCCTAATTTGGATTTTTTTAAATCCCATAATTCAACTTTTATATCATAATCATAACTTTCTCATAATTATGACTTTCCTATCTAATTATGATTTTCTGACCTCATAATTATGTCTTTTTATCTCCTAATTTAGACTTTTAGCTCATAATTATGAGATAGTCATAATTTTTTAATTTTTTCTCATAATTTTGACTCTCATAAATCAGATTTTACCTCATAATTTCTACTGTTTTTATCTCATAATTATGACATTTTACCTCATAATTTGCCTTGTATATCAGAATTATAACTTTTTATCTCATAATTTCGACTTTCTATCTCATAATTCTGACTTTCCGATCTCATAATTGACTTTTTATCTCCTAATTTTGAATTTTATCTAATAATTATGACTTGATCACATACTTAAAACTTTTTCTCTCTTAATTTAATTTTTTAGCTCATAATTTGGAATTTTATCTAATAATTTTGCCTTCTTATCTCATGATTATGACTTTTTATCTCGTAATTTGACTTTTAGAACATAATTACAACTTTCATATCTCATAATTATGACTTTTATCTCATCATTTGGACCGTTTAGCTTATAATTATGATGTTTTACCTCATAATTTGATTTTTATATCGCAATTAGAACTTTTTATCTCATAATTTAGACTTTCTATCTCATAATTATGGCTTTCCGATCTCATAATTGACTTTTTATCTCCTAATTTTGAATTTTATCTTGTAATTATGACTTGATCACATACTTATCACTTTTTATCTCCTAATTTTGATTTTTTATCTCATAATTTAGAATTTTATCTAATAATTTTGCCTTCTTATCTCATAATTATGACTTTTTATCTCATCATTTGGACTGTATAGCTCATAATTATGACCTTTTACCTCATAATTTGACTTTTATATCGCAATTATAACTTTTTATCTCATAATTTCGACTTTCCGATCTCATAATTGACTTTCTATCTCATAATTATGACTTTCCTATCACATGATTATGACTTTTTATCTCATAATTATGACTTTCCTATCACATGATTATGACTTTATGCCGTGATTTGACTTTTATAACATAATTACAACTTTCACATCTCATACTTATGACTTTTTTTGTCATCATTCGGGCCGTTTAGCTCATGCTTATGACTTAGCGCTGGGTTAAGGGTGTTCCATAGTAAAAGAAGGCATGGGAAAAGAACCGGCTGCTCCAACAAACACTTGAACAGGACGCATTCGCGCACATCCAAAAACGCCGTTTATATCGACGAATAAACACGCCGACACCACCCTTGGCTGCAAAGATCGTTTTAAGTTGCACATTTTATTTCCTTCATCATACATCTTTCTCCGAGGGCACAGAGAACATGTATATATATATTTTTTTTGCGTGTTAATATTTCCCCAACATGTGGTATGGACTGCAACAAACAGCACATAAAGTGAATGTGGCACTTTGAAACTGGACTCCCGTGCGAATCGGCTGTTACTACATTGACAGACCGGCCGACTACGATTGGGCAATACACGTTATTGTATATCACATCCATCTTTTCCATACATATACATACATGATATTAACATAGTCTCACATACAAAATACAGGACACGGATGACAGGCTTGGCCCCTTGTGGCTGTGCTTGGCGTCTGTACATCATTCCGATTCATGCTTTTATTTTATTATTTCTTTAAATACATCAACACTGCCCGAGATTGACAAATGCGCAAAAAACATGTGGAATGGAAGCATCGCTAATGGGGGGGGGGTTTGAGCAAGCGCACAGAGGCTCATCGCCTGCGCCGCCCAGTCAGGAAATCAACCCTGCGCTTGCGGATGTTATTTCTTTATGGGAAAGGGAGGAAAATGCGTGGGAAATTCCAGGATCATCACGAGGAGAAAATAAAGCCTCTGGATTTGCATTAAAAAAATGCTCTGGAAGTAGAAAAATAAATCGCTTGTAACAAAAAAACAAAACAAAAAACGGTTAAAATCAGGCAAATTTCCTTTGAAAACATGACGCTGAGTTAGTTGCTGCAGGACAGGATGGCGGGGGAGGGGGGGAAGATCCTTTGTTTAAATAAAAGGCCACAAAGAAGAGAACACTGGTTCCACGTTTAGTTTACTTTCTTTTCTTTTGAGCCATTTATTGGCATTCTAGAAGAACGTTAGATGAGAACCCCCCCCCCCATTTTACTACATGAAAGGTCCTTTTTCGGGGTGAAACTTCGGTCACCTCTCTCATTTGTTGACTTTACTTTGAAGAGAAGAGGTGGTAAAATGGTCGCTCCTCTGGTTTTTCATGACATTAGTGAAAAACATCCTTCCTCTGACCCACCCCTAGCTAGGTGCAACCACCCTGTGCATGGCCCCACGACAGGCTTCGCTACACATCCTACACTGTAGACAGGAGCTGTCTATCCATCCGTCAGCTACACGTATGGGCGTTTTAGCATTTTGTTTTCCCAACACGCTGAACTAGCGTGACCTCGCTGCTAAACTGTGAGCGTAGTGTTGGCACTGTAGCTCATGCTAGTCTTGCTAACGTTTGTGTTGTCTACTTTCTCTTTCACGTTATCTATTACCAGAATATGAGATCTCTAATACACTTGCAGGCTGCAGTTGGTTAGCTTAGCTTAGCACAAAAACCACTATTATTAACTCATCTATCATTGGCTATTAGAACCAATTTTGCTTGCTTAATGCGAAGCTAACCAGCTGCTGACTCATCTGAAGTTCAACAGGAGTGCAAATAAGTCCCACAGAACGGCAAGGTTTTTTTCTACTACTAGTGATTAGTTTTCTTGTGCCGCACTCCCGTTTCTGGTCACTGGGAAGTTGGGCATTTGCGACCTCTGGTGAGGAAAAGTGCATTGGAACGCCACCAAAGATGACACAAGTCATACCTGCCTGTATAGCAACAGCTTTGCGCATGCAAACCGGTGCGCAGATGTTGCATTTCCGACTCTAACGGCGTCTAAGCCCGTTTCCGCCACTGAAAGAAAAAAAATAATTCCAATGGTAAATCCTAACAATGAGATAAAAAATTGAAATAATGACACAAAAAGTCACAATAAGGAGATAAAAAGTTCTAACGATGAGATGAGAAGTTGAAATGACGAGACACCAACTCGGCATTTGCCGAGTGCCACGTGTCAAAGAAGGTGGCACATGCGCAGTTTGGATCTCGTCATGTTGACCTTTTCTTATAATTAGGACTTTTTAGCTCATAATAATGACTTTCCTGTCTCATAATGACTTTTTATCTCAGAATTTCACTTTTATATCAGACATTGTCATTTTATCTCATAATTATGACTTTATCTCATAATTATGACTTTTTATCTCATAATTTCACTTTTATATCAGACATTATGACATTTTATCTCATAATTATGACTTTATCTCAGAATTATGACTTTTTATCTCATAATTTCACTTTTATATCAGACATTTTGACATTTTATCTCATCATTTCAACTTTTTATCTCATAATTAGGACTTTTTATCTCATAATTCCACTTTTATATCAGAATTAACTTTCCTATTTCATAATTATTACTTTTTATCTCATAATTCCACTCTTATGTCATAATTATAACATTTTATGTCATACTTATGACTTTCCAATCTCATACTTTAGACTTATCTCGTAATTATGATTTCATCACATAATTATGACTAATTATCTCATAATTTGGATTTTTATCTCATAATTTCAACTTTTTATCTCATAATTTATATTTTTCATGTCAGAATTTGGACTTTTTGTCTCATAATAATGACTTGATCTAATAATGTTGACTTTTTATGTCATCATTTAGAGTTTTTTCTAATAATTGTGCCTTTTTACCTCATAATCATGACATTTTATCTCATAATGGCCTAAATAATTTTGCTGTTTTATCTCATAATTCCACTTTCATATTAAAATTGACTTTTTGTCTGATAATTATGACTTTCCTATCCCACAATTATGTTTTATCTCATAATTGAACTTTTATATCATAAGTATAACATTTTCTCTCATAATTCTGACTTTCCTATCTCACAATTATGACCGTTTATCTCATAATTTTGACTTATCTCATACTTATGACTTTATCACATTACTTTTTATTATATAATTTAGATTTTTATCACATAATTTGGATTTTTTAATGTCATAAATTCAATTTATCTCAGATTTTTGATTTTTCATCTCAGAATTTTGACTTTTTGTCTCATAATGATGACTTTATCAAATAATGTTGACTTTTTGTGTCATAATTTCGACTTATTTTCTAATAATTGTGCCTTTTATCTCATAATTATGACTTGTTATCTCATGACTTAAATAATTTTGCACAATTGGACTTTTATATCATAATTATAACATTTTTTCTCATAATTCTGACTTTTTCTCAGATAATTATGACTTTCCTGTCTCACAATTCTGACTGTTTATCTCCTAATTGGACTTCTATATCATAATTTTGACTTTCTTATGTCATAATTATGACTTTTTATGTCATCATCTGGACTTTTTACCTCCCAAGTGTGACTTACCATTGGGATATTTTGTTTCTCTCAGTGTCGGAAAGGGTCTTCCAGGCTTAAGGAATAAAAGGAACGGGAACAGAAGCAGGTGCGCCTGTGCAAACGGACAATCATCGATGGCGAGGTCACACGGCGTGGACGCCTTCGCCAATCACAGTAGAAATGTAAAGCTGTACACTGATTCTTGTTGAGAGGTTTTAAGGCAGACCGTCCACTCATCTTTGCTGCACGTGTGATGTCAGCGGATGAGGCGGCGGGCGGGCGGATGCTCGGCGTGGAAGGGCGGAGTGCTTTGCGGGGCCGCAACAGGGCGGGTGGAGGCTCCTGCTTGGTGTGGAGTTGGAGGCGGACTCTGGGTCAAGGCACTGGATGAGAGAGCCGTCTGTGGGGCTCTGGTGGTGTGGTGGCCCTGAGGGACTTTGTGCTGCTGCTCCTGGTCGTCTTTATGGCCGAAAGACTTCCACCGGCTGCTCTGGCTCCATCTTATCTGGAAGGCAAAGAGTATCAGCCTAAGATGTCATTGACAAAAAGATGTACACTTTAATCCATACTTGCGATAAAAGGTAATGAACGTTTCATTGGCGGAGGTGATTAATGTAAATAATTAACATCTTGGTCACTGCTGGCTTCCTGCGACGGACTAAAACAGAGAACCTGAATCTGAGCTGCATACACGCGAATGATATCGACCGCAAAGAGCAAAACAAAAAAAGCCCCAGAAAAGAGAAAAGCGCCATTGAGTGGTATTAAAAGGAGGCGACTTCTTCTCGGTGGATAAAACAGCCTTGGCCTCTCGTTGTGTACGCGTCTCCATTTGGCCGCTTTCCATCTAATGGAGCTTTTCAGCTAATTTGTCCGCCGGCCGGCTCTTGTATTCGCTTTCGCTTCCATTCAGCAAGCACGCTCTTGTCTTTGCACAAAAAGGCGTCGTCCTGTCTCGCACGCACACGTACGGTCGCTTTGACTTGGCCGTTGAAAGAAGTTTTTTTTTTAATTATTATTTTCATCAATTAAAGAACATAGCAGACTGCAATGAATTTATAAGGGGAAAAATGGTCCCAAATATTATTCGAAGCAGCCAATAACACATACAGGTACTACTCAGAAAATTAGAATATCCTGAAAAAGTTGTTGTATTTCTGCAGTTCAACTTAAAAGGTGAATTTGACATATTATATAAACAAATAATATGCAAATCAATATATTTCAAGTTTGTATTTCTTTGGATTTTGCTGATCAAGTCTAGCAGCTTAAAAAAAACTCAAATTCATAAACTCAGAAAATTAGAATATTACATAAAGTCAATGTAAAAAAAGGGTTTTAAATACAAAAATGCAAGGCCTCCAAAACTAAACTCTTGCACCTGTATTTAGTACTTGGTTGAGACCCCTTTTGCCTGAATAACAGCCTTTATCTGGCGTGGCATGGATGCTACCAGTTTGTGGCATATCTCAGGGGTTATGGAAGACCAGCATACTTCAATTGTGGCCTTTAGCTCTTCTTTATTGTTTGGTCTCTTCTTGTACAGTTTTCTCTTGACAATGACCCACAGATTTTCTATGGGGTTCAGGTCAGGTGAGTTTGCAGGCCAATCAAACATGGTCGTTGAACCAGGACTTTGTACTTTTACCAGTGTGAGCAGGTGCCAAGTCCTGCTGGAAGATGAAGTCTGCATCTCCATAAAGCTGTTCATCTGAAGCCAACATAAAGTGCTCTAAAATGTCCTGGTAGATGGCTACAGTTATGTTTGACTTCATGAAGCACAGAGGACCAACACCAGCAGCTGACATGGATCCCCAAGTCATCACAGACTGGGGAAACCTAACATGCATCTTTTATCGTGCTCTTCTCCAGTCTTCCTCCAGACTCGGTGACCTTTGTTGCCAAATGAGATGCAAAACTTGCTCTCATCAGAAAAGAGGACTTTTGACCACTGGGCCACAGACCAGTCCTTCATTTCTCTTGCCCAGGAAAGGCGCCTCTGGTGCTGATTACTATTGAGGAGAGGTTTGACAACAGGAATTCGACATTTGAAGCCCATGTCCAGCATCCGCCTGCGTGTTTCTCTTGAAGCAACAACTGCAGCATCGGTTCACTCCTTATGACACTCCCCCACACTTTTGAATGGCCCTTTCCTGACAACCCTCTCCAGCCTGTGGTCATCTCTCTGGCTTGTACACCGTTTTCTTCCACACTTCTTCCTTCCACTTGACTGTCTACTCTCAACTCTCAATTCTCATTGACTCTCAAGTCAATGAGAGTTTTCTGCACAACTGTCAGATCAGGAGTCTTCCCCCCCATGTCTGAACTCTTCGGAGCCAACCTAAGACAGACTTTTTCAAGGCTCAGGACCCTTTTGCAGGTGTTTTGGATTACTTGCCTGATCAGAATTTGACTCTTTGAACCTACAGAACTGATGCGTTTCACAGTATTCTAATTTTCTGAGTTTGTGGGTTTGTGGTTTTAATAAGCTGAAAATCTTAATCAGCAAAGTTACAACAAGGAACTGCTTGAGAAATGTCAATTTGTGTGTCACGGCTCAGTAAAATTTGTTGGTGTAATCTTTTATGTTAAATTGCCAAAATAAAACAACTTTTACTTGATATTCAAATTTTTTGGGTAGTACCTGTAAATACTCCATTTTATTTACACTCTTTCAGTTCTCATCGAGTATATTGGAGCTTTAGTGGGATTTTTCATAATACATGATACATCTCAATTCATGAGAATATCCTTGGAAGCTACATTTAGTTCAGTATTTCAACTGAAAAAAACATGAAATGAAATGAAAATCTTTCATTTAACTTCTGAAATCAAGTAGCTTCACCGCTTTTCGTGGGGGTTACGTTCCGGGTAGGTAGGACGAGCTGGTAGCTAAACATACTTTTGCATATCACAGCACACAACTATGGGGCGTTCAAGGACCGCCGAACAAAGTGCAAAATCTCAACGCTGGACGAAAGAACATTATCAGTGAAGCATAAAGACATAAACATGTAAAAATGGTGGGTTTATCTGGATTACCACGTATTTGTACATGATTACCCACTTATGGTGAATGAGGTGTGTTGCCTGCGGAAAAAAATTGCCATCATTCAGAGGGAAAAATTAATTTTGATCAAAAATACGCAAATTTGCAGGGCCGTGAATGTGCAGGTATACACTGTACCAAAATATACTAACTTTTTTGGCTAAGGGTAATCACATGATCCAACTGTTGTTTTTACCCAGCGGCTTTATTAACTATTTTTAACTATTACAGACTGAATAAAATGTGTTTTCTGTGGAAAAAATGCCCTATTTAATCAAAATTGTTTTGTAATAATTAAAAATATCTATCATTCAAATATATATATATATAATTCTATTTTTTTTTAACAAAAATCTGCAAATTTGCAGGGCCGTGAATGTGCAGGTATCCACTGTACCAAAATATACTAACTTTTTTGGCAAAAGGTAATCACATGATCCTACTGTTGTTTTTATCCAACGTCCTTATTAACTATTTTTAGCTATTGCAGACTGAATAAAATGGGTTTTCTGTGGGAAAAAAATGCACTAATTACTCAAATTTTTTAAAAATAATTTTAAATATATATCATTAAAATATATATATATATATATTTTTATATTTTATATATATGATTCTATTTTTTTTTTAACAAAAATCTGCAAATTTTCAGGGCAGTGAATGCTGCATTGTGAATGTATTCCAGTTTATTGAGATGCACTTGGATCTATTTTTTATGACTGAAATTATATAAAATATTTGAATTTTAAAAGTAAAAAAAAATATAATAATATTGGAATAATTATCTTTTGAACACGATTGCAAAATATAAATGATAAAATATATTTATACAGATATTATTATTTTATATTGTACATTGTATATTATAGAATTATATTTTTTTCATAAAGTATATAAGTTTATATTTGATTCAAAATATATGATTTTATTTTTAAATATACCATGAAAAAAGTGCAACTTATAGTCCGGAAAATACGCTATAGAGTATGTTATATTTTTAGAAAACATACGATTTGATATTTAGGTTTTCTAGGTTCAACTGCCCCCCTTCTAAGAAAAGGGGGGCAGTTCCGAACTGGCAAAAAGAGCAAGAGGTGAATAAACTGCATTACCTTTTGAAACCTTGGCAAAATGTACTCTTTTTTTTGTTTTTTGTTTTTGCAAATACAGCATTTTTATGGCCGCCGTGTTATCCGAAAAGAGCTTGCACAGACGTACTAATGTGCATTTTCCCAGAAAACTACAAAAATCCACACATGCAGTACCTTTCAGCGGAGGGGCCGGCAGCTTCCTCCTCTGATGGCGTGACGAGTCCAGAGTTTGAGGCTGCAGCGTTGGTAAAACGATGGTGAGACTCCCCGAGACAGGAGAACGGCGGGCTGCATTTGAAGCGTGTTGACATACTGTACCTTCGTTTTTGGCTTCAACTTGGAGAAGTGATTGCAGACGGTCACATTCAACCCGGCGGTTTTAAGAGCCGATATCCTGGCCTCGATGTTGGATATCTAAACATGGACAAATCACAGCCACATGCGCCGTGAAACAGGCACCTAAGATCAGCTGCTGTATGGATGCAATGGCCTTACGTGACACACGGGAACCTCGCGTTTCATACCCCCCATTTTTGGTGAAAATGATGAAAGAACAAACTGCATTTCAGCTTTGTGATATACTGGAGGTGAAAAAGCCTATTTTTAGCATCAACTTTGGTCTTTTATTCCCATTTTTGCTGCTTTTTTTGTAATTTTCCAAATATTTCAACTTCTCAATTATATTCTTTTTGTAATATTATGACTTTGTCAGTATTTTGGCTTTATTCCCATCATATTAGAAATTTTCCCCAGCTAATTTTCCAAAAATGACAACCTTATTTTGTTTTGTTTCTCCTAATATCACCACTTTAAAAAAAATACTGTTTTTTCTTGAATATTTCACCTAAAGTGAATAATTGCGACTTTTTTTTTGGTTTGAATACAACTTTTTTCACATAATATTCTGACTTTGTTCTTGTAAAATTAGTGTTTTTTATTTTTATTTTTTTTATTTCAAGATTCAAGATTCAAGAGTTTTTTCCCAACTATCTTCACTTTCTTCTTGTACATTTTGTAAATTATGACTATATTATTATATTTACACTTTATTCTTCTGATATCAATACTTTTTCCTCAACATAACTGACCTTTATTGATTCTTGTTTCTCGTAATATTACAGTATTCTTGTAAAATGACATCTTTTTCTGGTTAGAATACAACTTTTTTTCTCTTAATATATTGACATTATTCCCGTAAAATTACTTCTGTTTTTTCCATTTCTGGAAATGGAGAAAATGTGCTTAAAAGTGCTTCTCGTAATTATGACTTTATTCCGATAATATTTGGACTTTATTCTTGTACTTTTATAACTTTTTCCACAATGTAATTTTCCCAAAATGACACCTTTATTCAGGGTTTTGTTTGTTTCTCATAATATTACAACTTAAAAAAAAAACAACCTAATTTTGCTTTCATATTTCAACTTTATGCTCCTAAAATGATGTCATTTTCCTCATAATATTATGTTATTTTTGTGAAATAAAGGTTTTTGTCTTAAAATGACAGCAGATTTGTCCATTTCCTTGCTATATTACATTTTTTAAATGTGCCACGGGCCAATAACATAACAGCTGCAGCCGCCATCGGCCCCCAGGCTGCCCTTTGGACACCCCTGTGGTAACTATACACATATGAGGATTATTGTTTTGGTCAGTTTGTGTACCTGCAGTTCAGACTGCTGGACCTGAGCTGCAGCAGTGGCCACCTGGTCCTCCAGGAACGCCAGCTCCGTGTCTGAAGTCCCACTGCTAATACTGCGTGCACACTGCTCCAAGTCCCCCAGCGCCCCCTCTAGGCCATACACAGCACCGGCAGCCAGGTAAACCTACAGCACACACGAGGGGAGATCCTTTCACGTCAGGATGAGAATGATGTGATGGTGTGCGGCAAAGCTTCCCGCGCTTACATTCTCCTCCATCCTGGTGAGCCTCTGGTCCAGTCTTCTGCTCTCAGAGCTGCAGGTGGCGCTCTGAGACTCACAGGGCGTGCGGCCTTCCCCTCCCGCCTCGCCGATCAGCTCCTCGGTGGCGTTGAGAACCTTCAACACCTCCGTGGTGATGCTGCACAGAGAGGCCGCCGAGTACTTCTGCACATAGAGACGGTGGAATGGGGATGCAAGGATGCAAGAAGAAACATCAACTATAGCATTTTCTAGCTAACATTTTCACAACTTTGCAAGTGAAATGCATGCCTCGGGTTGAAGACTGCGCGGCCTTGCCCATAAGATTACATGAAGATAGCGCAATGTCAGTCACAAGACTCATTTTCTGCGTTGGAGCGAGCGCCCTCGGGGGGTAAACACGCTCACAGACCAGCACTGGCCAAGCAAGGGAAGCTCTTTTGTCAATACGGAATTAATCACAAGCTGAAACTTTCATCAGCGGCCGTATTGATCCCTCTCAGCGCGCGCTGACAATGTGACAAAAGGCAGAGCGAAGACGGAAGAGGATGCGCTGCATACCCCCCCCCCCCCCCCCCCCCCCCCCCCCCCCCCCCCCACACACACACACCCACCCACACCCACCCACCACACACACACACACAAAGGGAATGAAGTATTAAGCAGATGAGAGGCAGGAACCTTTTATTTCCTGTTTGGATCAGCGGCCGTCAAAAGGCCTTAGAAACACAAATGGACTTTGGAAGATGAATCGAGCTCATTGGTTGGCGGACAAACGTGATCCAGCTTGAATTGAGACACTTTTTGTAAGAGTCGGACCAGCCGATATAGGTCACACACATGACTCATCTTCAGCACCTTCGTGAGTGTTCTTGTTTGGACCGATCACTGTACGTCAGCTCCACCTACACCATTCAGGAGACATCATGCTAGAGCATCATGCTAGAGCTACAACATTTGGAGCCTTTTTTGAAGCTATAATAGCGTAGCGCTTTCCACCATTACACACTGTTAACACACTGTATGGAGAAAGATAAATACCTCCCTCAAACGCAAATACAGACATTTTATTGCGTGGAATTTCCTGGAAAGTTGCTTGCTGAACTTTAAATTACATTAAAATTGACACAAAATTCCATTATTTTAAAGAGTTTCTGGGTTAACATAAAAAACATTTATTATACATATATAAATATACATACATACATACATATATATTTATACATACATATATACATACATATATAATAAAAATATGTTTGGCAAAAAAATTAAAAACAATGACAAATATTTAATTATTATTAACATTGAATAATTTTACATTTTAACTAATTGTAATAAAAAATAGTAATATTTTTATTAATAATAATAATACATGAATATTGTTTTAATTATTAAAAATATTCATTTGTTATTAACAAGTCAAAGTGAATAATATAAAATAACCAAAACTGGAATAAAATGAATATTTACAATGATCATTTATATATGATATGATATATGATATGATATGATATTATATCATATTATATTATATTCATATTTATTTATATTATTATTATTTATTATAATAATTCTCAACTAACTCCAAGATAACATTTTAAATTTAATAGAATCATACATTTGGGTTTATTATCAACAAACAAACTGCTTTTCAAATATGATCAAAGTAGAACCAAAATGAAAATCTATTTTCTAAACGTATTATTAAATAATACAAATAATAATAATAATGATAATAATAATATTCAAATAACTAAACAATCTTACAATAAAAAAATAAAGTTTATAAAATGCATTAAAAACTTTAAAATGAGTATAATCAAAACCAAAAGTTTTTTTTTTTATTAAATCAAAAATAATTTTCAAATAACCTAAAGATAAAATGTTCATAATATAATATATTTGTATTTATTCTTATTAAACAAAACACTTGTCAAATATAATCAAAGTATAACTAAAATTAAAATATATTTTTTTAAATGTATTATTTAAAAAAATATATTTATTGTTAAATAACTAAACAATATTCAACTAAAATTTAAAAAATCCTTAAAAAGGTATCAAGTACAGTTTTCAAATGAAATAAATATAACCAAAATGTAAATAAAATTAGCAATATATTTTCATATTATTAGAAGAAAAAACATTCAAATAACCCTAAGAGAAAATACATTTTAAAAAATCTTATATTTGTATAACAAAGTATAACCACAATTGTTTTTAATGCAACGCCTCCCTTTTTGTGTAAAATGAGGCTCATAAACGCTGCTCTTTCAGATCATTGAATAAAAATGCATACACGGTAGCATGTTCAGGTTCGGGGCGCCAATAGGCAGACACGGTGGTGTAACAGACACCCGAACACATCTGTGTTACTTCTCACGAGCACAAAGGTGTGACGACACTCCTAAGGATGGACTGCATGTCACCTCCCTCCCTTGCAGGAAAACACACAACGTACTTCATGTGTGTTCTGTGCAACATGAGTCACTAGCCTGTCAGTGATGCGCCTGAATGATACTGAAAGAGGCCGTGCAGCATCTTCACCTCCGCCAAGCGCAGTGCGGAGGTTAGGCGTTTGCTTTATCTCTTTGTTTGTGTGTCTGTGGTCTCAATAAATCCAAACGTTTTGAATGGATTTGGATGAAATATTCAGGGATGGTCGGAAAAGGGATATGGAAGAACTACATTTTGGGGGTGATCCGGATTACCGTCTGGGTCCAGGAATTTTTGAAAAGGATTCTTTAACATTGCAAGATCGGACCAATTTTGGCATTTGTGCATATAACGCCACAAAAAAAAAAAAAAGGTCAGAGGACTCATTCGGGACATTTAACACCTTCCTGGTAGGTGTTAGCATGTTAGCATTGCTAGCATGCTAATGTTACCATACCAGCATTTAAAAAAATATTTTCATGGGTAGACATACACAGGATGTAAACACTTTGCCACTATCATGCTAGGTGTTAGCATGCTAACGTTAACATGTTAGCATTGCTAGCATGCTAATATAAACAGTAGCATTTTTTAGCTGTTTTCATGGGTAGACACATATGTACACTAGAGGTTTGCATGCTAACATTGACATGGTAGCATTTTTAGCCAGTTTCATAGGTGGACACTATTATGCTAGGTGTTAACGTGTTAACGTTAGCATGTTAGCATTGCTAACATGAGAATACTGGCATTTTTTGCAATTTTCTTGAATATGAATTTAAGCAGACACTTACCGCTATCATGCTAACATAAGTCTACAAACATTTTTAGCACTTTCAGAGGTAGGCACTTAAACAAACACAGTTCTATTATGCTAGGTGCTAGCAGGCTAACATCAGCACATTAGCATTGTTAGCATTCTTTAAGTCATTCCAGCCCTTCATGGTATGTTTTCATGGTCAAGGAATGTAAGTATGCAGATATTTATGGTGTAAATCACAATATGGGGGGGAACTATGGCGCTTGCCGGAGGTCTGCGCTCTCCGAGCGCTTTTCTAGACATATCAGGTGAACAGATGTGACGCACAAGTAAGATGAACAGATTTTTTTTCTGTGAACGAGTGAGAGGATTTTCGCCGCATGGACGTCTCTCACCTGCTGTAAGAGAGAGGAGAGCAACTGAAGCCTCTGCTGTTGCTCCGTGTCATTGTGTTGCTCCTGACGCACACGCACACGCACACACACAAACACACACGCACACACACACACAGAAACACGCAAGCCAGCCGTGAGGAAGCGCAAGGACAATGAAAGGAAAAGACAAAGCATGAAAGAAAAAGACATATTTGAAAGAGACAAACATAGAAATGGAGCAAACAGAAGTGTTCTGGCGTCTTTTTAAACATTTTTTTACCTGGTTGTCAGACAGCACCCCGTCCTGGGAAGATGGCGTAACGGCAGGCGAGCTGGCCGCACTGGAGCCGCTCCTCCATTCTGTCACCTCCTTGTCCACGTCCCGCCTGTGCTGCCTCTTGTTGGGTCTATTTCTCCTCTCTCCTCTCTTCTGCTCCCGCTCGTCGGCCACCTCCTCCACGCTCTTCTCCGACCTCCTCTCCTTCAGAGGCGGACTCTTTATCGCCAGCCTGGTCATGTCTTGTCCGTTGACTTGCAAGGCCGCTTCGCTCGCTCTTAATCTGACGCCAGACTTCGACTTGTCTCTTTCCGTGTCTTTGGGCTTTTTCGGCCACTTCTCCTCGTCGGACGAGCTGCTCTCTCTGCTGTTGGTGCGGCTCCTGACCAGCTTGCTGATTCTGGACCGCAGCTCTTCTCCCAGGGAGTCGGCGGGGCCAGACGTGGGGCCAGAGCTGGTGTGCTGGGGCCCGGGAGTGACTAAAAGAGGGCTACTTGGGTCCGCTGAATTCGGGGCAACTTTGTCCAAATCTTGGGGCTCGGGTGCGATGTTGTCCGGTGCCGCAGCGCTCACTGGCAGCGCGTCTGGTCCTGGCTGGTCCTCACTTAAGCCCCTCTTCAGGAGGTCATTGAGAAGAAAGCCACTGCTCTCCTTGAGGGGAGAAAAATTCACACACAAAATAGACAAAATGACAACATTCAAAAGTCCACAAGCTCATACCCGCGGCCATGCAGGCGCAGACGCTCAGACGGCCCAAGAGTGCGGCCTTCACGCTACACCAGAGTTTTTGAATGGTGTACATCGGTCAAGTCAATTCAGTTATCAATAATCCAGCAATAATAAATTGAAACTGCCAGAGGCGTCGCCTGGCTTTGAAGGGACAGAAATCCCTCGTTTATCACAGTTAATTGCTTCCAGACCTGTCCGTGAATTGACTTTATATGATTACAAAGGGAATATTTTCCTAGATAGGCCTTCTAAATACGTTTTTAACATTATTAGAGCCCTCTAGACATGAAATAACACCCCTATAGTCACCTTTACAGTCCTATTACTTAATATAGTAGACATAATACGAGAATATAAAACATAAATAAGACTCGTGCACGTGTGTTGCTTTAAATGCGAGGGGACAGGAAGTGACATCGGGTGTTCAGAGTTGAGTTTCAGCTTGGCGTGGGTTAGGGCCGCAACAGTAGACCGGCGAGATTATTGTGCCTCTCGTGAGATCACTCAAACCTGCAATAAAAGTCTGGTGCTTGTGTGTCTCAGCAAACATTACAGTAACATTACTGACACCTAGTGGCCGGTGTATAATACTACATATCAATGCCTTATATTTGTATTTGACTTCATTTAGCCATTTTTATGCTTGAAAATGCTTAATTTAGGCAAAACATTCATATTACTTTTATTATTATCCTAATTATTATTGATAATGGGTCATATTCAACCACAAAACAGCCTCTGAAACCCTCTGGGTTTATTTCAAACAGTGGCAACAAGCACTGGTAAACTGTGGTCTTCATAAGGCTTTATGCTGTGGTACTGTAACAATATATAAAGGATACAAAAAAGCCACTGAATAAATAATCAGGAATGAATGTAACTAAAATTACACATAAACACAATGTTTAGCCAAAGGCACATCAAATACAGACTTCAATAAGGAAATTAAGTCAATATGATGCTTATTAATATAAAAAAAATCGCCATAGTTAGCTTGAATGCTAATGTTAGCATTAATGAACACGAGAGTTACACTGAACAAAAGTGTACAATAGAACTCATACAGCTCTAACAACGGGAATTACAGTAAACCTCACAGCATTAACTTTGGGAAACAAGGATGAGGCGCAAGGAAAGCGAGGAAAAGTACATCTGCCTGTACAACGTCGTCGGAGAAGTCATAAAAAAGATGTTTCAACTGACGCCACAGCGCACTACGGCGGTGCATTCACTGACGGCCGAACACAGTGGGACAAAACAACGCCCAAATCTAAACATTATCAGTGGAGCATAAACAATACAAAACATGGTCAATTATGGGCTTTCTAACAGCCTCAATTATTCGTTAATATGTTTCTAAAAAAAACCGCAATTGAGCATTTTTGGTAAGTTTGTACATTAGTTTTTGACATTATTACAGTAAACAAATTTACATTTGACCTCCTCGGATTTTAGGTGTTTGTGTGTTTTTAGCCACAATATGTTAATACACACGGTCAAAATAAGAAATGTAACTGTACAGTCACATGCAAGGGTGGACTAAAAAAGGAAACCAGCAAGATAAAAAGTGTTGAAGGTGAAACAAACATCAAATCCTTCAATGCACTCTGAAGCGTTAACAGGTTTGGGAGCGCCAACAATAGAAGTTTGTCGCCTCCTAGTGGTGAAACAAGGTTTTACAACAACATTGAAGGCAAGTCTTTCAGCTTTCTTGCATATAATAATTATGAAATATTTTTAATAACTATAAAAACACTTGTTCAAATTGAGTTATTCGGTTTCCAATGCATTTGTTTCTGTATCAACCGTGGAACATGACAATAAAACTCTTGAATCTTGAATAAAGTTTTTTGAATTGAATTCGAATCAAGCATGCTTGCGAGTTATTATTTGTCAGCAGAGAATAAGTCATGTTGGGATATATCAGCCGTCCCCAACCTTTTTGGATCGACGGACCGGGGCTCATTGACCTTATTTATTATGCACTGTGTAAAAGGATGACAGGAACAACATCAAATTAAAAGCACAAAATGAATACAGAGCCACCATCCACCAGCACGAGCCTGGACCCAATAAGGTCATCACATCCTGCCTTCATGCATTCCGACATAGTATCAGCATTTGGGACCAAATATGACGTGAAAGAAAAAAGGGGAAAAGTACAGTATAGTAGTCGGCTGGCACACGCACTATGGTGCGTTCAGGGACCGTCGAACAAAGTGGGACAAGTCCGCTCACAACAAACAACAAAAACATGCAAAAACTTTGGGATTTGTAACTTTGTTATTTTTTAAAATAAAATAATGGCCCATATATTCAAAATTGATATGTTTTAACATAAAATTCAATGTAGTTCCTTACAAATTATTATTATTTTTTAAAGTTTAACGCGGGTTGGGGACCCCTTTTCCAGCAAAAGGAGCAACGATGAGATCAAAAATCTTCTAAAAGCATCTAAAATAAGTAAAACATACATTTTAGATCGCTCTCGTGGTTCTTCGCCGGCGAGAGGCCTTTTTTTTTGCATGTTTTCCCGGGCTTCCCGGTATAAACCGATGGTAGTGCTCTATTCATTCCACTTCTATCGTGGCTTAACAAGAGCAGTTCTCATCAGTCACAAGCCGTTGGTGAGCGTCATTCTTCGTGGGTGCGATGTGTTACCTGAATGGAGCGCGAGTAGTTCTGGCAACCGGACCTGCTCTCGTTTGATGACTCCCTCTTGCTTTTCCGGCGCCGCCGTGACCTTCGGACCGGGTCGTTCTGTTTTTCCTCCGCCTCGCTGCTGTCCCCCATCACCTGGAAAAGCGGCATTTGGTGAGTCCAGATCCTTTTTTCGGCTATAACAATGTTTTTATAGATTTTATTGAGATGTGTTGCTAATATTGTGGCTACCTTATATTGCTATCATGTCATATTATGATTGGAATATACACGCAGTTGTACGTGACTGAACAACAACACACCTTGGGGTTAAAGTTCACGTCCAGCACCCCTGAGAGGAGCGGGTAGGGAGAGAGGTTGTGGTGAAGGTGTTGGTGGTAGAGCGGTTGATGGTAGGGGTGCAAGTAGGTGTCCAAAGGGCCTTTCTTCCTCAGCAGGTTCTGAGGCGGCTTCCGGGGACACGCTGACAGCGCCGACGACGCCTCAGAGTCGGAATTGAGCGTCTCCGTGTTGGTGTACTGGCCCGAAGACGGCGAGGTCACGGGCAGGTGCTGCGTGTACGTCCACTCGGGGTCGTGCTGCGAGTCCGTGTAGTATGTCTCGTCGGACAGCTTGCGGCGGAACTGTTGCAGGGCCGCGCCCCAGCCCCTTCCGTCGTCCTCCTCGGAGTCGGATCCCATCTCGTCGTAGGCCGAGACCACGCCGGACTCTTTTTCCAAGACGCTGAAGACCAGGCTCTTCCTCTTGGTGAGCAGGCTCGGACGGGACAGCTGCGAGCTGTGGAGAGCGATCCAGTTGCCGTCTGGACTCTGGAGGACTGAGGACGCGCCTGGATGAACAAGACAAACGCTTTAGACAGCAAGACGTTTGTAGAAGCGCAACACAGATGACCACCATGTATCCCCGAGGACATCTTCTGGACTTTCTATGCGCTTTTATACGCCGGTGAATGACAGCATTGTGTGTAGTTCATCCTTTGTCAAGTTTCATTAACTTTTTGACTAAAAATGTCACAAATTTGTAAAAATTACAGAATGTAATAACATTTTGTGACCACGCTGAGATCAAGTGAAGCTGACTCTTGCTTGGTTAACTTTTTTATGACACGGGAAACGCTGCCATTAACACAACTAATCAATTCATCTGAATCTATGTTCTCATAACAGCACCAGGTCAAAAAACATGAGCGTTAACAGCTGTGGCTGTAGGCAACCTCCTGATGTAGTATTTGCAACATCGAACAAGATGGCAGCACATTTGCGATTGAGCGGTCACGGTCCTGCAAAGCCAGGGTAAAAAAAAAAAAAAAGTCAACATTTTCCATTGTACTTTCTCATGCACTCCAAATCATTATTAAAGATAGAAAAAATAGCTAGTTAGTCTCTCCAATTAATCCACCTGCTTACAATTAATGAATTAACTTATAACTCATGAATGAACCCCCCCATTTTCATTGATCGCCAATCAGACACAGGGTAAAGATAAACAACTGTTTACATCAGTGGTGTCCAAAGTGCGGCCCAGGGGCCATTTGCGGCCCACGGCTGTTGTTTTATTAGCCCATGGCACATTCTAAAAATATAATTTAACACGAAAAAATCCCCCCAGCAAAAATGGAAAAATCAACAGTAATTTTAGAAGACTAAAGACAAAATATTAAGGGGAAAAAAAGGTCGTAATATTACTAAAATAATCAAAAATGTTAGAATTTACTAGCATAAAGAAGCAAGAAAAAAGATGTCATTTTTTAAAAGTCGTAATATTATGAGAAACAAACAAGGCAACGAATAAAGTTGTAATTTTTGGGAATAAGTCAGAATTACAACAAGAAAATTCACATGGAATAAGTTGAAATAAAATGAAAATAAAACCCTGCAGAAATGGAAAAAAATGAACAAGAATTAAATGAACATATTAAGAGAAAAAAAAAGTCATTCTAACGAGGAAAATAAAGTACAATTTAACCCAATAGGAGGAAAAATAATGTCATTTTAGTGTTGGAATATTTAAAAAATATCTTATTTTCATATTTTATTTTAATATGTTATTTTTCAAAAGTCGCAATATTATAGCAAACAAACAAATTAAAGCTGCAATTTTTGGACAATTAGGTTGCGGAAAATATAATGTTACAAAAATAAAGTCAATATATTACAGGAATAAAGTCATAATTATGAGAGGAAAATTTACAAGAAAAAAAATTGAAATTGTTGAAAAAAAAAACACTCCAGCAGAAATGGAAAAAAAAACAGGTGTAATTTTATGACAATAAAGTCAAAATATTAAGAGAAAAAAGGTTGTATCCTAATGAGAAATTATGCAATTATATGAGAATAAACTCATAATATTATGAGGAAAAAATAATGACATTTTAGTAGCAAAGAGTTGAAATGCAGTATATATGTAAAAAACTTCATTTAAATTGTTTGCTTTTGTTGTTTTTTTTTTTGGGGGGGGGGTGTTTTGTTTTACCTTGTGAGGTGGGGATGCAGGTGATGCTCAATAAAAAAAAATGTCAAACATTGTACTGTATTATTTTATTATATCATAATATTAATATTATGAGAAACCAAATAAAAGTAGGTAAAATAAAATTTTTATTTTTGTAAAATTAAGTTGGGGAAAAAGTTATAATATCATGGAAATAAAGTAAAAATATTATGGGAATGTAGTGATAATATTAGAAACATTTTTTTTTTAATATTATTTAAAAAGAAAGCTGGAATATATGGAAAATTACAAAAAAAAGAATGAAAATGGAAAAAAAGAGCAAGGACCGGAGTTCATACTAATAATATTCTGTATCACCTCCAGTATGTCGCTAAACTAAAATGCATTTTTTTTTCTTGAAACATAACTTTTGAGCTTATCTCCATTTTTCACAATGTGGCCCCTGATTTCTCTTCTAAAACACAAAACTGTGTTGTTTGCAAAAAATCCAACCCCCGGTGTGATGCCTGAAACAAAAGGTTATTACTGGAATTGTCCAGACGGTCGACACTCTTCCAAGTGGGGAGGGACGTGGTCTTGGCCTCCCTCTTCAGAGACGAGTACTCCTGCAAGCTGCCGCCCGTGCCGACCGCCTCGTCCTGAGGAGCCTTCTCGGGAGAGTCGTCACTGGTGAGGGAGAAGGCTGAGCGTGAGCGCTGCAAATACACACACACACACACACACACACACACACACACAGAGACACACACACACACACACAGGTAGAAAGGCACATAAGCGACTACATAAAGAACTAGAAAGGCACTTCATACAGCCTGAGCCAATATAGAAACCTCACCTGTAGGTGGCGCACTAACACCGAGGAGAAACAATAACAGGGAGCATCATTTTGAGGCGGCTGAATGCGCATGCAAGTGTGTCTAATTGGGCTTGTTTGAAGAGGAGCTGATAAACAAGGGCTGTCCCGTGGCGGGCTGAGCTGCCGAGGAAGAATCGGAGTGGATTCCACGCTTACTTTGATCACGACGCAGTGAAACAGCGGGGGAAACGGAACAGGAGGGAAGCCCTGGGAGCACGGCTTTGATGCTTCGCTCACGCACCGGGTGACGACAAATGTCAGCGTTGACAAAAAGTCCCCGCTGACAACGTTGTGTCAGGCTAGCAAGCGTGTGTGAGGTTTGCATGTGTGTTAATTATTAGGAAAAAAAGAGCATCTGCATGTAATGCGATTGTATATTATTATTATTTCTTTCAGGTTTCAGGCAGTTCCTGTGTTGGATGTCAGTGTTACTGGTGTGGACAGACACGCCTCCACGAATGAACACAATTAGCACAAAATGAATGCCGACCCACCATCCACCAGTTCAAGTTCCAGCCAAGTTTTTCCAGAGAGATGATTACATCAGTGCGCTAGCATGAATTAACTTGAGACAAATGTGCACATTAGCACTCAATAAGTCATCAAAACTTACCTTTATGCATTCCCACATAATATCAGCATTTGAGACCAAATATGAGGTGAAAGAAAAATGGTAAAATAATGTAGTAGTCTATCTGTGCGGCATGAGATAAAGTTAGCACACGCACAATGGACATTTGTCAAGTGAGACGGGTGTAACAGAGAGAATCCGGCCACTTTTCAAAATAAAACACACAAAGAAACGAAATAATGGGAATTATTTTTTCTTTCTGTGCGGCCCGGGGTATGGGGATCACTGTATTAGAGAACAACAAACTGACACAAAAGGTCTTCCTTGACGTTTGATGTCAATATTTGGCATCTCAGACTGACCGAGAGGGCGGCGGAAGTCTTGAGGGGCTCTCGGGGTCCTTGTGAAGACGTCTGAGGTTGTGAAGCTGAGGCCTGATCGCTGGGCTGAATCAAGGACTGAGGCTGAGGCCAGACAAAGTCATACTCTGTCTGCATCTCTGAGCGCTTCCTCCTTTGGATGATCTGAGGAACACATGGGAGATGACTTTACTGTCATACCTGGCAACCCCCCCGTTTTCACAGCGATACTACCACGTTTTGCCCTTCTTTCCCCGCGCCCTCCCTTTTAATAGTTTGTGGCATTTTTCTGGAACATTTTCAAACGTAAATGTTGACAGGTATGCTTACTGTGAATAAAAAAAAAACATGGCATAGTGAAAGCAAAAAATAACCCTACAAAATAATGACTGTTAATAATAATAATAATAATAATAAAATAAAAAACAATATAAATAATCACATTACTCATGGTAAGCATACCTATCAATGTTTGTTTCTGACAATGAGCACATTTTTTGGGGAAAATGAGGGAAAATAAATCATTCTTATTATTATGACTCCATTATAGAAATATTATAATACAGTATAATAATGACAATAACAACAATAACACCAATA
The DNA here is from genome assembly GCF_027744805.1 of Dunckerocampus dactyliophorus. Lineage (NCBI taxonomy): Eukaryota > Metazoa > Chordata > Actinopteri > Syngnathiformes > Syngnathidae > Dunckerocampus > Dunckerocampus dactyliophorus. The sequence continues at coordinate 4,003,935 of NC_072839.1, read as the reverse complement.
TTACTACTAATACTAATAATATTTATTATTTTCACTCATTTTCTGGAAAGATTCCCTTATTTTCAAATGCAGTTGCTGCTGGGTATGCTTACTGCGAGTGAAAAAAAAACACGTCTGGAAGCAAAACCCTAACATGTCCACGCAAATGCAAGCCAATCAAGTCTTAATGAAAAGGTGAAAGGCTATCAAGCACACGGCGTGGTGATAAAGACCTGCAACAGCAGTTTCAAAAGACCAAAGCAATTAGATGAACATTAGTGTGCTCTCGTGTTATCGTTCCACCTTATTGGAATGCAGATATCGTCATGTGCGGGTTGATTACAGCAGATGGATCATTGTTTACATATTAGCCAAGCTTGACATGGAATAGTAGGAATAGGAATGTGAAAATAAACCACCTTGATGTACCTTTTGTACAATAGTTGTGGCGAGTTCCTCTATGAGCTCTTCTTTGTGGTCCCGCAGATACCGAGCCTCATTCTGCTTCTCCTGTACACACACACACACATACACACACACACGCACGCACACACACACACACGTGCAGGCATTGCTTTAGGTGCAAGTCTTTACTGACAGGTGAGAGAGACAGAAGGAGAAAGAGGAATCCAAGATTACCAAACTGTCGCTGAACTCCTCCGCCTTGGCGATGGCTTCCTCTATGGCCTCCTCAGCAACACGCAAAGCGACTGTGAGCGTCTCAGCCATGCTGTGTCCTGGGATGGCACAAATGAAGCACACTTAGGAATGGACGATGGACGATCACGTTCCAGCATAGATTGGGGTGTCCAAAGCGCAGCCGCACGGCCACTTGCAATGCACGGCTCTTTTTAATTGGCCTGCAGCACATTCTACAAATATCATTTAACACCAAAACTACAAAAAAACCAGCAAAAATACAAATAATGAGCAGTAATTTTACAAGAATAAAGTCACGATAATAACAAAGTTGTCTAACAGGAAAAAGTCATAATATTATGAGGCAAAATAAGGTTATTTTAGTCGCATAAAGTTGAAATATTGAAGACAAAAGACGTTATTTCTTTCAAGTTGTAATATTATTATGAAAAACACACAAAATAAAGTTGGAATTTTTTTTTAAATGAGTCAAAAATAATAGTCAAAATATTATGGGAATAAAGTCAGAATAACCAGAAGAAAATTTTCAGGAAGAAAGTCGAAATAGTTGAAAATAAAAATAATAAATAACAGCAGCAATGGAAAAAATTGGTGTTTTTAAGAGAATAAAGTCATATATTAGGGAAAAAAAGTCACAATTTTATGTGAATAAACTCAGAATATTATGAGGAAAAATAATGTCATTTTAGTAGCATGGAGTTCAAATATTAAATCATTAAAAAAAATGTTGTAATATAAGAAACAAACCAAAAAAAGTGTTGAAAAATTAGGTTGTGGAAAAGATTTAAAAGAATAAAGTCAAAAATATTATGGAAATAAAGTTTAAAAAAAAGGAAAATTGAAAAAAATAGCTGTATTTTTAAGAGAATAAAGTCAAAATATTAGAAAAAAGGTTGCAATTTTATGAGAATAATGTCATAATATTATGAGGAAAAATAATGTCAATTTAGTAGTAATTGGATTTGAAATATTAAAAAGGAAAAATAATTTTTAAAAAGTCGTAATATTATGAGAAACAAACCAAAAAAACTAAAAAAGTTGTAAATTTTGGAAAATTAAGTTGTGGAAAAGATTTACAAGAATAAAGTCAAAATAAGCAGAATAAATATGACATTTTTTGGGGAAAAAATAGCTAAGAGATCAAAGTCAAAATATTTGAAAAAAAAGGTCGCAATTTTATGAGAAAGTCATAATATTACAAGGAAAAATAATGTCAATTTATTAGCATGGAGTTGAAATATTTAAAAAGTCGTAATATTATGAAAAACAAACAAACAGCAAAAAGGCGGAATTTTTTGAAAATTGGGTTGTGAAAAAAAAGGTCATGTTATGAGAATAAAGTCAAAATATTATGAGAATAAAGTCATAAGCAGAAACGGGGGAAAAAATGCTGTGTTTTTATGAGAATAAGGTCCAAAATATGTTAAAAGTAGTGTGAAAAATTAAAAAGACATTTTCCGAGCGTATCATATCGTATAAGAGCCTTTTAATCATTTTCGTAGCATGGAGTTGAAATATTAAAGAAAAAAAACATTTGTTTTAAGTCATAATATTATGACAAAAATAAAACTAAATAAAGTCATCATTTTTTGGAAATTAGGGGAGTTCTAAGTTCTATTATGATGGAAATAAAGTCATAATATTACAAGAAGAACATTTACGAAGGTTATTTAAGAAGAAAGTTTAAATATTTGGAAAAAACCCCAGCAAAAATGGGGTTGGGGGGGAAGCAAACACTGACGTTCATACTAATACTCGTCTTTTCCACCTCTTTTCCAAAGCTGAGATGCAGTTTTTTCTTGAAGTCCATGTACGTTTTTAGCATATCAACATGTGCTGCTTTGCAAAATATCCAAGTAGCCCTTGCATGTTGTTCATTCATTGTTCAGCATGTAAGTTTAAGCGCCCTTAGAGAGCGTGGATCCTCGGAGGTGGCATTGTCCCGCCTTGGGAGAGGTCTGCACTTTACTGGATGTGTGTGTGTGTGTGTGTGTGTGTGTGTGTGTGTGTGTGTGTGTAAGTGGTGGATTTATGTGCAACGTTCTAAAGGGTTCTACCACTTTTACTGCTTCTTTCGCCTTCAGACGCGCTCCTTTACACAAAGGCCTATTTGTTATTTGGCCAATTCATGTAAAACATAAAACGGAACAAATGGTGGGGAAAAACAAGAAGAAGAAGAAGAAATCAATGAAAGCAGAGAGTAAAGCTCGAATGTGCCCTCACCTTCACTCTGTTTGTAGAAGACGGAGTCGCTGCCGCAGACGCTGCCATCGTTGTCGTTGCAGAAACTTCCCTCGTGAACGCTGCTTTCTGCGGGAGAGAGCGAGAGAGGCGTCGAGTGCAACCTTCAATCTGACGCGCTGTCACATCATGCAAACACAGTGCTCGTATCAAAGGCTGTAAATAATGTAGCACGCTCGGCTGCCGACACCAAAATCCCCTTTTGTGCTCCCGTCGACCGTCTTCCCAATTGCGTTTTGACAAAATGACATTCAGTGGAATTTGAAATTCATGTGAGAACACCTTGGGAGCAAACGCCACAATCCCTCATACATTCCTCAACAGACTCCAATAGAACACCATAGTGTGTCAGTAGTGTTACTTTCATGTTTGGCGAGACACACAAGCACCAGCACAAGCACTTGATCACCGGAACAACAAACTTTTATTGCAAATTTGAATGATCTCACAAAAGGACCAATGTAATTCATGCAAAGCTACAACTCAACTCTGAACCCCCAAAGTCACTTTCTGTCCGCCACTCACTCTTGGACCCCTCGGGAACACATTTATAGCGACACACACAAGTCTTATTTATGTTTTAATATCTTATTTTCTCTTATTATGTCTCCTATATTGGGTAATAGGAGTGTAAAGGTCTTCATAGGCGTGTTATTTCATGTCTAGAGGGCTCTAATAATGTTAGACGTATTTAGAAGGTCGTAAACAGGACTTCCATGCGCCCATGCATCCATCTTCTATGCACCTTATCCTCATTAGGGTCGCGAGTATGCTGGAGCCTATCCCAGCTGACTTTGTGCGAGAGGCGGAGTACAACCTGGACTGAGGTTTTCCATGCTCCAACAATGAAAATATTCCATTTACGAATGAGGAATGCTACTTCACAGAACCCCCCCCCCTCCCCAAAAGGCAAAAAATCCCAGTGATATTCATACAACCCAAATGCAAATGCAACGAGGATTTGTTGATGTGTCTAAACTGAATACATTACTTTGAGATTTATTACTGCATTTATTCTGCAGCCTTTTTGTGAATAAAAAAAAAGAGAATAAATGCAGCTTCAGAGAAAGTGCCACGGTGAATAATACGGTTACTATTTCACGTCACCCCCCCGAACATGAATACAAATTCCAGAGCAAACAAAAGCAGCCATAACTCAGAACCAGCCTTCCAAACCAAAAATCCTGGGCCCGTCTCTCCTGCTCCTCCTCCTCCAGCTGCACCGCCCATGTGACAGTCCGCTTCTGTTGTCATTTTTTTCTTTTTGCCTTCAGGGTGCCAGAACCACTTAGCGACCTCTGCCATAACAAACGGTCACGCTGCCAAGAAGACACGCCACACTTCAACTGGGACTGCTCTATTGCCATTGGACGGGCCTCCAGTCGGCGCCTTTAGGAAAAAAGGCATGAAGAGAACTTCAGTGCACGATGAAGCCCTGTTTACCTAAGAGCAGCATGCGTGGCGTGTGCAGCGCATCCAGCAACCACAAAGCGTGGAAGAGTCCTTGTCTCAGCGTGATTGATGCCAACATCGACAAAAAGTGCTCTGCGCTCGCTTTGTTGCACCTGCGTTGGACTGTCGGCTCTCGCGGGGCCGACAATTATAAAGAAATGAATTAAAAATACATTGAATTACAAATCAATAAAAATAAACCAATAAAAGTAAACATAAAGTTCAAATTCAAATTCAAATAAAAGTAAAAAAAAGTTGTAATCCAACAAGAAAAAGTCGTCATTTTCTGCTAAATTAAATTATAAATAAAAATAAAATAAGTGCGGCCCGGGGGGGGGGGGCTATTTGCGGCCTAAAAATATGATTTAACAAGAAAAGCCCCCCAAAAAACCCCCACCAACAGCAAAAATGGAAAAATCTTCAGTAAATTTACAAGCATAAAGTCAAAATATTAAGCGAAGAAAGTTCTAATCAAACGAGAAAAGTCGGAATTTTACAAGAATAACGGAATATTATGAGGAAAAAGAATGTCGTTTTAGTAGCACAAAGTTGAAATACATAGGAAAAAAACTTTTAAAAAAAAGTGGTAATATTATGAGGAACAAACACAAAATAATTTGTAATTTTTGGAAAAATAGGTTGTGCAAAAAGTTACGTTACGAGAATAAAGTCCAAATATCAGGCGAATAAAGTCATAATTACAAAAAGAGAGTTGAAACAGTTGGGGAAAAAAAACAGAAATTGAAAAAAAAGCTGTAATTTTACGAGGATAAAGTCCAAATATTGAGAAAAACAAGAAAATAAGTCAAAAATTTTACGAGAATAAGCGCGTAATATTATTACGCTCATTTCAGTGGCATAGAGTTTTAAATATGAACGAAAAAACACGTTACTTTTTGAAAACAAAACAAAAGTTGTAATTTTTGGAAAGTTAGGTTGGGGAAAAAGTTCTAATATTATGGGAAGAAGGTCAAAATATTGTGGGAATAAAGTCATAATATTACAAAAAGAATATTTACAAAGATAAGTCAAGAGGAAAAAGATTTGGAAAAGTAAACAAACTAAGAGCAAAAAAAGAGATAAGAGCAAAGTTGATACTATTAAGAGGCTTTTTGTGAAATATATATAACTTTACAACATATCAAAGTGGCCCTTGCATACTTTTCTTTCACATTTTTCACTGTGTGGCCCTCGATGGAAGACGCTTGGACACCCCAGGTGTAAAGGATGGATGGCTGGATGGGAACATGGGTGTAGTGTCACAGAGGACCAATAGAGGGCGCTTATTGTCCAACTGCTCAATGTTTCAGTTCTTTTTGCACACCTTGCTGTCCTCCAACAACAAAATACATAACAGGTGCGTGATCCATGATTGACGATCCATGAGTACTAAAAATGATCAATTGATGACCTGCTTAGACTGAATGAGATGTGTTTTCTGCAGGACAAAATGGCCTCATTCAAATATGTTTGACCAAAAAAAATGTACGGGATTGCAAATACCGAATCGTAAATGTGCAGGGATCCACTGTATTCCTGGCTAATTCCAAGTCAGCCCACATCGACAGTTTGTTTCTATCCCAAACTTGGGATAGAATGCGAGCCAATGCTAGCTAAATAATGCATTTCATCTTTTACTAACTGAACAACAATGACCAGCTGTCACAGCAAGCCTTTTAAAGGCTAACCATCAAGTGCGTGCATGCAAACATGCTTAAATAAGAACTTAATAGTCTTTATGGGGGCGTGTGAGCATGCTGATATTAGCACTTAGCTCTACACTGTTCCGTCATCCCTTCCTGAATGCACGCCATCCTGCAGCACATCCCCGCACCAACAAATGGCAAAAGTTGATTAAAAACATTTTAACACACGGCTCGCTCTTACCCCTCCAAACCCTCCTGCTAGCTTGACATTGACGTTTCTGATTTCTGCGTTTATGGTTTTTGTGAAGCCGCCTCCACCTGAAGCGGCTAGCGGTGGCACAAGGTTCCGCGCCGTGCAGGAAAGCCGAGTCTACATAATCCATACTGCCGGCCTGTTGCAAGTCCAGTAACAACTCAGCCATGATATATGAACCTGTGAAGCTGGACTGTTCCATATACAGTAAGTTTCTGTTTTGCAACGATGGCGCGTTCAAGAACCGCCAAACAAAGCTCGAAATCTCAACACTTGACGAAAAAACACAGTCAGTGAAGCATCAAGAGATACATTTTTTTTTTTTTCTTCAAACAGTGATGCATGTATGCTGTACATTTTGCCTGGATCATCATTTTATCGTTTATCATCATATTATTTAGACAATAAATCTTTCCCAACTTAGGGTGAATGAGTTGTATTTTTGGAAAAAAATAAACATTTTTACCAAAAATGTGTAAATGTGCAGGGATTCACAAAATTCTGATTGTGCACGGTGTGTTGAACACACACAATAATCCCTCGTTTATGGGATTCATTGGTTTCTGACCTGACCGTGATAAGTGAATTTCCGTGAAGTAAGTTGCCTTATTAATAAATCAAATATTTCCACAGTCAGAGCGCAAAAAAACCTGTTTATGATCTTCTAAATACGGTTTATGACATTATTATTAGGCCTTTAGACATGAAGCGACACCCTTATACACTCATATTACCCAATAGACTAGACATAATAAGAGACAATAAGACATAATATAGACTGACGCACGTTAGCAGTGGGAGAGTTCCTTGTTCTTTTTGGGTTTTTTAACTTCCTGTTCTGTACAGTACTTCCTGCTGTGGATATCATCTTATCAGTGTAACATTACTGACACCTAGTGACGGATGTAACACTACATATCATCGCAACGTCTTTAAATACATCCTTTGTGCCTTATACTTCTATTTTACTTCATTTAGCCTTTATTATGGCTAATTGAATAAAAAGATATGCACAATTTACTTAAAAATGCATTTTTTTTTAACAACTAATAGGCCGCATTCAACCACAAAACAAGTGATGACTTATTAACTAATACATTTTATCGAGCGAAGCCGCAAAATTCGAAGCGCAAAGTGGGGAGGGATTACTGTAGTTTGAAATGATAAACATTGTAAAACTGAATTTGCCCTGAAGGAACATTAAAGGATTGTTGCTGTTCCTCTTAAAGCTCCACTGTGCCAAACTACAGCTTTACAAGGCTGCTAATCAGGAGGGGGACTTCATTACCACGTAACAATATTCTAATGTAACAACAATGTGACAACGTCGACAATAAACTCTCGTCCCGTCGGTTTCAATACGGATTATCACAAAAAGAAATACGCAGACCAAAAAATTGCATGTTGGTTGTTCCTGAAGTGCCGGAAGCATTAGGCCGCGCAGGAAAGTCCAGACGTTTTCCTTCCAATTACAGTGAAGCATCTGGCGGCGAGCGGCGTCTCATTAACAACACAACTCTCACAACAAAGGGATGAACTGACAAGGATGTCTGCTAACATCACAACAGTTGGGGGGAAAGCAAACAAGCCTTGACGCCGGTCTATTATTTTGGCTCTTCTTCTGCTACAGCGATGCCTGGCTGATTGCAATCTGCCATCACATCAAACATGCGTGCACTCAAGCAACTCCAGCCTTCTTTTGGAATATTTACACCTTCTCATTCTCAGCCGCGCCATTGCTTATGGCGTGGCTCTAAGACGCTGCCTTACACACTCCTGTCTCCATATCCATTACCGACATGAAATAACACCCCATACTCACCTTTACACACCTATTCCCCAATACAGTAGACATAATAAGAGAAAATAAGACATAAAACATAAACAAGACATAATACAGACTCACATGTTAGCATTGAGAGAGTTCCTTGTTGTTGTTCCTACCTAGTCCAATAAAATAAAACTAATAAAATTACACCCGTATAGTCACCTTTATACTCGTATTGCCCAATATAGTAGACATAAGAGAAAATTCGACATGTAAGACATAATATAGACTCACACATGTTAGCACTGAGAGAGTTGCTTGTTGTTGCTCCTACCTAGTCCAATAAAATAAAAGAAAATAAATTAAAAGAAAATAAATTAAAAGAAAATAAAATGCACAAAAATAAAACTAAATAAAGTAAATAAAATACAATAAAATAAAACAAAACAACGTAACGCACCTTTACACACCTATTCCCCACTATAGTAGACATAATAAAAGAAAATACGACATATCAGACATAAGACATAATACAGACTCACATGTTAGCATTGAGAGAGTTCCTTGTTGTTCCTACCTAGTCCAATAAAATAAAATAAATAAAAAAAGAAAATACAATAAAATAAAAAACAACAACAAAAAAACAATAAAACGACATAAAATACAATAAAATAAAACAAGACAATGTAACACAATGCAACAAAATAAAATAAAACAAAAATAAAATCCTTCTAGACATAAAATAACACCCCTATAGTCACCTTTAAACTCTTATTGCCCAATATAGTGGACATAATAAGAGAAAATAAGACATAACAGACTCACACATGTTAGCATTGAGTCAGATAGCTTAAGCAATGATGAAGGGAAAAACTGCATGCGGAAAAGGTGTAAAAAAAAAAAAAGTAATATGAAAATGAGTAAAAAAGAAGAAAAACAGTATATATCTTGTGCAATGCTGAGGGAAAAAATAATGATATTAAATAAAAGAACTAAAATAAAATGAATAGAATTAGTGATACATATAATATTTTTTTAAATATTCGTCTAAACATCTAAAAGGACAAAGAAAGAGGCAAATACGTTTGACGTTAAACGTGTGTCTCCAACATGTCATCCTGGTGTAAGAAATTGTGGGAATGAGTCAACTCCATCCATCACGCCAATCCAAAAACTTCAGAAGTTGCGTCCGTGCTGGACTACTGGCAACGGATCAGTCGAGGAACCAGAAAACCCGCCTAATTCGTCCTGACAGCAAATGTCAAGCGAGCAAAATCTGCTCCATCTGACGAAGGGCAGAGCTTCAGCCTGCCCTCCTCTCGTCTTCACATGCCACCACCACCACCCCCCCGTGCGCTTGTCCAATTACCGCAGCGACAGTCGCCTCCACTGCAGACATCCAAGTGGCGCTGGGCTTCTATTTAACATGCTGCCTGTCCTGCACTATACGCTAAGGAACAGCACTTCGGCTCAAGGAACACAGACAAGAGAAATGATGACTTCCTTCTGGGTGTCTGAGCATCGCTGGTCGTTTCTCATCATTCCACCCAGCAAGGGAAAGACAATCATTTCAGCCTCTTTCTTTCACTTCCCACTGACATAAATGAGCGCAGAAACGCGACTTTACTGGGTAGTTGCTCTTCTTTCCTCACCGTGGCATACTGTAACAGAATGGCCGCCTATTAAAAGGAGCTCAAGTATTTACTGTCAACCAGTGACGTCCCACAAAAGTTAGTAAAGTAATCCCTAACCCCTTTTTTGCTTCGAATTTCATAGCTTCACTCTGTCACGGTTACTCATAAATATATCATTAAAACATGCTATTTCGGGTCTGAATACGGACCGTTATTAGTCAAAAATATGCACAGATAAGCAAATTTGACATTTTATGCCTAAATTAAGCATTTTCAAGCATAAAAATGGCTAAATGAACTAAAATACAAATACAGTGGAACCTCGGTTAGCGTCCGCCCCGGTTAGCGTGGTTTTCGGTTAACACAGAAAATTGTTTGCGTTCATTTTCCGGCCAGGGTACAATATGGTGTGTTACTTATACACTGCGTGAGTTCAACTGTATTCTTAATGTATTTTTAATCACAAAACGTCCCTGTTAGCATCCTCAGCTTGCTAACAAAATGGCAGCCGGAGCTAGAAGTCAGCTATGTCACCTGTCTATGATGTCATCATCGGTTGCCTCTCAAAAATGTCAACACAAAACACATTTAGATAGTTTCAGATGCATAAAGCAATTCTACATGCATATAAATGGTGAATGAAATGGATAAATGACCATTTAAAGATTAAACTTTTACATTAATCGAAGACGTGACGTTGCCAAAGAAACAGGCAGCGAGATCAACATCTTCCTCTTCAACGCCACCTTCCTGTTTTGCCGTGACTTACTGTATTTCTTGAAATCTATTCAGTGTTTCTCACCTTCTTCATCAAAATGCTGCCATTTGCAACTTTCTTTGGCTCAATTTTGGGTTACTGAAGTGTCAAACTTGATTGAATTCAAGAAATTACTCAAAAACAGGAAGGTGATGCTGAAGAGGAAGGTGGTGACCTCGCTGCCGCGTCGTGTTTTTGGGAACAGTCACGTCAAGGATCACGTCGATGAAGGTAAAAGTGACCTTTCATTCATCATTTAAATGCATCTGAAATTATTTTGTGCATGTAAAATTATAAAAACGTGTGTTGTCGTAACATTTTTGGCTTTCTGGAACGGTTTAATTGAATCTATATGATTTCTTATGGGAAAAATCGATTCGGTTAGCGGCCGTTTCGCTTAGAGTTGGACCTATTTTAACGATGCTAACCAAGGTTCCACTGCATAAGGCATTCAGGAGACTCACTCAAAGACCTGATCGCCGGAACAACTGGCTTTCATCGCAGGTTTGAATGATCTCACAACAGGCATAGTAATCCCCAACACGGGCTACTGTTGCGCCCGCAAGCCACAGCTAGCTAAAACTCAACTCTCAACCCTCCACATCACTTCGTCACACACGACCACAAGTCTTATTTATGCCTTATTTTCTCTTATTATGTCTACTATATTGGCTAATACGAGTTTCAAAATGACTATAGGGGTGTTATATCATGTCTGGAGGACTCTAATAATGTTGAAAAACTTATTTACAAGGTTGTAAACAGGTTTTCTATGCTCTAAAGACAAAAATATTCCATTTATAAATAAGAAATCGCAGATATTCCCTTATTGCAGTCGTGTCTGGAACCAATTAATGGCAATAAATGAGGGATTCTTGTATATTAAACCTTTAAATTGAGGAGTATGTACAGTAAGAGGCTTTATGGATTTTAGGATATTCACCACTCTATGGCGCACCAAAACCTTGTTAATATCAGGCTCGGCGACAAAGACAATCCACACTCTTGCTTCCTTCCCTGCTGCTCCACGTCTCCATTTTCCCCTCGGCGAGAATATTGCGTTTGAAAGGCGATAATATATTTTGACATTTCCAAAGTCACTGTTATCTCCCTGGTGGTGGTGGTGGAGGTGGGAGGCCTTCCACAGACGGGGATGCGACAACAAACACAAACGACAGGAGAAAAGTGGGACAACAGTAATCCCCTGTTTGAAATGAATGAGATTTCTGAGGAGAAAAAAAAACAACTAAAATTCCTGCATGCGATACTTCCCAACAGTCCCGTCGCTTTGCATCTCACGGCAAATAGCGTGACGCCGCGACATAAAAGCATTCTAGCGACGTAGAAGAGGCGCCACGTGAGCTCATGTTGAACCCTATGCAGTTCATATATTATAAAAAGAAGCTGAGCCACAGAGGAAAAGAGGAAAGAAGGGCAAAAAACTGTTTTCTCCATATTGGGCTCACTCCCACAGGTCCTCAAATAAACTTGTTTTGAACTCTTTTGGATGATTTGACATTCAGTGAAAATCAAACATGCTGTGAAGCGAGAAGCTCGACCTTGAAATGTTAAAAGCCAGACAAAGTTTGACTTTCTTTTGAGTAAGATGCACTGAAGCTGCTTCTTTCAGAGCAAAACTAAATGTAAGTAAAATGTTTAGCCAGTGAATATTTTACAAAGAGAAAAGTGTTATTTTCCTATAAATAACAACACAATATGGCTAATATGGGTGTTCACCTGAACCACAACCTGGACTGGACTGACAACACCACTGCATTTTATTCAAAAAAGGTCAGAGTAGGCTCCATCTGCTCAGGAGGCTGAGGTCTTTTGGGGTACATGGGGCACTCCTGAAGACCTTCTATGTCTCAGTGGTGGCCTCTGCCATCTTCTATGTAAGCAGCATCACAGCAGCTGACAGGAAGAGGCTGGACAAACTGATAAAAAAGGCCAGCTCTGTCCTGGGATGTCATCTGGAACAGGTGGAGGAGGTGGGCATGAAGGACAAAGACCCCCACCGCCTCCAACACACGCTCACTGCACTAAGGAGCTCCATTAGTGGCAGGCTGATACAGCCCAAGTGTGTGATGGAGAGATATCGCGGGTCTTTCCTTCCTGTACTCTATAATCAAAACTGCTCCAAAAAATCCTGTATGATAAGCATGCAACTAATGCAATAAACCGTGCAATAACTGTGCAATAAACCTGTGACGTGGTCAACATGTATATAATATAGTGTATATAACTTCTGATCTGCATTACCCTGTTTTTGCACTTTATTTGTTCTTGTTTGCTTTGCACTGCACTCTTGTACTTGTACTCGCTGCTGTAAACCTGAAATGTCCCCGTGTGGGACTAATAAAGGCATATCTTGTCTTATCTTAATCCCTCACCACACTTTGCGCATCAAATTTCGTAGCCTCACTCGATCCTGGTTTTTCAAGCATACATTCATTCATAAATCATGCTGATTCATGGTTGGATACGGCTTATCACTAGTGAAAAAATATGCATATTTCAGCAAATCTGACTTTTTTTTTAAAGCACTTCGAAGCATCAAAATGGATAAATGAACTAAAACGTCGATATGTAGTGTTCTACACTGGCCACTAGGTGTCTGTATTGTTACATTGATGAGACAATAGCCACCGCAGGAAGTACTGTACAGAACAGGAAGTAAAAAAAAAAACAAGTCAATCTCCCACTGCTAACATTTAAGTTTATATTATGTCTTATTTATGTCTTATGTGTTTTATTTTCTGTTATTATGTCAACCATATTGGATAATAGCATCATGCTTTGTGAGCTAGCCTACATGACAGGCTGTTTTACGTTCTCTTTTATGCCTTAGTTCTGGTTTTGAAGTAACTTCCTGTTCCGCTTTTACTTTCTGCCCATGCGCTCCTGGCTCTGATTTGTATTTGCCCTTATTTGGTTCAGCTGGTTGCTGGTTCATTGCGCTTTATGCCTGTTTCTGTCGCTGGATCTCTGCCGTGCAGTTATCATGAATAAACAGGCGTTTTACCTGCTCTTGGGTCTTTCTCTCCGCACCCTGGGGTCGTGCCACAACAAAAAACAGGTTTTCCATGCTCTACCTATGAACTATTTTGCGGGTCTAGAACCAATTAATCGTGATAAACGAGGGATTACCGTGAACAAATACTCAAATATAAGAGGATCCTTCTTTTCTGGAATAAAAGTTTTTCAGACAAAATCAACAGCGAAAAAGACAATCAGGGTCTCGGCTGCACCTCCCCAGGTTACTGGTGTGTGTGTGAGTGACAGGAAGAAAAGCTCTGACTCGCGTAGGAAGCAGACCTCCATCCATCCATCCATTTTCTATGCCGCTTATCCTCATTAGCGCCGCGGGGGTATGCTGGAGCCTATCCCAGCTGACTTCGGGCGAGAAGCGGGGTACACCCTGGACTGGTGGCCAACCAATGGCAGGGCACATATAGACAAACAACCATTCACACTCACATTCCTACCTATGGACAATTTAGAGTCACATGCATGTTTTTGGCATGTGGGAGGAAACCCGAGTACCCGGAGAAAACCGATGCACGCACGGGGAGAACATGCAAACTCCACACAGAGATGCCCAACGGAGATTCAAACTTCCCGATCTCCTGACTGTGTGGCCAACATGCTAACCACTCGGCCACCGTGCGACCCGGGGAGTAGACCTGTTGACGCCAAATATAGCGTCTTTTTTGCAGTTTTCTATGTGAAGATAATTTTTTTTCCCACCAATGATAGATTGGCATAAGTACCAAAATGTACACGATAGGACCGAAAAATGAAGTCGCCTCAGTGCCTCATTTGGGTGCTAAATGAATGCAGACTCAGCCACCCCCAACAAGTGACTGAAGGTGACATTTTGCACATACTGTAGCATCCTGACAGAGACACACGCGCTCTTTTACAACTTTATTGCAGACCTTAACACGCCGACAGCAGCGCTCCGTTGTGGTTTCGAGGTGCATGCCCAGCAGGCCAAACTGAAATGGAGCGCTGGCCTGGTCGGAGTCAGAGGAATCAAATCAGAGGAAGTGGTTGTATGTTTCTCTGAAATTCAGAACAACACTTGATCTAATTTGATTGTTTTCCTATGGTCTAACTTGGAAAGTGCAAACATAGTCTGTTCTGTATTTGCTTAATTTCATCACGCACCGGATTAGGGAGGAAAAAAAAAATCAACAATGTTGTTACATCATCATTGTTGCTCTACTTTCAGCCTGGGCTTTTACGACGTGGCCCAGAAACTCAAAATAATGGTCTCCCGTTCAAATAGCGGCGACGCCTCAGGAATGTAAAACCTTCTCATAAACGCCATCGCTGAAGCATTGTCGTATTTGATATGTGCAGCGGTAACGCTGGCTTTTATTTCTTTATTCATCGCCCCGGGAGCGATTCTCGCCAAATCAATTGTCGGTAGGTGGGAAATGGCGGCTGACATGACAGTCGTCGAGGGGGCGGTGGGTGTTTTACATCGATCACGTACCCTTGCAGAATGCGTGACCTTCAAGCAGGCGGCGAGAGAGAAAAAGGAGACAGCGATTTGCGCCTTTCATGTACATCATCTCCAGCGGAAGGAGATAAGGCTTGTGTGTGTGTGACCAGCAAACAAATAGCGTGCGTCCGCATGTCTTTGCTGCAATGTCTCAACCCAGACGACTATCATGCAATTACTATCATAAAATAATACATATCATTATTATTATTATTATTATTATTATTATTATTGTTTGCTCTCTTTTGACTATTACAAAAAAATACAATTTTTTATCCGAATAATTTGCTTCTTATGACTGTATAAAACCATAAATTATGTAAATATAAGGAAAAGTGCAAATAAGACGAATGAACACCGGGATCGGCGATAGAACCAGCAACCACCGGGTTGGAAAACAACCACCTCCTGAGCCATGTCACCCTATAGAATAGGCAGAATGGCTCAGTAGTGGAAAATGGAAAAATTTGAATGATTTTCCTCCAGTAGGGGGCGTTAAACAGATTGCCTATGCATTTTCAAGGAGAAAATTACCACAGAATATGACAAAAATTACAGTACATGAAACAAAATTCTTCATAGATGGCCAACATGTCCTGGATGAGCTGAAGTTAGAAGAAGTACAAAAATAAATGATGAAAAATGTGTGAATGCTGGGAAGCATTCACACATTTAATAATAATGCATTAATACATTAACATTAATAATAATAATATATAATAACATGTAATAATAGCAATAACAATACATTCCAGTAAAGGACCACATCACTCTGCCTGCTAACAAAAATGGCCACAAAGGTTTTCAGTCAGTTCCACCAGTCATCCTGAACATTCCCCTCATCCAGTTTAGCCCAAAGTCTGACCTGATTTATCCCCTCAGTCCTCCCTTCATCCATTTAATCCAGCCTACTGGGGTTTGAAATAATGCCCTGTGGAGGCAGACTGATCATGCCGCAGCCGGGTCACAACAATGCTATCAGGAGGAGAGAAGCTCCTGCTGCCATTCACTTCGGACCAAAAAGAATTGGACTGCAGCCTCAAGCAGCACCGGGGTGGGCAAACTACGGCCCGCAAGGTAATCGCTGTGAGGACATCACACACACACGTGTGAGAGTCCACACTGACAGGAGACGATGAGGTTACCTGGGAGATCAGATAGCGCTCCTCTCTCGATAATGTGCTTCCTATACAGAGTCTTCAAAACCTTGGCGCTGCCGAACCTCTTGAAGCGCCTCTTCACATTGTTGTAATACCATTCCAGGGACTGGGTCCTTAAAATCCTGCAAACGAGGCACAAAACCACAGAGAGGCATTAGAACGTGGAATATTCACAACACAACAACAATGGAGGAACAAAACTACTGGTCAGGGTTGGAAAGCCAGCCACCGTAAGCCATTCAATATGCTCATCATATTCTATAAGGATATCCTTTATGTCTTTGGATTAGAATATGACTTCAGAACTACATTAAGCAATTTCAGTACAAATACCTAGCTAGTAGTACAGCAGGGGCGTCCAAACCTTTTCCACAGGCGACAACATACTGAAAAATGAAAGGATGTGATATTTTGTAAAGCAACCCATGTAGATGTGCTAAGACGTTATATGATGTCATATCATATGTAATATTATAATCTCATGTCATGTAAAGTCATGATGCCATATTCTGACTTTATTCCCATAATATTGTGACTAAAATGACATTATTTTTCCTTATGCTCGTAAAATGATTAAGTATTCATTACAATTATTCTTGTAAAAATGTTTTATTAACGTTTAATGAATTAATATGTTGACTTTATTCTAGTGACGTTACAGCTGTTTTTCCACTGGTGTGTTTTTTTTATTTTCCAACTATATACTCTGACTTTATTCTCGTAACATTATAACTTTTTCTGCAACGTCATTTTCGAAAAATTACAACATTGTTGTTTTATGATTAAAAATGCTTTTTTTTCTTAATATCTCAACTCAGTGCTACTAAAATGACATTTTTCCCCTCATATTATTATTTAGAGTTTATTCTTATAAAACTGCAATTTTTTCTTTTTTTCTAAATATTTTGACTTTATTCTCATAAAATGACAGCTGTTTTTTCCATTTCTACTTTTATTTACTTTTCTACTATTTTATTTTAGCTATGTACTACATTTTCTTTCTTCTAGTAAATTTCCCTCTCGTAATTACGACTTTATTCCCATAATAATTTCATTTGCTCTCATAAAATAATAATTTTTTCCGCAACCTCATTTTCAAAAAAATTTAATGTTATTTTATTTTGAAAAATAACGTCTTTTCCCTTTAATATTTCAACTTTATGGTACTAAAACCATGTTATTTTTTCTTGTAATATCATTGCATATTATGTTAAATTGCGATTTTTTTCTCTCGTTACATTACAACTTTTTTCTCTGAATATTTTGACTTTATTCTGGTCAAATTACTGCAGATTTTTCCATGTTGCTTGTTAAATGATACCTTTAGCCCCCGGGCTGCACTTTGGATACCCTTATAGGAAAAGAATAAATAGATGAAAAGCAGCAGTCACGCTATAACAGAGAAAATGTTGTTGTTTTTCACGTGAGCTCCTGTAAAATAGACGGAAGCAGCCTGCATTAATCCTAAAGGGAACGGATCTAGAAGAATCTATGAGTGTAAATTTGTCGCCGCCACTACGGGGAGGGTACTCCTCGAACATTGGCAGTGTGTTTAAATGATACCGTGCTTTAACAGTATTTATTTGAGCGGGCCAATGAGCTAAAGCGTCCTTTCAGGGGATTTGTGGGGTCTCTCAATGAAGGAACAGGAGAAAATAGTAAGAGCATTAACGGGATCCAGTTTGGCCCTCAGGCTCCTTCCCCTCATTCTCTGTGGATTTGTTATCCTCAGCATCATCAGCGGGGACGCTCAATGAGCCTCAGCTTCTTAATTTCCTGCCACAGGTCAGTCTAGTCGCCCACAAACGGAACAGCGATGAGGAAGCAAATAGCAATGAGGAAAGTGCTGCATTTACTGACCTTTTCCCCGAGATGCAAAAAAAAAACAACCCAGCGGTATCAGCGTGGAATCTTAATTGGAATTGTAATCACTATGCAAATAAAGCTGCGCAACACATATGCTTGGAATAATAAGTGTAAGAGTCCATTTTGGGTGAGCATATTTTAGGGAAAACCTCCAAAAAAAAGAAGTCATTTCAGTACAATCAAAATGGGGGAAATGACTTTGTTAGACAGAAAAACAGAGGAGAGCGAGGGACTTAGGACGAAAGGGAACGAGGCTTCTCAATGAATGAAGCATGACATCGCTTCCCTGGAGTGATGTGATAAAAAAAAATTTAAAAAAAAGAGCAGGAATAAGAAAGAGTTGGAGCTTTCAAGTGCTGTATGTGAGGCACGAGCTTATGAGGGGGAAAAAAACGCATAATGAGGCTGGGAGAGTCCCTCATCCTGAGCTGCTGCATGAATAAGTAAAAGGGATTCCTATATGGATACTCTCCTGGCACTGTTCCTCTACATTTCCTCCATCATCTCCTACATTTTCATTTTTCCCTGCAGTTCGTTTGCCTTCTGCTCGTCAGAAGATTGATTTGCACGCCTAAATGAGTAAATGAAATATGTAGGGCGATGTGTCGTGGAAATGCAAGAAAATACGGTTTGACTGAGCTGTGGCTTGCTTATGGAGGCTGCTGGGGTGGAGAGAAGAGCGATAGCAGGAGCAATAACAGTGGACACTGACTACAGTGAATAACGCACACAAAGTGCAAAACTGCCGCTTTCGGGCCACTTGTACTCTTCTTGATCTTGTCCGATCTTGTCCTTTCGGTCACAGCGGCCCAAATGAGTTTTCTGCGTAGGGTGGCTGGGCTCTCCCTTAGAGATAAGCTCAGAAGCACTGGCACTGGGAGAAACTCGGAGTAGAACCGCTGCTTCTTCGCATTCAGAGGAGCCAGATGAGGTGGCTTGGGCATCTGGTCAGGATGCCTCCCGGACACCTCCCTGGGGAGGTGTTCAGGCCGCGTCCGGCCGGTAGAAGGTCTCGGGGAAGACCCAGGACACGTTGGAGAGACTATGTCTCTCAACTGGGCTGGGACCGCCTCGGGATCTGCTGGAAGGAGCTGGACGAAGTGGCCAGGGAGAGGGAAGTCTGGGCTTCCCTGCTTAGGCCGCTGCCCCCGCAAACCGACCTCGGATAAACGGTGGATGGATGGATGGATGGATGGATGGATGGATGGATGGATGGATGGATGCAACTGCAAAACTGACATATTTTTGCTAACTTCTTGAATGAATGGATGTCATATTATAATAAAACAGTATTTTTCCCCATCAACAAAAACACGGCATAGACAAGTCTTTGTAATGATTTCTACATGCAAACAGGCAGGAGCTTTTCTTCCTGTCACTCAAGCACACGGGTTTGAGTGACACTCAAAGGTTGGACGAGATTCATCCAACTGCTGTTGAGCAGCTAAGATATGATATCCTTTTAAAATTATTTTTACATGTATTTTTATGATTACATTTTTCAAATTATTTTTTTTGTATTGATATTTTTAGTTGCTTTTTGGTATTTTTCTTGCATTTTCATAAAAAAAAAAAACTTTCCAAAAATGTGTCTTGAAGTAGAGGGGCGGTCTTATATTGAGGGTCTATAATGTCATTTATTGTTTAACCTATAAGTTTGAAAGTAATCGTCTCTCATGTTTTCATCATAAATAAATACACACACAGATATAGGCATGTGTGTAATGTTTGGGCTTTTTTTTTTTTTGCCGTCACTTCCTGTGAGGACAGACGCACTGAAAAGCGTTTCAGACTATTTTGACACGTTTCCCGAACGCAGATCTCGACCATACTTCCAGATCTGTTTGTTGACACCTTTGGCTTGAGGAAACAAAACTGATTCGTAACCAAATGGATGGGCTGGAAGAGAAAGTGGATGCCTCATGAAAGGGTCGCATTATACTCTCAAATGATGTGTAAGATTGATGATTTGGAGCAGTACACATGCATGAACACATGCATGAACCATTCCATGGCAGCCATGTATGCGCCAACACAGACTGACATGGCGGTGGAGAGCAATGAAAGAGTTTTCCTGGCGAGTGTCGCTTGATGCGCCGTCGCCACACTAAACGCCTTGGCTGAGTTGTTCGCTCAGAGCTGGCAGGAGCGGGGGCCTGACAAAGCGCAAGGTCGCAGGTCAAATACTAAAAAGACGATGAGATTTTCTTCGCTTCTGCGCGAGGATGGCTTTAAAGCGGCTTGGCAGCGAGCGGGCGCGGGAACACATCTCTCACAGCGGGCGAGTCCCGCTTGTGACCTTTCTGGGAAGCCGCTGGAATATTGATCGCCTCCCTGTGGGCCCTCTGACTGCCATTCGCGCACAGGAAGAAGGAATGAGAAGAGAGAGAGACAGGCCTTCTGCATTATCCATGGATATGTGGTTTCACATGTATGCCTAGGAAAGCTACAGATTTTTTTATTTTTACTTACCTGACTCGTAAAACTGGATACACCCGGGGGGGGGGCATCCTACATCCTAAACAAATCTTTATTCCAAAACTTGTGCATGCAATTAGACTATAAAAAAATCAGTTCATGCAAATGGCTGTATTAATTTCAGTGGCTGTATGACACATATGGGAACGTGAGATAATCTGCATAGCCGCAGCACCGCGTGGGATTTTTTTTTTGTTTTGTTTTTTTTGAGGTCAACATCTGGAGAGGCAGAGCTCTGCAGCAGCTCGGCATTGTGGGAAATTTAGATACACAATAGCCTGCGGTTACGCTTCCCACCACCCCGGCCGTCCTCAATCAGGCTAGTCTGTGTGGATTAGAGATCCTGCAGCTTTGCAGAGAGACGTATTCACGGGGGGGGGGCCAAATAAAAGCAACAACCTGTAAACAAAACAAATGTTTTCCGCATGCAAGCTTATGGTAATCGGGCGCCTATAGTGTCGCATGTATTCTTTCATGGCAGGTGGGAGCCTAAACACTCACTGGATCGTACAGCGAGGACTCCACTGCACACACAGCAACCCTTCTTGTATCGATTAGGTGCCATGCTGTCACTTCACGATCAACCCTGCACTGTTTGCTCAACTGATGGGTGATGAAACAGCAGGTTAAAGGTCATAAACATGATCAAGCCCCGACACTAAGTGTGTATTGCCGCTGTCGGAGCCCACAGTGTCAAAATAAACGGCTTGTTTGACAAGTCCATACTATAAATGCACACAAGCCGGCTGTAACATTTTGTTTGTCCCTGCTCCAGGTTTGCAGTGGCCAGTGAGTGACAAAGGAGGAAAGAAATTGCAGTTGATTGGCGTCATGAAAGAGCAAAAATGCTCCGAATACGTTGGAAGATATTTTAGCAGTTCTTTGAGGAGCACATCCACAGTTTATTAAGCTTAATCCAAGTCAATCACCCTTCAATGGCTAAGTAGGGGAGGCAGGAAGCTGTCCTTGGCTGATAAGATGGGAAGCTGCGCGAAAGAGATGATTTTGCTTAAGTCACCGAATAGCTGCAGACATCAAGTTTTGGCACGTGCGGAAGGTATCTTATTGTGCCCCCCGGACGAGTGGAAAAGTTCAAGTCATTTCCTGTCAACCCAAGGGGACTTTCTGCTGCAATGAGGCTACAAATGCACCTTCTTGGACGAGGGTGCCGTGTCCAGTGTGGAAGTTAGGAAATGACAGTATATACTAGGGGTGTCCCTATTCGACACTAAAAAGAAGAAAACAGTATTGGAATATATCGGCCTGCATCTAAAATTTCAGTCAGCATGCAGGACCCACGTGATCACAACAAGCGTGCGTTTGCTAGCGTGTTTAGCAAGGAGTAGGAGGGATGTCAGCCGTGTGGTTGTGTCTTTCGTTAAAGTCCTAAAAAGATGTTGCAGCTGAGTGCAAAACTTGTCATGCGACAGAAACAAGCGAGCCCGTCAGTGGTGAGTATCAAATGCTTCATTGACCGCGTTGAGCCTCGCTACATGTCTACTGTCGATAAAGCTATACACCAAATGCATCAACAAGTCAATGGATCAGTTTTTCTCATACTTACTGTTGCTGACTATTATTCTCCGTTTGAGTAATATCACTTGATCAAGCCTTGTCCAACATTCCACGCTACTGAACAAGTAATTCAAAGTATGCATAGTCTGTGCTGATATTGGATCAACATCGATATCGGCTGATATTCAAGGATGACGACTTGGAAAGACAAATGATTTCACTGTGGTCTGAGGTCCAAGTTGTGATCTATACATCCACGCAACAGAAATAAAGGCAACACTTTTGTTTTTGCTCCCATTTTTCATGAGCTGAACTCAAAAATCTAAGGTGGGCCTTAGGCTGCTCACAATAAAAGGCCAATACGAAAGGTGGAGCATAACAATGCATGGCCCCATGTTGCAAGGATCCCGACATAGCTGTTCTTTCATAATATGTTTTGTTAAATTACTTAAGTGTGAACTGCGTAAGGGGCCGCACGGTGGCCAAGTGGTTAGCATGTTGGCCACACGGTCAGGAGATCTGGGTTTGAATTTCCGCCTGGCATCTCTGTGTGGAGATTGCATGTTCTCCCCGTGTGTGCGTGGGTTTTTACCGGTTTCCTCCCACATTCCAAAAAGATGCATGTTAGGTAAATTGGCAACAGGTATGAAAGTGAGTGTGAATGGTTGCTAGTCTACAGTACATGTGCCCTGTGATTAACTGGCGACCAGTCCAGGGTGTGCCCCGCCTCTCCCCCAAGATTGGCATATGTGGTATTTGAGACAAACATATACTGACTGGTTTTTCGAGCCTCTCCCAGGACTGCGCATTTTGGAGTGGCCTTTTATTGTGGCCAACCAAAGACAGGTCGGAGCTGTGGAGTGTAGTTCTGAGTACGTTCCAAATACAAGCAGTCTCTGCGTTCTGCAAACAAACGAACATCCACAGCAGCTGTTGCGCGACTATAAATTGAAGCTGTCCCGGTGCAATGCGGGAAACTACTTCTTTTGCAGTTGTTGACCCACATCCTTCGATCTCTTGAGAGCATTTCACTGGAGAGAAGGCAAGCCAATAAAGTGAGGCATGTCCCTGCACACCAACCAGTTAGGAATTAGATGAATGGCTAAGCAAGAGTTTGGATGCCCTCACACATGGGAGCATAAAGTTAGTCTCACAACACAAAACAAGAAAATAAATCAGTCCTGTTTTTGTCCTCACTGCTGGATATTCATCCACCTGAGCTATGTAGTTTCTTTGGAAACTTGACAACAAACAGGGCACTAATTATGCAGAGAGACGCAGTGTTTTCCAGCATTTGTAAACTATTGCAACAGTGCGTCCTAATTCAATAAAAATGACCATAACCTAAAGTATACACAAGCGCAGCCATCAATTTTAAGACAAATGTACGTTTAATACGGGAATTGAAAGTGGAGTTCCACAAAAGCTTCAAGCTCTGAGCGGAGACGCCAACACATCAAGACAGCCGTGCTGGCGGCGAGTCAAAGTCGCTCAGGCGCCCGACCGCACACACAATTAAAAAGTCACACTGGTGCTGAGAGAGTTCCACACTGAATCCCTCTTGATCAGAGCAGATGGTGACAGAAAAAAAAGTGGGCCTCATCGGGATCTTACTCTAGGCCAAACAGAGGGTGGATCAGGTGGTTGTGAAATCGGATTTATTTGTGGGGTTCAGCGAACAGGACAATTTCTTCTGGGCTTAGATGCATCCAGTACATACATGAGCTCTAACAATAACCAAACATAACTACAATCCTCGCCTCATGCACCGCCACTGAGGACTGCTTATGTGCTTTTTGCATATTCCAGCAGGAAGTAGCTCCTGCCATTAGGAAATGCAATGTGCCAGACTTGTCTCTTGTTGAGCCATAGAAAACGTATACCTGAAAGTACATTTATTATGCATCTGCTTCAGTGGAATTTACATTTAAATGTCTAATTAGTTGTCGTATTTGAATGTATTCAAAATCGCCATGTAAATTGCTAATGCTAATTGCCACCCCGTATATGGCATTTCCAATGTAAATTAGCATCGAGCTAGCGCATTTGTGTAAATGCATTTCGTTTATGTTGATGTCACACATTATTTTCATCTATACAAGTCAAATTTGACACTTTATTCCTGTATGTTCTATTGTTTCGTGCTTCAAAGTAAAGCCCCGCTCCCAAAGCTCGCCCTCACCACAATATGACAAGCACTGATTTACACTAATGCTGAATAACCAACAAAACATTCCTTTAAGTTATTTCTGGTTCAATTTTCCACCTATGATTTCCCACACTAAGTTCATATGTAATTTACATGCCGCTAGAGTCTTTGGATTTTCTGATGCGCGCTTGGTTTTTGCATAATGACACCCTTGTTTTTAAATGTTACACGACCACAATACATCACTGGTGCACATCACCCTGACAGATTCGTTACTAAACGATCTGCTGGCTCCACCCCGATGACAGAGTGCAGGGCATTCTCAGTGCAGTGAAGGCAAATGGGAACGTTCCTCTGAGCCATCGCATGACAATCCCCAGAACCATCCCACTGCTCAGTCTGGCAGACAGGGCGTGGGAGAGCACGATGGCGATGATGAATCAGGGGCGTTACGAGTCACAAACAAAATACGCACACATCGGGATGCGTGCACACACACAATAATCCCTCTATGTCTTACTCATCTATCCTGTCCCATTCCCTGCATGTTTTGTTTTTTTTACAGGATTTTGGTGACAGAGACAGATGGTGGAAATGAGACAAAGTATTCTCTTGATCTGAAATAACACTAACTTTACACATTTTATCACAAAGGCTCAGCATATCCTTCATGTCGATATCCACGCACGCAGATGACACCAACATAAATATCAATAACGGTGGATGACTCTTGAAAAACACTCCCTCCAGGATTTGAACAAAATGGCTTAATCAGGCTGGAGATCATCGTTGAGTGACTTTATATGTTGCTAGGAAGTCTAATAGGGAGCACACTTTAATAGATTGCCTGTGGAGAATGATGAACAGATGAAATACAGCACCATCCATCAATTGTGGGCCCCTGTGACACTCAACTCGACCCAATCACAAAAAACGCCACCCAAGGAATTTCTTCTATAAAGCCAGGAAAAAATGTTATTGAAAGCGTTCCAAAATGCATTTTTCCAGGCCTTTAATTATGCATGTCAGACGTGTAAAACAGCTAAACATATCCACGAGATTTATACTGAACATAAAATGCTGCATGATAATGACAACTAAAGTGCAAAGATCACAGAGGGCTGCGTGGTGGGATAATCACGGGAGTTCAGCGCTGTAAAGCCTCCTTGGGCTGACGAGTTTCAAACACTTCTGCTCTGCTTATTCTGGCTCAGCTTCTTCTGCCCGATGTCTTTCATGTCAAGCAGCATGTGTGTGCAAACATCACATGGCTGGCCAAAGCAGGCAAGCGCTGCATTATTCATACCAGTGCTGTCATAGTGAGCAATTCAAGCCATGAAAGTCGAGGAGGCGTTGGGCGGGGGCGAATGGACACCATCTCTCCCCGCTTGAAACGCTTCGGATCATTATTAGTGCAAGTGTGGTGGTGGTGTCACATTCGGATATCAACTGCATCAAAATGAATGCTCCGTTTTGTTTGAAAAAAATAGATGTCTAGTGCACTCTGCCAAAAGTCTCCCAAGAAGGGGGAAGGACGAGAGACTCAACAGAACTTATGGACAGAGAGACGGCTCAACCAAACGTTAACTGCAGAGGCGTTGGAAGTAAAGGCAGTAATGGCAGAAAGACAGAAAGACCAAAAGAGGGTTTAAGATACATTAAAGCCAAACCAACTGTGGAAAAGAGAGATCACAGGTGCAGTGCATAGTCGTAGCAATTGGTGAAATGCAGGAGAACTCCAGGCAGAAAGCCCCCACAGCTTTAGAGATCTCTTAGCACCTCAGGAGAGATGCCACTCTCCCTGCAAAGGAGCAAATCAAATGGCCCCAAGATAAGGGACAACAAGGAATGGTACCAACAAGACCAAAATCTTGACAAAATACTAGAAGCCACAAGGCAGGGAAAACTAAGCAGAGCGTAAACACTCTCACAACAATAACCATCAACAAGCAGTTTGGGATCGAGGAGAACAAGGTCAACAAGTCTGCACACCAGCCAAGCAGAAAGGAAAAGGAAATTCATCACTTAAAAAGGGAGGAGAACTCAAAACACTCACCAGACAATTCAAAAGGGCTGCAGTTAATGAAAAGCAAAGCATCACGGATCTGAGGAGTCAACCCCGGGAACACCTCTGCAGACTCCAAAGAGCTGAAAGTACCCGGAAGAAGAGGAAGGCTCGAGAGAACAAAAGATCTCAGTTTACCAAATACCCCTTCCGATTCGTTCTTGAGGGAAACCCACAGTGACAACTCCAGAACCCACGCCAGCCAACCCAAACATAATCACAAAGGCCCCGGAAAAAGTGCTCAACAAAGTGGTCATTGACCTCGTACATGACACAGAAGGGATTCATCAACACCGCTGTTTGGAAACGTGGAATCCAGGTTCATCTGGATGAGAGGAACACACTGGAGCTCTCAGTCAGATGGTCCGGCAGGCCAAAGCCATCAAAGGCGACCTGACTGTTGTCTGGCTGGGCTTGGTCTATATTGCTCCACATCCCTCAGAACTCAAGGGACTCATCGCCATCTACTTTAGCGGAATTCATGTACCATTCGAGACAGACTATTTTGCAACTCAGTGGAAAAGCCTGGAAAGGGGTATCGTATATGTCTGCAAAATCTGTCCTATCCTCTTCGTCATCGGAATGAAACTCCTAATAACGACAACCCATGTGGAGAGTAGGTGGGCAGTGGAGCTAGACTTCCAAGGAGACTGGCCTAAATTGGACCTCCCCCAGTGGGAGATTACCTGGAAAGACCTATGGAGACTGTAGCCGTTCTGCATCTCTTTCCTGCTGAGATCAGTGTATGACACACTCCCAACCCCAGCAAACTTGCACATGTGGGGCATGAGAAAGGACCCACTGTGCTAGCTTTGTGAGGAGAGGAGCATCATGGCACACACTCTGTCCGGATGTAAAACTGCACTTCCAAAGTAGGTACATGTTCCTCCAAACTGTTCAGACCCTGAGGCCTAACAAGGCAAAAAAGATGATCCTAATAGATCTCCCCATGGGAAGAGAGGTGTGAAAAGGAAGACCTCTGAAAGGACGACCGCCAAATACCAAGACCTTTTGCACAACTGCAGGGGGTAAGGGACTCTGTGGAGTGCTTACAGCCATTGGAGTGACAGGGAAGGACAGTAAGACTGCAGAAAGAGCCTCTTGCTGGTTATGGAGCAGGAGAGAGGCGTTAAGCTGGAAGCCAGGAGGAGGTTATTGGCAGTGATCAGCCGGTAAGGGCCAAAACATCGATGGGTATCGCCTGACCACATCAACTTCCCCTGGCCAAGACTACATCCACTTCTGTAATTTACTTCTCACTGATGAATGTATCAGGTATTACAGGATCAATTCAGCTGCATCAACTGCTGTATTCTGGGATTGCAGACCACTCCCTACAACAATGTTGCTGCGTAAGCAACAAAACATTGGCGCAGCTTCACAGATGTCCGTTTCACCCCGCTGGCTTCTGCTGATAAGATGTCAGAATGGCTGATTTGATTTTAGAGCGGTGAAGCCGAGTCCGCTGTGGCGAGCTGGCTGACAAGCTCGTTTGGTAAATAAGCAACAGGGGAAAGTGTTTATTTGTGTATACAGTAATGTAGTAGTTTCGCTACTAATATGACAAATACACTCCAATTCCCAACATTAAACACAAGTAACTCAAGTGCAAGCGATAAAGACAGAAGAAAACTTCCATCATGTAAGACTGCAGACTCATTTTGAGCGGTTGCATAGAAGCTAGAAGACATTAATGAGATGAGAACAACCTTCCCTTTCTTGTTTGCCCTCTTGAGTAAACTTACTGTCGGCATTACGGTGTCCCTGCCTCTTTGAGTGAGCGTATAACTGCATTCATGCGCCTGGCTCATTTGCTGATATGAGGTGTTGGCTGTTGGGAGAGTGTCACAGAGTGAATAACGTCGAGAAGAATCAAAGATTAGGGCGATTGGGGAAGACTGACAGCCTTATAAAGAGTAATCATGAAATCATGAAAAATATTGGCGGCTGGAAGACACACACACACACACACACACACACACACACACACAGGGACACTCACCTAGCACAATCAGAGTTGCGCAACACTTACGATATGACTCATGGAAAATGACTGGGAAACACACAATAGATGCATTACTCTCACTCACACCAGCTTGACTCTCTCACTTTCACACAGATTTGGCTTTCGCTTTCCAGACACACAAGCTTACGTTTCACTTTCTAAAAGGTGTGTGGCAACAACAAGCTTTATACTGTATACTTTCATTCTGGGCTCTTTCGTCAGTCTTCCTCATTGATAAGGAGAGTCCAGCGCTTTCCGAGTATAGTGATCTTATTTTTAATACCATTACAAAAACTATTATATTGTGTGATCACTGACTACTTCACCGAAAGCAATGCGGTCCCAAGAACCGGGAAGAAAGACGAAAGAGAAGAAATCACCTTCACATTAGAGATGCTGATTATGAAATGCATTAAGTCTATGCATATTGTACAACAAATCCCAATGATTAGAATCTACAACACAAGGGTTGTAGAAAGTGCTGTAGAGAGTCGAACAACAAGCGTTGCGGCTGATTGACCAGATGATGGACTGTACATTTCAGCCCTGTGTGGGCCACCATCCATCAGGGCAGTC
Organism: Dunckerocampus dactyliophorus; assembly: GCF_027744805.1. Lineage (NCBI taxonomy): Eukaryota > Metazoa > Chordata > Actinopteri > Syngnathiformes > Syngnathidae > Dunckerocampus > Dunckerocampus dactyliophorus. Next base: position 3,975,218 of record NC_072839.1, on the reverse strand, counting down.
AGTCAGCCAATGGATCAGTTGTGTTACACACGTGCAGACATGTCCAACTAGTCATCCAGTCACTTCCGCACAAAAGACTTTAGAACGTTTAGAAAGTCGCGCTCTGAATTTCATGGATTCACTCTATCATGGTTTTTCAGAAATATATTAATGAATAAATCATGGTTGAAAACGGTCTATTATTAGTCAAATATATGCATATTTGAGCAAATGTGACATATTTTTGGCATAAATTAGGCATAAAAATGGCTAAATGTACTAAAATACAAATATAAGGCATTGAAAACACACATTCATAGACGTGATATATAGGATTCTACACTAGTCACTAGTGTCAGCAATGTTATGTTCAGTGAAACACACAAGCACCAGACCTGATCATCGGAACAACAGGCTTTTATTGCAGGTTTCAAATGATCTCAAAACAGGCACAATCATCCCTAATAAACACCAAGCGAAAACTCAACTCTGAACCCCCAACGTCATATCTTGTCCACCCCTCCACTCAGCTCCCCTAGCACTGGAACACATTAAAGCAACACACGCAAGCATGAGTCTTATTTATGTCTTATTTTCTCTTATTAAGTCTACTATATTGGGTCAGAGGGGTGTTATTCCGTGTCTTTGAAGGTTGTAAACAGGTTTCCTACACTCTAAATACGGAAACATTCCATCTATAAATAAGGAATCCTACTTCACGGAAGTTCACTTATCACGTTCAGGTCTGGATTGTTTTTTTGGTTTTTCCTCTCCAATTACCACCTGCTTCCAATTAAGGTAAATAAATGCCCCGATGATGATAATTACAACATTTACAGTATGCAAAAGGAATGAGTACATGTAAGTATGAGTACTCTTAAAATATATTACCACCATTACAGCTATATAACAGCAATATTAGCATGGAAGAAACACACACTGTAGTCTAGCTAATAGGTGCAAGGGGGACAAGCATATTGGGAGATGGCCAGCATCGAGCAGCTGGTCCCAGGAGGCCCAGGACTTAACAGACTTAATAACATCGCATTCTTTTAAACTAATGAGTTCAAACAGCTCAGGTGGAAAATCGCGTTGAAACAAGGCCTGGCCTTTCTGCAGTACAGCCTCATTTTTAAGTGCAGCGAAACCGGAGAGGCGGTGCAATGAGACAGGAGGCCCAAAGCCATGCACGGCCAGCCACGTCGGAGAGAGAAAGCATGCAAATTAGTGTGTTTGTGTGTGTTTGTGTGTGTGTGTGTGTGTGAGAGAGAGAGAGAGAGAGAAGTCCCATGGCAGTTTGCACACATTAGCATATTCTTCTAATTTGAATTCATTTCAAACATTAGTTTAGACAGTGGGTTGCGAGTAGAACACACTATGGACAAAAGCATTAAAGACATCTTTTCATCAATCAGGGGCTGGGCTCTGGAGCTGTAACAATCAATGATTGATTATCCAATTCATTTTTGGTATTCGATTCATCTTTTTTTTTACTTTAAAAATGTAAATATCCTCTCAAATGTGAATATTTTTACATTTCCTTAGTCATCCATGAAGCAGACTTGTGTTTTGGCAAAACAAGATATTCACACACATAAGCTTTGACTTTGGAAAACAGTGATTGACATTTTTGCCTTTTTTCGGATATGTTGCAGACCAAACCACTAGCTGTTTGTGTTTGGTTCATATATTGATATGGTCTGTCTAGGGCAGACGGGTCCAAAGTGCGGCCGCATGGCTGTTTTTTTTTTGTTTTTTTTTTTATTGGCCCGCGGCACATTGTAAAAATTTAACAAGAAAACAAAAAAATGGAAAAATCACCAGTAATTTTACAAGAATGAAGTCAACACATTAAGAGAAAAAGTTGTAGTTTACGAGAATAATATAATATTATGAGGAAAAGGACGTCATTTTATAAGCATGAGAAACAAAAAAACAAAGTTGTAATTTTTTGAGAAAATAGGTTGCGGAAAAACTTATGTTACGAGGGTAAAGTCCAAATATTATCGGAATGAAGTCATAATTACAAGAAGAAAAATTACAATAAGAAAGCTTAAATAGTTGGGGAAATGGGGAAAAACAGCTGTAATTTTATGAGAATTAATGTCAAAATACGAAGAAAAAAATGGCGTATTCGAACAAGAAAAAAAGTCTACATTTTATGAGAACAAACTTTCATTTAACATTTTAGTAGCGTAGAATTGAAATGTTAAAAGAAAAAATACATTCTTTTTTAAAAGTTGCAATATGAGAAACAAACAAAACAAAATGTCATTTTTGGGGAAAAGGTTATTATACTACGGGAAGAAAGTCATAATATTACAAAAAGTATTTACAAAGATTATTTAAGAAGACAATAGAAAACCAAAAAGCAAAAATGGGAAAAACAAAAGACCAAAGAGCTAAGTTTGTACTAATAATATCCTTTTTCACCTACATAACAAAGCTGAGATGCGTTTTTTTTCTTGAAACTCTTGAAACTTCTTATCATATCTACACGTGTTGCTTTACAAATAAAGCTGGGACACCCCTGGTCCAGGACCTCACCGATTACTCGACTAATCGAAACAACAAGCTTCAAATTGACAAGGAAAATCATCCTGAATTGCAGCCCTGTTGGGCTCGACTTCGATGGAACTTGATGAAAAATACTATTTATTTCTAATGAAAAGGTTCCACTTGATTCCTGCATCAATCACACGCTTCCATTGTCTCTTACTGAAATGAGAAAGAAGAAAAGTGCCTCCTGCAACTGCGACTTTACAAGCATTAAGTGAATACCAGATAATGCATTGGTGGTAGTCCATTAAAAAGCCATTATCATGTGTTATCAATGCCATTAGAGAGCTCTGAATGAGACGAAGCATTGCCACCAGGAGGCCAAGCCTGCATACCTGCCATCAGTTGCATCCATGATCGCCTTCTGGCGGAGTGTCGCCTTCCAAAGCAACATGAAGTGCCTTGAAAAGGATGTTTGTGAAGCTCACAATGGATGTCAAATGGAACAAAAATGTCAATACTGTAGTGGTATTATCGGTATCATGAAGTCACTCTGTAATGCCACTAAACCACATTCACATTTTTGTGCTTCTGTTCTGGCCTGGCAGTCAACTTACAGCATAAACCGCTTTAAGTATCAGGAGATTTCCAATCACTACTCCTGAGCACCGCCAGCCACAGAATGACCCGGATCACGTGGAGCGTCAGTTTCCATGCGCCATGGAATGACGGGAATTACACTGGATCCCAGATCGTAGCCCGTTCTGAGTGCTGGAGGCCGACCAATGAGCTTCCTCACAGACACAAATGGCTCACAGGAAAATCTGCAAAATGCCAGGCGCTATTTATACGCCTGACAAAATTCGCACACCCACGAGGAGCAAAAACAGCCTCCCTTTGTGTTCGCGTGTACGCGCCCACTTGTTTACCTGGATAGGGGGTGATTTATCACCTGCTACGCAACCTTGTCCCCCATCATGGAGCGCAGGGGGTCTCACGCCGAGGAGCACTTCTGGACACACAAACACTCGGCGAAACACAATAAGGACAAAGACGAATTACTCCGAGGCCGGTAGCCAATTAGCTTCCTGCAAACCTTTCACACAGCACACAGCGTGCGATTCAGGCTGTGTTTCAATAAATCACAGCAAGGCATTTAAATGGATCTCGGCCAAAGCTAAACACCCGGCTTGTCTGCAGCTAAGCGCTCAGCGCACTGGGTGTGCGGCGCCTTGTGTCGCGCATGACTGTTCCGAAATAGCCACCAGGAGTTACGATCGACTCGACGGAACAAGGCCGTGATGAAGCGGCAAGGACTGGGAGGCGTGTGATTAGGACAAAAAGGTTGTACTTTTGTCTGCCGTCATTTAAAAGCTGGACGACGCCAGCGAAACCTGCACATCTGAGATCTAAAACAACGACAGCAACATTTCGCCTTTATGAAGACGTTGCTGCAAAAGACTCATGCCAGCATGGTGTTGAGCCCACAAGGGCAAGGGTGTCCAAAGTGCGGCACAGTGGCCATGTGCGGCCCGCAGCTGATTTGGTATTAACCCACGACACATTCTATCCATCCATTTTCTATATCGCTTGTCCTCACTACGGTCGCGGGAGTATGCTGGAGCCAGCTGACTTTGGGTGAGAGGCGGGGGACACCTGCCGGCCACGAACACGTTTCCAGCCGGCTGCTGGCGGTTCAGACTCCAAAGTGACTCGGGTGGGGTGGTAGGCAGGGCAGCAGAGAACGTGTCCGAGCCAGCAAACACGGAGCATGTTGAGCTGGTTGGTTCTTCGGCAATTGTACCACTGTATACCCTCAAGGGCACAGGACCTGCAGCCATGGATCCGGGGAGGCGTAGACGGAGGCGTTGTAGACCCGGAGCTTGGTGAGACGGGAGGTAGGGGTCTATGGGCCGATTTGTGCAGTGGTAGAGCTTGAATTGTCGATTCATGAATTAAAGTTGCAGCTCTAGTCAGTAGAGGTCAAAATGAGAGGAGAAGATGCGTACATGTTGGCAGGTCTGGGTATCATGTCTGTGAGAAAGGAGACTTTTCCTTTGACTGAAAAACCCCCGAAACTTCAAAAGCGACTGCTTGAGCGCCCCTTCTCTTCAAAGCGGAGCGAAAAAGTGAGGGAGATGATAGACTTTTCTTACGTTTGGGGTTCATAAACAGCCTCTAGGGACAAATATTACTGTTGGAGCATCATTTAAAAAGTCAATTTTGCAGACTGCATGAGCTTGATATTAGGAACGAGGCTGCAGGCTGAGTTATGCTGCTGCATCACGCCGCCTGTGTGAGCTACACAGGCTGCCTCTGCGGCCTCCAAAAACCTTCAGCGGAGCTCGACGTGCATTACAGCAACGTGATTGTACTGACACCTAGTGACCAGTGTACAACACTATCTCAATGTCTTTGAATGCATCTTTTGAATGCCTTAGATTTGTATTTTTGTTCATTTTGCCATTTTTATGCTTGAAAATGCTTCATTTAGGCAAACATTTGCTTAAATGTGCATGTTTTGACTAATAGGCCATATTCAATTATGTTATTAATTAAAATAGAGTATTTTAGAAAAACCGTGCTAGAGTGAAGCTGGGAACTGTCAACGGATCAGGGCGCGGTCAGGCGTGGTGCCTTCACTGTAGCATAATTGCGCCTCAAGTATGATGCAGTGTCGTTATGAGCCGCTGCCAGTCATCAACATATCGCTGCATGAATACCTCTCTGACAGTGTCAATCACACAGGGAAAAAAAGCTTTCTTTCTGCGAACGGCAGCTTTTCTACTGGGTCGCACGAAACAGGTGCACCTAACGACGTTTCGGTGAAATTGAAGGCACAGTGAAGAATGGTATCACCTTGTTTTGCCTCCATTTATATGCAGGTGTAAATAGCCACGGAGTAGAAACACAAGGCAAGCAAACAGTGGGACAGAGGAGCAGGACACAGACATGTAAATTATTCAAGTTGAGACGTAGGCGGCGGGGCTGCTTTGTGGTCCGAGAGCACCGAGAGTCTTGCTGGCTGCCGCTGATAAAAATACTCCCCTGAAGGTGGACACAAAAAAAAAAAGACATCGCCGCAGGGGCTTGCCTGGAGGCAGGGTTCACGGAGGTGTCTTAAGAAACAACAGCATACAAATGCAACTGGAGTGGACCCCTCCGGTGATGGAACACATCATGCCGCATGCAGGTGGGTAAAGAAAAATAGATGCCGAGTGCTTAATTGAAACGACGTCTATACGTGTTTCAGGGCAGCGGAGTTACGGAGAAGACACAGCACGGTAGCGGAACATTCCAATGGCTACGTCAGTCGTAAAAGCAGCCATCAGGACCAAATGATGCACACAGATTATGGCGTGCCGTATAAATTTAGCGGTGACAGGTTCTGTGTAAACAAGAGGGTCTGGTGCGGTGCTGGAAGAGTGTGCAATCTCCGTTATAAAAGAGGTTACAGCTTTGGCGGGGAACGGCGTATCAGGTGCCAAGCAGCTAATCAGAAACAATTTGGATGCGTTTATGGTCTTCCTCACAGATGCTCTGACAGTTGAAGGATCGGGTAACCTCACGATGAGAAGAGGGCCGCTCGTCCAATTTTGGTGTGCAGATGGACATTCGTGGAAACAGGAAGTGCTGGAGACAGAGAACACAGCACGAGCTGCTTCTGATAAGACTAAAGAGATGTAACAAGTGCATGATAAGTCACTAGCATACCGAACTATTTCTTTTTATGTGCTTTTCGGCCTGTGTAATAATACCACCGCCCCCCCGGCAACTTGGCCTCCATTACCCATAAACTATGATTTCATTAATGTGCAGTCTTGTGTGCGACAGCTATTGTGTTACACCGCCATGACAGGCTGTGTCGCTTCCCGTCACACTTTAGATGTGCGAGGTTACATACACACGCACGCACGCAAGCACACACGCACACACACACGCACACAAGGTCACAACATTGTGTGACAGCAGGCTTGCGCAAAATTCCAACTCAAGTCCATGAATTCTAATTGAGGTTGCAAACAGGAAGTGGAATCGCAACCAAATTCGAGTTGGCGGAAATAGAACTGAAATTCCATGACATTCCAATTGATCCTTTTGTCGTACACTAATCCCTCGATTACCGCAGATAACTGGTTCCTGTTACCAGGTTCCAAAATTATAAATCAAACATTTATCCTCTAAATACGTGTTTTAACATTGTTAGAGCCCTCCACACATGAAATAACACCCCTATAGTCACCTTTACACTCGTATTACCCAACATAGTAGACATAATAAGTTAGCTAGAGCATAGAAAACAGGTTTATGACTTTCTAAACACAATTTAAAATTATTAGAGCCCTGTAGACATGAAATAACACCCCTATAGTCACCTTTACACTGGTATTGCCCAACATAGCAGACATAAGTTAGTTAGAGCATATGAAAACTGCTTACGATCTTCTAAATATGTTTTTTAACATTAGAGCCCTCTAGACGTGAAATAACACCCCTATAGTCACCTTTATATTTGTATTACCCAATCTAATAGATATAATAAGAGAAAATAAGACATGTAAGACATAATATACACTCACACGTTAGCATTGGGAGAGTTCCTTCTTGTTGTTCTTTTTTTACTTCCTGTTCTGTACCGTACTTCCTGCATCGGGTATTGTCTCATCAATGTAACATTACTGACACCTAGTGACCACTGTAGAATACTTCACATCATCCCAACGTCTTTGAATGAGTCTTCTGAATGCCTTATATTTGTATTTTACCTAATTTAGTCACATTTATGCTTGAAAATGCTTCATTTAGGCAAATAAACTATGTAAAATTTGCTTAAATATGCATATTTTTGACAGATAATCGGCCATATTCAACCACAAAACAGCAATGATTTGTTAAATAGTATATTTTTGAAAAACGGTGATCGAGTGAAGCTGTGGGATTCTACATTAATTTACTGTACTGCAAAATCATGCTTTGCAGTACGTTCTATACATGACCGTTGGCTATTTCATAGAAATATTATTACTATCAACCTTATGTACACATATTTTAATGACAGCAAATGCTTTGCATGGGCAAAACAATAAAAGCATCTTCTACAAAACAGATCATTTAATTTGATACATTAGAACTTACATTTGGGAAAATGGTGGAGATACGTCAGAGATACGTCATATCCCAGAATGCTTTACTTTATCCAAGTATGGTACATGAAGTACAGTAAGCAATGGAGGGAATTTATGTTTTATTTAATGTTTGTAAAGTACTTTTAATATTTAAGACCCCTGTTGAACGTGACAAATTCTTTCATTCCACTTCCTGTCATTTCTGTGGGGGTGCAGCCTATTCCATTCAAATCCCATCCATCCATCCATCCATCCATCCATTTTCTACGCCGCTTATCCTCACTTGGGGTGGGGTACACCCTGGACTGGTCGCCAGCCAATCACAGCCATTCGAATCCCAAAGACTTGAATTGAGATTGCACATTCTGCACAAGGCTGTGCCAGTGCTGGTGCACCTAATGTTGTTTCCAGCAAGTGCATGTTTATGTATGGAGTATATTTCTATAGTGTACTGCAGTAAATGCCATAATCCCTCCCCCCCCCCCTCACAGTTAGGCCTTATGGGGACATTATGTGATGGAAAGAACCGTTTTCTCACTAAGTGTATTGCCATTTCTGTACGTGCACACGCACACACACACACACAAAGCCATATAATTGTATTATCCCACGGCCTGAAGAACGTATATATGCAGGCACAAAGCCATCCGTTTCTGCAGATTAAGCACAGACGAGTGCAGCGGCTCTCATGTAAATGGGGAAAATTGGGGAGTTTGCCAGGTGGAGAAAGACGGGGAAGGGAGTTAGATAAAGAATTATCAGCAGATGGAAGAAACAGAAAAGCAAAGCAGAAAAAAAAACCATAGGATCCATCGGAGGGGAACGGAATTTGACTGAATTTAAAGGGTCCCTCACATGATTCGTCAACTAAAAATGTTATATATAATTTGTAATTATGTAATTAACCGTATTTTTTTTTAAACGGCTTCCAGAGTGGGAAAATCTGAAAACGCAGGCTTGTCGTTGGAACGATGACGTCACCGACCCACCGCCGCCTCGTCGCCGTCACGTGACCGGAAGTGACGGTGCTTTGTCGACAAGCCAAGATATCTGAACATTTGGATGGACATCACTGACCTCGGTCGACACTCTCCTCATATTTAGTTGTCTTCCTCTCCATAAGGACTCACAGAAGTAATTCCACTTCTCGTAAGCGGAAAACGACGGACTTCTGCGCATTCGTTCTTTCTTCTTCTATGGTTCGGAGTGTCACGTGGGTCCGTCTGCGTGCCTGCTCACAGTGCCACTCGCAGGTTTGTCTTGTGTATTGCATCGCTTTCACTCAGTGATGCGTTCCGTCTGGATGCAACTATCTACTCATCCGGCACAATTTCCAACCCGACAAAAGTTCTGACAAGTTCTGGGGCAACTTTGCCGCAGTGGTCATTCTTCCTTGTTTTGTGTACCGGCAGAATAGAATCCCTTTTGAAAATGCATTCATAGTTGTTCCTTCGAAGAAGTCATCAATGAAATGATCACCACAAAGGACAAAACTCGAGGCAGGCTTCCCTCTGTTCCTCGTTCTCTGCACTTGCTTCGTCCGTTTTTGTCTTAAACCTTCCTCTTGGGGAAAAGAAAAACTTCCAATATCACTCGGATACTATAAACATCCAGCAGCAACACAACATTTTGCCATGGTGACTATTTTGATAAAAAACACACTGAAGCTGGTAGACAATCTACCTCGAGAAGTGTTTCTTTGCTCTTCTTTAGCTTCCGGAATGAGGCTGAACTGCGAGAGCTAGTTCATCATGAGTGGCGCCATGAACTATAAATGTCATTTTTGCTAAATGTACAATTGGCTTTCAAAGATCAAACAATGCAGGACATAATTCCAAACAATATATAACATATTTAAACAAAGTTGATGAATCACCCTTTAAGGATGGTTGTGAGAATGAGGCCAGAATGCTCGTGCGTCCTACCCCATCCTGCTGCCCTTTCCTCCCTCCTGCTGCCCTCCCCCTCTTGACCTGCGGCTCTCATCTCGCTTAATCATCTGCTCTTTCCCTTTAACGGTCCCCACGCTGCTTGGAGCTCAGGGCCAAAACAAGACGGGAGGCAAAAACTCTTCATTTTCCACTAAAAATGTTGGGACTGAACCACTGGTGTGTGGCGCAAGCGTAGCAGTTGTGTGTGCGTCCCTCCATGTATTATTTCCACCACACCCTAACCTCCATCAGCGGTCAAAACAAACCTAAATCCAATCAATTGTTCTTCTCAAGCTCCTCATTAACGCAATTAAATCTAATCCATACAAGTGTGCATGAGTGTGTTTAATGCTTGTGTGTGCTACGATTACAAATGTACTCTTGCTGGAGGGATCACACTTGTGCAGCAGAGAGTGATGACGGACAGCCGGCGCAAGTAAGAGAGAAAGAGACACCATTTGGTCTGTTCCCTTCTGCAGAATCCCGTTTGGGGGGGAAAGTGTAGAGCGGCAAATGACAATCTGGTGACGGGGGCACGGGTTTCAAGATGCAGATGATGGTTTTAGCGTCATGTGTTGTGTGCTGACAGCGGCATCCTAATTTAAAATACAGCGGTACCTCGCTTTTCGTGAGTAATCCGTTCCGTCGGAAAACCGATCTTTTCGAAGCAATGCAAATCCAATGAAGCTGTTCTAGACACCCAAAAATATGAACAAAAAACACATTTTAGAGAGACTAATCATAGTAAAACAATGCAAAATGCATATAGATGATAAATAAGATGGATAAATGAACATTTAACATCGTTTATACCTTAATAGATTTACGGAAGATGACGTCACACAGCCCGGCTGAAACTATGGTAGACCTGTTGTGCACCAGAATGCCGCAACAAAGAAGATGAGACGAAAATAGCATTTTACCACATTCCCAAAGATCCCGAAAGACATCATGAATGGATTTTGGTCATAACACCTGCTCGAAGCCCTTGAACAAGGGATGCCATCTATCTAGTTAACGCTTCATGTCAGGTAATGAATAGAACACCTTCTACACTACAATAATGTGTATTTCACTATCTGCCATTATTTGATTTCTAGCAGTTTTTTGTTGACTACAATGATCCCTCGCCACTTTGTAGCTTGGTTTAAAAATATACAGTATATCAATTAATAAATCAGCACTGTTTCCTGGCTGAATATGGCCTACAATGAGTCAGAAAAGATGCACATTTAAGCAAATTTTACGTATTTAAATTCAAATATAAGGCATTCGGAAGATGCATTCAAAGACGTCATGATGATATGTAGTATTCCACAGTGGTCACTAGGTAATCAGTAATGTTACATTGATGAGACAATAGCCAACGCAGGAAGTACTGTACAGAACAGGAAGAACAAAAAGAACAACAACATGGAACGCTCTCAATGCTTACTTGTGTCTATATTATGTCTTATACGTATTTTTTTCTCTTATACTGTCTATTATATTGTGTAATACGAATGTAAAGGTGACCATAGGGGTGCTATTTCATGTCTACAGGGCTCTAATGATGTTAAAACCTGTATTTAGAAGGTCGTAAACAGGTTTTCTGTGCTGTAGAGATACTGTTCCTGATACTGTTGGTCTGAAACTTTGGCCTTTGTTTTCGCAGACTCAGTAGACGTAAAAAGCAGACCAGGTGCATTATAGCAGGGACTAACTGTGTTAACAAAGAACTACAGAGTCAACTGGTAAAGACGTCATGGAAATGGGGGGAAATGGCTTCTGGGTGGGAGTTGAAAACATGTTTTGTCACCTTAAAAACACAGCTGGACCTACGTAGTTTATTGATAACACGACAAGACTGGGTCACAAATGTGTGGGATTCTTTGTTTGGGCACTCGATTCTGCGGAATGATACGTGGGCAAATGGACCAGTCGCAATTTTTTGCGGTATGAAAACCGAGACATATTTTCATCAATATCCGAATCCTATAAAAATTGTGGCACACAAAATTTTTTTATTAATAGTCAACAAATACCCCCAAATTCAATTTTAATTGTGTGCCTTTTTTAAGAATTGTAGTGCATTTCATTCTGTGTGAAATACCACTTACCTTGCATGAATAACGCATTTTAAGAGGTTACACCAGGCTGTTTTTTGTGTTAATAAACAATTAAAAACCTCATTTCGGCCATCTTTGGGAAAGTGTGCTAATATCTGTTTAGACAAATACACTTCCGCAAGCCGTAAATCACCAGTTCAGATGACACAACTCCGCCTGGAGAGAGTAATTCATGCTAAGAGCGGATTTAAGACCGCTTAATGCGCTAATGATAAGTGCTGCGTTTACATGATGCTGGTCCACGGCTGTGTTGTGACATCAGGCCCATCTGTGGCGAAGCCTAAAGCCCTAATGAGACCATTACACCGGGAGACAGCAATGGAGGCGTCTGAGGGGCGGAACCGAAACCAAACCTTGCCATCATACCTCTCTCGGGGCAGGGCCACCGACTCAATACACGGCAGAATGAATGGAAGTCCAAAAAAAAGGGGTACTGTAACGGGAAGCAGGGACACATTTTTGGAAAAGATCCCGTCAACACACATGTGCAGCTTGACCTCTACCTTGCACATAATAAGATCATTGGCATGCAACATCAGAGGTCATTAACATACGAATTCCCCCACTCCAACAATCACTTCCAGCGTGGAGTCCCAGCACTAATGCAACACCCAAAGGCGTTGGGTCGCGCCCACATTTGCATGTCTTTAACGCCTAAATATGCCACGTATGATCGGGAAAGCATGAAAGCACTTGTGAAGTGCACTTTCAGTCGGAAATGTCAAAAGTCACAGGGACAATTGCACGGTGTTCACGAAACCCGGGCTTGCTCTTTAAATCAACCGATTCCAAAGCAGATATCCCATTCACTCCCCTTGCCAAGTGCGTGTGTGTGTGTGTGTGTGTGTGTGTGTGTGTGTGTGTGTGTGTGTGTGTGTGTGTGTGTGTGTGTGTGTGTGTGTGAATACTAACCTGCCCTTCTGGCACGCGGAGCACAGCCACGCTTTGTCCTTCTTGTTGTAGGTGCAGCAGGTCTTGCACACGTTGTACTGGCAGTCCAGGCACTGGCGCTTGGGGTTGAGCAGGAAGGTGAAGGGCGCGCAGCAGCGGATGCAGCAGTGCTCGTTGAATCGGTGCTGCTTGGAGAGGATGGAGCATCTGCTGCCTTCCTCCGCCAGCTCCTGCTTCATCTCGCTGGAGTCGAGAGAGTGAGAGAGCGAGAGGGAGGGGGGGGTAAGAGGAAGGAGGGGCGGGAGGAGAGCATCTGGTCAAGAGGTAGAATGTGACGGCGATGTGGAATAATCGGAGAAGCGGTGGCAAATTAAAAATGTAAAAACAGTGGAGGGGGGAGGCACGTGGGATTTGCCAAGCTTCCTGGTTTGCTCTCGTTCACTCGGTGGAATGATGGCTGGCATTTCAGTTTGGAAGACCCTGTCATGCCGTCAAGCATGCACACACCCCCTTAACACCCTGCATCCTCAATCTATAGCGCGTGCCACTTCTATTCATTAAGGCACAGAGTAATGACACTGAAAGGCGTAAATAATGCTGCAAGGAAGGTCACCAGAACAAATAAATAGCTTCAGTGGAGAGTGTTTAGGCTTTGGCAGCTTTTCGTAGCAAAATGTATATTTTTATTTTTGGTTTTTTCACACCAATTTACCTAATTAGTCACTTAAATTATGGACAGCCGCACCTCAGTTTTTGTTATTAATCCATTCCAAAAGGTCAGATGAAAAATGTTCTCATAGGAAATCATGTAAATCCCATGAATCCATTCCAGACACCCAAAAATATCAACAAAAAATACATTTGATAGACAATCACATGCAGAAAACAATGCAGAGTGATTATAAATGATCAATAAATGGACGTTATTGTTGATGCGGACCTCCCGTACATCCCGGAGAGATGGAATTCCTTCTTTTCTTTATCAAATTGCTGGCACTCGCACCTTTCTTTGCCCCCGTGGTGGGTTATTTAGTCATACTCAACAAAAAACGTACAGACAGTGAGTCAGCAATGCGTTGGGTACTTTGTTTCACGCAACGATCATACAATATCGCGCAAACGGACGAGTTTGTTACATGCAGGTTTCAACAAGTCAAATTTTATATTTTTTAGGACTTTTAAGACCAAAATAAACACTATTTAAGACCCAATTTCGCATCAATACTGGCAAAAAAGTCCAAAAGACGTGAAGGAAGGCATGAGCACAACACACTAGCTGGTTATGCTCCAAAAATTCTCACCAGGCTGCACGGGTAGGATTTGTAGTTATGTTTGAGATATTGTACATTTTGTCAGATTTCATGGGAATTTTAGACATTTTAAGGTCTTAAACTGAAATTATTCAATTTTAGACTTTTTAAAACCCTGCGGATTACCCGAATATTATACAAAAAAAACGAGGCAATATTTCCAATAAAAACCGAATCATACAAAAACTGGGGCATACGAAAAGCTAGTGCCAAGGGAAAATCAGCCACGGTCTCCAATAATGAGAATAATTCAATAAAACCTGCAATGAGACAAACCAACGCAACCTGGACAGACGGTATCTGGAGAAAATGTCTGACTATTCATACTAAAATGTTAGTTAATAGAGGGGCAGACTCACATGCCTAGACACCCAAGGCTATTTAAATCAGGTGATAAGCATGTGGAGGACTCGTTTTGGAGACAAGAGGCCTCTAGCCTGGAGCAGATAATTCTAGCAGGTCAGTGTGACATTAACGTGTTTCTTAGCAGACATTCATATGTAGCTTCCATAATGCAAGTGCAATAACAAACCATATTTTCCTAATAGTTTTGTATCTGTGTGTGTGCTTACTCAGCAATGTGCCAAAGTTTATGTTTATTTCCAAAACCAAAAAAAATGAATGTAATTAATAAGAGAGCACCTGTTAAATAAAAGGTCTCATATTATACTATTATTAGGGCAAGCTGGATGCGTTGCATTGGCAATCGCATTCATTAATTAACTTTTCCTTTCACTGGTCTTTAATTACATTGTTATTTTGGACTTGTTGGATTCTTTTCTGTCTTTCTATCGACTGTCCTTCCCGGATTTCTCATGATGAACGACAGAAAGCCCACCCTAGTTTCTTTAAAACTGAACAAAACAACGGGGAGACTAATACTAATGACAATTTTTTTTTTAAATGTGTGATTTCTTCCAAACGTAAGCACTTGACCCTCAACGTGTAAGCACGTGATTCGTGCAGCCCTAATATAATTTACCGCTGCACTTGTCCAACATAATAAACGCCATATATCACAAACAGCAACGGAACTTTACAAAAACGAGAAACATGGCAAACTTAAAGCTCCCACGACTGTAGCCGACTGACAGACAGTGGGCAGAGCTCCACAATTCATTTTAAAATGTAGCGAAGCCTCTTTTTTTTTTTTTAACAAAGCTGTCCTCCATGAAGTGGTGGGCGTGTACACTATGTCTCAAGAGTGAGACAGTTGACATTAGGCATGAGTGTGCTCCAGCTCAAGGAGTCACTCTGCACCTTAATACGCCCATACAAAAAGTGGCGTAAAAAGACTGCAATGATCAAATCCAATTTACAATCCATGCATAACATATGCTGCTATGCAAAGGAGAGGAAGGTAAGGAGAAGCCATTCCGCACCTGTCAGCAAGGGATGCTATGTGTGCTGGGTGTCTGCGGTGCAATCTCCCTCTTCAATAAGTTATTAAAGTTGCTCCTCTAGAACATCCGCCCCTGATTGCATTTCTTATGCATCATTAGATGTAGACTATTAACAAGATGCACAGTGGGCACAGGGGGGTGAAGACATGCTAACATCACATCCCGAAAGAAGCAAACATACGGTTGCTGCGCCATGCATCAAAAAGGCAATTGTTCAAGGAACAATGCATGCATGATAATAAGCTTTCACAAAACGCAGGCGCTCATGTCCGCGTATATTCTCCATTGTGTTGCTTTGCTCTCAAAGCGCTATCAGACATACGGTACGTAGTCTACAATACTTCATCCATCCAGCCGACAGCCAAATATTTACAGAGGGTCATAAAAGTGGAAATAAAGCTCTAAATGGACAAAGCAGATTTCTACTTTGTGCTTTGGCTTAAAAACTAACATGCAAGGCCCCCGCAGCAAAGTCCTACCGGCATGGCACTTTGAGGGGGTGGAGCTTGTTAACCTGACTCATTTTCAACATCCCATCATGGCAATTGGGCGGTTGAATGTGGAACATTTTGAGGAGCAAATGGGCTGTGTCTTGCTGAGTGTAAGGCGCTGTCCGTGGTGCTGACATCACAGTGACCTCCTGTTCTCTCTTGTCAGCCTCCTCTCGGGTTGATAACATTACTAGTGTTACACCATTGAAGCCCATGTATACAGGCATGTCCATATCCACAGTGCATTACATATAGGAGGGATCAGCAATGTGTGGCCTCCTACTTGACATCAAAGTTTATAAGAGTGGCCTGCGATCATGAGCCCCACAAGAGACGGTCAAAGACACTTGAGCTTGCTTAAAGGAAGAGACTCTAACTCTAACTGGGCAAGCAACAGTCAACACTGAACTGCGTGAGCTGTGTGAGCTTGTCACACAGTGAAGCGAACAGGGGGAGAACACTAACCACAATCACAGTGCGAACACAGAAACGACAGCACGGCAAGCAACAGGTAGGTCAACTGCATGTCATGTTCTGAAGATAATAGTGAGGTTAATAAAGCTTTTTTTTTTTAATAAAAAAATGAAATGTATTTTTTAATAATAAAATAAAATAAATTGCAATTTAAAAATAAATAAAAATTATTTTATTTTATTTTTTTACTTACTCTGATTATGTGCTCAAGGCTTGATGGCTCTCATATCCAAAACTAATCCTCCACATGCTTATCACCTGATTCAGCACACTTCCAGGATATTTCAACGTTCATTCTACATTTCACTTGTACTGAAATTGCCTTATGGAGTTGAAAAATAATAGGCACTGGCATAGCCTCGTGATTAAAAACATGTTCCCGTCTCTCACTGGATCTCATTATCTGTTACAAGGCGTCCATTAAAGTCACAGAATAAACTATGAGCACCAACAGTCTTGCCTCATTGCACTGCTCGGTTAAATCACTCGCACCCTCAACCTTCTCACCCACTGCCTCCTTTTCGGAGAGAAGTGCACAAAAACATGCTGCTGTCCTTGCTTGGGGTCTGCACTCGCTTTTAAAAAGTGCCTATACAAATAAACTGCAGGGTGATTATTATGACATGATTTTGTGTCATTGAGAGAACAAGCATAGGGATTGAACAGCGCAGTCTTTGATGGAGAGTGTGTGTTTTTTTTATTGATCTCGGCTGCTTTGAGGTGTACAGTAGGAAAAAAAGCACTTGGTAATTGTGCATTGATCCGGAGCTTGGTTCTTTGGCACAGTTTCAAAATGCTGCTTTCATTTTCAGTGTGCGGCGCTGCAAAAGCACCGATACTTTGTTGCCGTTGTAACTTGAAGCAGCGTATTATGAAACACCAAGAAGTTCGATGCAATGGACGCTTGCTCGTGCTGCCTTTTAATGGTATATTTGGCAGAAAGGGCGACGTATTTAAAACACCTACCCATCTGGATGGGGGGGGCACTGTACTGTACAGGGTCACGCTACCATACATGGAATACAGATATCCGCAAAGTTTTATAATCATTCGAGTAATTGTCATTGAGTCAGTCCCGTCCTTGCCCTTGCAAAGATGTTACGCTTGATGGCGGCCATGTTTTTCCAACCAATCTTCCTCAAACTTTACATGTTTTTGTCAGTCCCAAATAGAGGACGACACTGGACAACCTGCTCTCCATCATGGACAACGCCACCACCCACCATCAGACAATACAGGGGCAGCGGAGCTCATTCTCCAACAGACTCCTCCAGTTCCGTTCCCACAGTGAACGCAACAGCATTTCACTCATTCCACACCCCATCCAGCTCCACAAAACCTCACCTGTCTGTAAAAGATAATTCATTATTGCTCTGTGCCGTCTGCCCCCTCCTTGTATAAAGTGTACATATACTTGTATTTACTTATATTTCTACCCACTATTTGTAAATATTCAAATCTTGTTCATCATGCATTCTTTTTATTTGATTATATTTTATTCATATTGCATTGCATTTTATTTACGAGTGTTTGTGTTTATCTTCTGCAATTTCCCATGTGGATCAATACAGTCTGCCTCAGTCTAAGTATACAGTCTACAGTAATCACTTGTTTATCGTGATTAATTGCTTTCAGATCTGACCGTGATAAGGGAATTTCTGTAAAGTAGGATTTCTTATTTAGTTAGCTAGAGCATAGAAAATCTGTTTACAACCATCTAAATGCAATTTTTAAACATTAGAGTCCTCTAGGCATGGAATAACACCCCTATAGTCACCTTTACACTCCTATTACTCAATATAGTAGACATAATAAGAGAAAGTAAGCCATTTAAGACATAAATAAGACTTGTGCTAGCGTGTGTTGCTGTAAATGTTTTCCGGTGCTAGGGGAGATGAATGGGGGCGGACAGGAAGTGATGAAGGTTCAGAGTTGAGTTTTAGCTTGACAACAGTAGCCTGTCTTAGGGATCATTGTGCCCATTGTGAGATCATTCAAACCTGTAATAAAAGCCTGTTGTTCCGGCGGGCAAGTCTGGTGTTTGTGTGTCTCACCGAACATTACTGACACCTAGTGACCAGTGTAGAATGCAACATATCGTCACAACGTCTTTGAATGCATCATGTTATATTAGTATTTCAGCAAATGTAGCCATTTTCATGCTTGAAAATGCTTCATTTTAGGCACAAATATGCATATTTTAGACTAATTATAGGCCGTATTCAAGCGTGAAACAGGATTTCTTATTGATTTATCAAAAACCGTGATAGAGTGAAGCTGCAAAATTTGAAGCGTGAA
Source organism: Dunckerocampus dactyliophorus (assembly GCF_027744805.1). Taxonomy (NCBI): domain Eukaryota; kingdom Metazoa; phylum Chordata; class Actinopteri; order Syngnathiformes; family Syngnathidae; genus Dunckerocampus; species Dunckerocampus dactyliophorus. The sequence continues at coordinate 3,956,708 of NC_072839.1, read as the reverse complement.
CTGGCGAGGGTTTGCTGTCATTGATTGAATCAATGAAGCATGGCGGCTCTCGGAGTATTTGTTGGAAAAATAGCACAGGAAACACAGCAGGGACGCGTGTATTGACAAATTTTCACCTTTTTGTGCGCAGCGGTTCCGGAGGAGAAGAATTACACCACGGGGTGTACTAACATCTACACATTGTTCTTTATCAATGCTTTCCTACAACAACAAAAAACAAAATAAATGTTGGTAATTGTTATGTGCAACATGCTTGCCTGCAGGAGATCCATGCATATGGATTAAAAAGAGGTAACTAGTACTTCGAAGATAAAACTAGATGGATGACAAAAGCCCCGTTGCTGTTTTTTTCTTGCCTTATTCACAGTGCGTGTGTGAGATATCCAACTCCACTTAGTGCCACAGATAATGATAAGCAAACACACTCAGCAGCAAATGCAATACAGTGTAAGAAATGATCAAATTACAGCAAAGAGGCAGAAAAGAGCCGACGGTGTTTTTACTGCGGATGTGCACCCGGGTCACACAACACTAATATAAGGCTTTCCTCAGCCTGAACTGTCGCTAACCTCAAGCCGGCAGAATTAACACAGCGGCGCGGCTTTTGTGTTGCGAAGGGAAATGCGGCTAATTTCTACACCATACATTATTAATCATATTCATTTTTCTGCGGTTTGTTCAGCCACTGCATGAATTAACGAGGCTCCATCGATTTTTCTCCGTCTTACTTCAACGCATTTTACATCATCTGCCGGCAGTTCAAGGTGACCACTCGTGGAACTTCTCATACAGTAAATGTGAGATGAGGTCTTCCTTGCATGATAGTGTTTTTATTCAAGGACCACAAAGCTGCAGGCTATCAGATTATTATTTTTTTTTTAATAACACTTACATCAGCACGCTAACGAAGAGCCCCGGGGGTGACTAATAGACCTGTGCTCATTAAGACTAATAAAGTCAAAAGTTTTAGCTGCGACTTGAGCACAGACTTGTTGGGTAATTCTTCCACTGGCTCCAGCAGTGGTGTTGAAGCACTGAAAGACAACATAGGGGACAATCACAGCAGCTCCCATGCAGATGATCAAACATGGTTAAAAAGACGATGAAACACCTTTTGTCCTCCTTTATCTTTCTTTTAACCCTCAGACTCCACTACACCTCCATCTATTTCACCCTCCTATACTGTTGGCCTACTTCCTGATGATTTACGACCATCTCGGATTAGCCTTCTGCCTTGAACACCGCACAAAACTGGATAATTTCCCGTAGTTTTACAAGTGCTTGTGGCATAATAGTAGAAATACGTGGTTGAAGATGACCACAACGTGCCCCATTTCAGGATTTTCCCCTACATTCCAATATACGTTTATCATTTTTGCATTTTTGCAGTGAGTTCCTAAAAAACAGCCATATAGAGGATCTTTGATAGGCATTTCTGAAGTAGACCCTTAAAACAGCTGTGCATTCCTGTCATTTAGAGGATCTTCGACAGGTGGTGTTGCAGTCCTGTTACACAGATCATCTTTGGCTAGGGTTTTTGCAGAAGATTCCGAAAAACAGTAAAGTGCTCCTATTATACAGATCATATTTGACTGGTGTTTTTGCAGTCAATACCTAAAAAGGAGCAAAAGACACCTGTTGCATAGATGTTAGACAAGCAATTGCTCCTGTTATACAGATCATCTTTGAGGAGTGTTTTTGCAGTCAATCCCTAAAAACAGTAAAACACTCCTGTTACATAGATGCTTGACGAGCATTTTTGCTGTAGGTTCCGAAAAACAGCAACGCACTCCCGTTATACAGATAATCTTTGACAAGCGTTTTTGTGGTAGATTCTTAAAAACAGCAAAGCACTCCTGTTACGTAGATGCTTGACGAGCATTTTTGCTGTAGATTCCTAAAAACAGCAACGCACTCCCGTTATACAGATCATCTTTGACAAGCGTTTTTTGTAGTAGATTCTTAAAAACAACAAAGCACTCCTGTTATACAGATAATCTTTGACTCGTGTTTTTACAGTAGATTCCTAAAAAGAGCAAATCTTTGGATAGGGTTTTAGCAGTAGGTTGTCAAAAACAGCAAAGCACCTCTGTTTGACAGATAATAATCTCTGACAAGTGTTTTAGTGGTAGATTCCTCAACAGAGCAAAATAGTCCTGTCATACAGACTCTTTGGCTCATGGCTATACAGTACATTCTCAAAAACAGCGTTAAGACAAGGAAGGAGTCCTTTGACTCTTCCTCGTCCTTTACTTTCCTGTGCACTAAAATGAACCCTTGGAGTAATCTGGGGACTTTAGTCAGCCAACCCACCAAAAACTGAGCCCTCCATTTGGGAAAGAATTCTAATCAAATGTGTACTGTGCTGATAAGAATTCTCAATCAGAGCAGCCTGCCTGCATGGGAGCATGAGAGGGGCAAACATGAGCGATAAGGAGCTGGAGGAAATAATGTGCAATCTCAGCAAGGTGGGATCATTTAGAGAAGAAGGGAATATGTTTTGCCTACGAATATGAAGGTTTTAACCCTGACGCTACTTCAGAGAGAAAGGCATCCCAATTTAATTTGCGCACCTCCCGCTTGGTGATGGAGGGATTAACTCCATCTCAAGAGAAAATTCGGGATTATTTTAGAAAGAAAAAAAAGAGACATCTTGTTAAAAATACCTTTGACTTCTCAAGCAACATCCTCGCCTAATGACACGACACGTTATGTTCAAGGTGCACGCTCAGCTGCGGGCTACAAGTGTCGTGAGAGGAAGTGCTGCCGTCTATTAAGAGGCAGTCTGCGATGGCCGCCAGGGGGGGGGAAAAAAGCTATTTCTGTGATGGCGGCGAAGAAGAAGAAGAAGAGATCACAAATGTGCAACGCTCACTGAATTCCCGCTGTGGTGACAGGACAGCTCCACGCAAGGGAAACACACACACTGAAGAAAAATCGGACAAAGATAAAAACACAAAGGTTGGCTCTGGATAAATGTGTGAGGAGGGTGAAAACATTTGCTGCAGCAGGGATGGAGCTTCTGACATAATGGTGGTCCCGTGGGCCCTCCGACTGGCCAGCGTTACTCCTCAAGCCTATTAGAACCTGCTGTCAACCACTTCCTCTACTTGGACTGTGTGTGTGGTACAATATGACACACACCAAATCAATTCATCTCACATGCCCACTGTGCTCTGCCGACACTGATATGAACACTGAATTAAAGAGCCAGACATTCCCAACTGTTATGCTACATACTTATGTTATGACCCAGCTATACTGCATATAGCTATGGTGTATACTGTAGATACAGTGCATGCTCAGGATTAGGAATTGGCAAAATAACTGATGGTTTGGTCAAATTCGTCATTAATACGTCTTGGAACAGTTGAGGGTACCCTGCCTGTCGACCAAAGTCAGCTGGGATAGGCTCCAGCATACCCCGCCACCCTAATGAGGAGAAGCGGAATAGAAAATGGATGGATGGATGGAACAGTTGAGGCAAAATGGAGTGCACTCTTTCATGCTTCGAATTTTGCAACGTCACGCTATCGGGTTTTTTTTTTTTTAAATGAGTTAATAAATGGTGCTGTTTTGTGGTTGCATATGGCCTATTATTAGTCAAATATATGAATATTTTAGCAAATTTTATGTATTTTGTGCTGAAAATTAAGCATTTTCAAGCATAAAAATGGCTAACCAGTCCAGGGTGTACCTCGCCTCTTGCCCAAACTCGAGGAGGATAAGCGGCATAAAAAAATGATGGATGGATGGAAAAACGTCTAAACAAAGTAAAATACAAATATAAGGCATTCAGAAGACGCATTCAAAGACGTTGTGATGATATGTAATATTCCACGCTTGTCACTCGGTGTCAGTCTTGCTTGCTGCTGTAACAAGTGAATTTCCCTGCTGTGGGATTAATAAAGTACAATCCAATCCAATCCAATCCAATCCAATACAATAATGTTACTGGAATGTTGGGCGAGACACACAAGCACCAGACTTCATCGCCGGAATGACAGGTTTTTCTTGCAGTTTTGAATTATCTCACGACAGGAACAATTTCCCCTAAAACTTTGAACCTCTTGATGTCACTTTCTGTCCGCCCCACACTCAGCTCCCCGAGTACCGGAACACATTGACAGCAACACACACTCGCACGAGTAGTTCAGTCAGTTACAGTACCTCAATTGCACAAGAACAAGACAAACACTCTTAAATAAAATTACAATATTACAGTTTATAGTGGTTAACTGGTTCCAGACCCACCGCAATAAATCCATTTCTGCAATATCGGCCTCAATGTTAATAAATGGAATATTTTCATAGTTAGAGCACAGAAAAACTGTTATGGCTCTCTATATACATTTTTAAAATCATTATTAGAGCCCTTTAGACATGAAATAACGCCTATAGTCACCTTTACACTTCTACTATTCCTAGTTTACAACACATTGTGCAACTCTCATGCTTCAGGGACTCAAGGCGGCCACGAGCTAGCAAACTACCCAGCTAACAAGCCAGCAAGCTAACCAGTTAGCATCAAACGTATTTCTACTGACCTTAAGAAGCCAAAAACGTTCCACTTCCACACAGAATGGGAGGGAAACCTTTTCCACTCTTATCTTATCATGTTGACATGCCATGGCTGACTTCATGACTTCATGCAGTGTTAAGGTAATGGAATGTAAGGTAATGTCTCAGTGTTTTGTGTCATTACTGCCGCCTAGTGACCAGAATACTACATATCACTTACATTTCGATAAGTTTCGACTAATAACAGACCATAATCTACCATGAAACAGCAATCACCGTGATGTAGCGAGGGAGCGATTATCAAACTGAAATATTGAAAGGGACGATTGTATACACTATATTCTTATTAGTGTATATACTATATTGATATTAGTGTATACACTATATTCTTATTAGTGTATATACTATATTGATATTAGTGTATACACTGTATTCTTATTAGTGTATATACTATATTGATATTAGTGTATACACTGTATTCTTATTAGTGTATATACTATATTGATAGTAGTGTATACACTATATTCTTATTAGGACATGTGGATGGGAATTCTTTCCCATGTGAGGTGAGGGAGCGCGGATCTCAACAATGTCGGCTTTCGACCAGACCAACGAGCTCTACTGGCAGGCACTTGAACGCACCACATCAGCCCTTTTTGCATGACCATGAAATGGCTTCAACCTTGTAACAGCTTTCTTATAATAGCTGCCGGGAGCTGCAGTCAACCCCCTCACATGTCCAAGTGTCCTCAGATAGCCCGAATAGAACCACTCAATGGATTCAAATCAACACACACACACACACACACACACACACACACACACACACACACACACACACGGATGTGGTATCTGGGCAGCTTCCTCCACAGGGAGTCCGGTTTGGTCCTTTCAAAGCATGCAGAGTTATTAAGACTATAAGGCTTGCTGCTGGATAAAAAAGGATTTTCCTCCTTTTTGTTGAACGAGGACAGAAGCCCGTGTAACGAATTTAATCCAGCATTGTGTTACTGTAACACACACTCGCACAGTATCTCACAAAAGTCATTTTATTCTCAAGGCTTCATCCTCTGAAGGAAAAACAATGGAGAACTTCCAATTGGATATAACTTAAGAGTAGTCAGTGGAAAGCTGGTGGTTGTGTGCTCCTCCCCCTTTGGCTTAAGAAGATCTCCACCTTCAACAAACAAGGCGCTCGTCACCTTGGAGGTTTGTCGTCTTGTTGGGAAACAGCTTCCCGAGGGAGGGGATCATGCTCTGCTTCAGAATGTCACCGCTGATGTCGGAATTCATGTTTCCCCTGGATGAACCGCAACTCCCAAGTGCTGGCAGCACTCGTGCACCCCCCCAGCTCACGCTGCCTCCACAGTTGGCTGCTACTCACTTCTTTGCCACCTATTCAGCTGTTGCGTGACGCTCCCCTTTGATTTCAGATCAACATTTGCATTAAAAGAGACTTTCGTAATCACCGGCTAGATTCTGCTCCAGAACCTTCCCCTTCTCTCTTCAATTGCCATTGTTCACTCGCAAAACAATGCAAGTTGAAGCCCCAAATGTGCCTCACATTATTAAACGCTCTTCAAGTCTAAACTCTGGAAGTCGTCCCCACTAATGAATGATCATGGAAGATCAATGAACAGAAGGAATCGGAGCCACAGTGTGGCCTTTAGCCGGGTCGTTTACGGCCCAAGGCTGCTTTTTTATTGGCCCTCGGCACATTCTGATCATATGATTAAAGAAGAAAACTTAAACAAAACACAACAGCAAAAACGGACAAACCGAGCAGTCATTTTACGAGAATAAAGACTAAATATCAGGAGAATAAAGTCATAATACTAAGAGGAAAAAATGGTATTAAGTTGAAATATTCAAGATTAAAATATGTAACTTTTTTTTAAAAAGTTGTAATATTATGAGGAACAAACAAAACAAAGAATAAAGTTGCAATTTTAGGAAATTTAGGTTGGGTAAAAGTTATAGTATTACAAGAATAAAGTAAAATATTGTGAGTATAAAGACAAAATATTACAAGAAGAAAGTTGAAATATTTGTAAAAAATTATATTACAAAAGTGTAATACAGACAGAAAAAGTTCACATTAAAAATTCACTCTGTCACTGATAACACAAAGGTGAGATGCAGGCTTCTAAAAAAAACAAAAAACGTCTCGCCATCTCTACACGGGTTGGTTTAATAAATGTAAAAGTGGCCCCTGCATTTTTTGATTTTTTTCAGTATGCGGCCCTCGGTTTAAAAAGTTCTGACACCCCAGCGCTGGGGGGGGTCGAGGCCTAGCTCGGTTTTGAGGCCAGATTGACTGTCGAAGCTCCCGGAGACAAACAAACTTTTGCGCCTCACAGCACATAACTATGGTGCGTTCAGGGACCACCGGGCAAAGTGCAAAAGCTCAACAGAAGACGGATTCAAAGACGTTGTGATGATATGTGGTATTCTACACTGGTCACTAGGTGTCAGTACTGTTGCTGTAATGTTCGGTGAGACACACAAGCACCAGATCACCTGATCACCACAGGAACAACAGGCTTTTAACGTAGGTTTGAGTGACCCCAAACAGACACAATAATCCCTAACTCGGGCTACTGTTGCAGCCTTACCCCTACCAAGGTAAAACGTCACTCCCTGCCTGGCCCCCCCCCTTCAGCTCCCATAACAACGGAACACATTTACGGCAACACACGCGTGCACATGTCTTATTTATGCCTTAAATGGCTTATTTTCTCTTATTATGTCTTCTATATTGGGTAATACAAGTATAAAGGTGACTATAGGGGTGTTATTTCATGTCTAGAAGGCTCTAATAATGTTAAAAAACACATTTAGAAGGTCCTTAACAGGTTTTCCATGCTTCAAGTACAAAAACATTTGCTTTATAATTAAGGAATCCTACTTGCAGTATCCTGGTTGGGTCTGGAACCAATTAAGCAATTATTGGATTGCTTGTATTGTCACATATTTCTAAATTATTACCAAACGATGGTGAATGATGCGTTTTCCTGGGATTTCGGGAGCAAGCAGACAAATTCACATAATTTTGTCCTTGCAAAGGTGACCTTGGCTATGCGAGCTAAAGCTAAATGAGCGCCTATGGCTATCCTTCCTCCACGTTAACTACACCGCAACCCAAATGCATTCCCATGAGCCACATGCAATCGAATAACAACGACAGCTGAGCCAGAGAGACATTTTTCATGGCGTTCATAAAAGCATCACTGGTGTGCAATCTGGGTGGGACTAGTTTGTACATTACGCTGCGTTTAATGCCATTAGTTGGCCACAACTGCTGTGCATGAAGTGGTCTTGACTGCAGCTGCGGAACTAAGACGTCCCTGGCCAGTCGTCTCGTCGATAACTCATTTTAATGAAGCATCCGACGCCACGACGGCGATGACAGCCAGCGACACACTCATCATCCTGCCGCCTTCATCGCCAGCCTGACATTGACTCACAGGGTTACACCGTGGGCTGTCAACGTGTGATGAAATGCATTCAATCCAAAGCTGACACGGGCGGCACAGCTGCAAACGTAATGAACTGCGGGCCGAGTTTATTTGTGCAGTTAATTTTAATTCATCGGGGCAAAATGAGCTCAGCCACACTCTTTATGTGGGTGAGGACGCCTCGTTGTGGCGGGAATGGGGTGTTTTTTTTTACACAATATGACACTTTGTCATGATTAACAAGCAGGGAGATTCAACAGAACGGTGGAAAAACAACACTCCTCACACACATTTTCACACCAACACGCACACGCACGCTGATTTCGCACGACACGACTTATGAATGAGGCCGCATCCTGCCAAGCAAGCGAGAGACTTGGCAGCTCTCGAGGAGGAGGCTGCGTGTTTACTTCACCATCAGTAAGAGTGTCAAACTTCACAACCCCGACTCCTTGACCCCTACAGACGACCTCCGTGGCAGCCATTCATCGCCTGAACGCCTGAAAGCCTTCTCTCGCACTTGCAAAAGCATACGGACATGGAAAATGGTAAATAAGGCCAACGGATTAACTCATTCAATACCAAAGATGTGTTTATACATTTTTCTAAACCCTACCACCCGATCCCAAACACGTAGTTACGCATCTTTTACGCTTTTTTGTGCAAGACGACGCAACTGCACACTAATAGATGTCACGTTAAAAGCAGTTTTAAGTCATAAAAACGGTCACATGGTGACAGAAGTGCATTTGATCAGACCTCGGCGGGGATCATTTGCATATAAAAACACACTCGACAGCAAGGAGGAACTGGAAGAGCACGGAGGAGTGTAGCGTGCAGACGGTTACGCATTGTAGGGGAATTTTGCACGCGCACACGCGCGTGCACACATGCACACACACAGTTTAGCTCCAAATGTGAAAATTGCAAGTAGTTCATGGTGTTATATTCGTAAATAAATTGTTATTTTGATATAAAACAACCCTTTTTTGTGTTGTTTAAGTTGGTATAGTTGTTTAGATATTTGAGCTTGAAATGTATCTTTTCACAAAAAGCTGCTTTTCTCTCTTTTCTAGTCAGGAACTGATATTTTCCTGAAACTTACCTATGTTCTACTGCTGATTACTAAACAACAGAAAAGGGTAGAAACAAACTTTTTTTTCCTGATGAAAGACGGGACCCCAGTCTTTCTTTTGCTAGGTTCCATGTTTGAATAGCCGTAGAACACAATATTCTCCGTGCCTTGAAAGATCAGTCAAAAACGGCCGCTACCGAAGGGGTTGTCTTTTGAAAAATGGCTGGGATTGAAGGAGTTAAGACAAAACTGGCCAAAAGGCACGCATAGCGTGGGTCATTAGCTTAGGTCAGAGAGCCATCAAGAAACAACAACTGCTTAAAAAAAAAAAAAAAAAATCACAAAAAGCACTCGGAGAATATGTTTATCATCCTGTCCGATGTCCAGCCGTGTGTGGCAGAATCAATCACAAAGTGACTTATTTGTCTCCGAAGGCAACCCGTCTTCTGATATCGTCAATAAATATTCACTGTAAGCTGCGGAGACGCCACGTGAAATGAAGTGTGTAATAGTGTCTCTCACACGACACGTGCAGGCTAAATGACAAATTGATCCCATGAGGAGTGACTGGAAGATGTTAATGAGGATTAAAGTGGCTGACGGAGCATTAAGGGTCTCTGTCGCGGGGAAATAAATAATACAGTCAATGAAAGTCGGAGGCTTTTTTCCTATTCTTGGACCACATTACGGACGACATGGTTATTATTTTTAGTTGAAGCCCGCACAATTTCTAGGAAACTAGTGGGGCCGGGACCCTGTCTCCTGTTAAAGTTAATATAAGAGGAGTTCAAAGGATGCGAGGGGGCCACTTCGATATTTTTATATTTAAAAAAAATAATTTGGGCTAAAAAAAAAATAAGAAAAAACATTGTTATTATTACTTTAAAACTTTATCTTAATATAGTACCTTTTTGCTCCATTTTTCCTTTTTTTTTTTAAAAAGTTTATTTTATTTGTATTTTTTTAAATGTGATTTTTTTTAAATTTGTATATTTTCATTTAATTTACATTTTTATTTAATTATATATACATTTTGTATTTTTTTTTTCTTACAACGTGCTGCGGCCCAAAAAAAGCTGACTCCAGGCCGCAAATGGCCCCCTGGGCCGCACTTTGGACACCCCTGGTGTAAGTGTATCACTACGCAAATGTCGGGCAGGATTAACAGAACCCAGCTTTGCATTTACATGACATTCATAAATATATATATATATATATACAGTATATATACATACACACATAACATCTTTAACACATCATTATTTTGTTGTTGTTTTCTCCAGTCACTTTAGGTGTGTGTGTGTGTGTGTGTGTGTGTGTTTGTGTGTGCGCGTGTGCGCATGCGCGCTAAACCTGCTGGCCCATTAGCCAATATCGGCAGATGCTAAAAGCGCAGTGGACCTCCAGGGGGCGCCAAAACAAACAGAGAAAACATCACCTTTACAACAATTCCATGAAAACGACTTATTACTTATGATTAACTCTTAAAATGGAAAAAGCTCACACTGATTCAAATGTAAAGCAATGCCCAATTTCGATGGCTACAACTGATAACAAAAAAGTCTCGTTATTTTTGTGCATAGTTTTGCATATAGTGGGTATTTTATAGCGCATTTGTATGGTTATTTTATTTAGTTTTTGTGTAGTTATTGCACAGTTGCAGATTATTCATTCCATTATTGGAAGATCTGTATGTGTTGAGGGTATTTGTGTGATATTTTTGGTACTTTTATTGTTGAAGTTGTTAGGGATACGTTATCTTACAAATGAAAAACAACGCCATTCAGTTTGTGTTGCTCGAGGATGTAAAGCGTTGATGGAGGAGGGTGCCATGTAACATTTTGCGGAGCACGCCACTTTGGGTAGGGCCAGCTCTGTGTGTGTGTGTGTGTGTGTGTGTGTGTGTGAGATGCACACTGATGCGTCCATGTATGTGCATTGTGTGTCAGTACGAGAACAGAGGAGCTCGACAGCGCTCGGGGGCTTAATATGAAGCAAATCCTTATCGAGACGCTAATCCTTATCCTAAGACACGCTTTGCCGCTGAGTGATGATACCTTGAAGCATGCCGCCTGAAACATTAGGCTGATGAAAAACACACAAACGTCAGTGATCGACGAGGACCTGCAAAAAGGGGAGAATGCATAACGGGCAAACACACCGCCCTTTATGAAGACACACTGCAGCCCTGAAACCTCACAGTTGTGGGCTGCGATGAATCACAACTGCAGCTGCACTCGTGTCCCACACATTTCTATTCACGTGGAGAAAAAAAAAAAAAAAAAAACAAAGCCACAGGCCTAAAAGCCCTTTTCCGCAGTCAACGCCGAGCCTTCACGACCTGCAACACTCCTAATTAGAAGCAGCGAGACGCACGCGGCCATGCAGTCTTCTCAGCAGACCTCCAAGGAACACTTCTGGCGTGCAGATTTTCACGTCTGCAGGGCCTTGCATTGAAATTCTTTCCAGGAGTCTACTTCTCCTTGACATCAAATTTAAAAGATCGCCGAAGCTCCGCTATGTCTCGGCTCTAAATGCAGGGTTGGAAAAAAATATATACATACTACATTTAAAACATTTAATATTTATATAAATATTGAAAATCATTTTTTCATATATGTTATATTTTAATTAGCTGACACAAAAATAAAAACATTGAGGAAGGCTCTAAAAGCAGGGTTTAAAATATATAAATATATTTGTTATTTTTCAATATTACATTGAAAATATTTCATTTTATTATATTACATTATTATATTATATATATATATTATATTATAACTATATTATTATTATTATATTATACTACATTCAAATAATATTAAAAATATTTTGTAACATATATTAGCAGGTTTTAAATAGTTTTTTCTTATTACATTTCAACAATATAATATTTATATAAATATAAAAATTTGATTATATTACATTATTATATTATATATATTATATTATAACTATATTATTATTATTATATTATACTACATTCAAATAATATTAAAAATATTTTGTAACATATATTAGCAGGTTTTAAATAGTTTTTTCTTATTACATTTCAACAATATAATATTTATATAAATATTAAAATTTGATTATATTACATTATTATATTATATATATTATGTTATAACTATATTATCATTATTATATTATACTACATTCAAATAATATTAAAAATATTTTGTAACATATATTAGCAGGTTTTAAATAGTTTTTTCTTATTACATTTCAACAATATAATATTTATATAAATATTAAAATTTCATTTAAATAAAAAGATCGAGGAAGCTCCAGTATTTCTAGGCTCTAAAAGCAGGTTTTCAAATGTTTGGTTAACTGCTTAAATATTAAATTTAAAATTATATATATATATATTAAACACTTGATCATTTAAAAAATATATTGTATTCATTTACATTAAGATAAATAAAAAGAGTGGCAAAACTCTACTATTTCTAGACTCTAAAAGCAGGTTTTAAATTAGATATTTTTATAATATATATTAAAATATTACATTTAAAAAACATTGTATATTTATAAAAATATAAAAAATGTGGTGATTTTTTAAATATATTATATATTAAAATTGACATAAAGATAAACAGATCGACAAGGCTCCACTATTTCTAGGCTTGAAAAGCAGGTTGTAAAATAAAGTTATGTATTTTAAACTTTAAATATTCAATGTATAAAAAAGGAATATTTAAATAAAAATTGAAGTTAATGCATTTGTAGATTATTTATGATTTTAATTCACATATATTTTTATTATTTATTACATTTTAATTATCATTATTATAGTCATGATTATCATTATATAATTCTAATAAAAATTATATATATTATATTTTAAAAAATTCTTGTTTTTTTTAAGTAACTATAGGAATATAAGAAATAATTACAAATAAAAATAAATATTTCCTTTTGCTGCGAGTCAGGTGTGGGCACCCACTGGCCACAACATTAGGTACAGCTGCCCAATGCAAGCCAAGAGCTGCGTTCACTCTCCTGCTGTACAACAGCACACATGAAGGAATGGTGTCGCCATACAACTGGCCCGGACGGACTAGATGATGGAAACGTTACATCACAGGGCAGCAGGCTCTCCGATATTATTCTACACAATGTTGGATGTTAAGTATCAATTTGCGTTGCGTTGTGATGACATGAGAAGCTGTCTATTATTGCCTCGTGTGCTTTAAGTAGCGTTATGGCGTGATCATCATTTTCAATCGTCTAATGCTACTTTGCTGTGAAAGCAAATGGACATTTTTAACGGTTTGGTTTTCCATCTAGCATAGCGTGCGTCCTAACGGAGACGGCACAAGGCCGCCGAGCACAAAGCTCACGCAGCAATCGGCGCCTCAGCAGAAGCATTATTTAGCTTCTACTGTATCGCCGTTACCGTGGGAACTGGCTGGGTGAAATTAGTGTCACGAAAAAAAAAAACTTTATTGGAGAGGGGAAAAAAAAAAAGTGTGCGATTCATAATTTATGGAATGATGACTCGGCCTTGCTGTAAGAAGTGGACCCAGACGTTACGTAAGGTGTAAATGTTTGCATTTGTTTGTCACTTCTCGTGTTGGTTCGTCGCTGAAAAACTTGAATTCTACTCAACTAAAACGTCAACGCAGCACTTTTGCTTTTGCTGCAGGTTTTGTGGCTGGCTACAATAAAAGTCCACCATGTGATATGGGTCAAAAAGCATATTATTAGTAAGAACTTTGCTCTTTTTTCTCCCATTTTTGCTGGTTTTGCTTTTATTTTTTTTTATCTTCCAAATACTTCTTTCATTCTCATAATATGATACATTCTCCCCCAATCTAATTTCCTTCCTTTATGTTGTTTTGTTTCTCAGAATATTACAACCTTTAAAAAAAATATAAACTGTGTATTTTCTTCTATAATATTTTAACTTAATAAAACTTAAAAATAATTAATTTTTTTAATTGTTTCAACTTCATGCTGCTAAAAATGCTGGTGTTTTCCCTCATAATACTACGACTTTTTCTCGTAAAATTACGTCTTTTTCTCCCCTCATTAGAACATGACTTCTTCCTCGTCATATTTTTACTTTATTCTCGTTAAATTACAGCTGTTTTTTCCCATTGCTGCTGTTCATGTCCCCCCCAAGCCCCATATTTTTCAACTATTTCAACATTTTTCTTGTAAATATTAAATATATTTTCAAAATATTATTTTCATAATATTTTGACTTTATTCTCTAACATTAGTACTTTTTCCGCAAGCTAATTTTCCCAAAATTACAACTTTATTTGTTGTTTGGTTGTTTTTTATAATATTAAGACTTTTTTTTAAAGGTAATTTCTTTATTATTTCTACTTAATAAATCTTTAAAATAATGTATTTTTTTCTTTTTTTTCCCCCATTTCTGCTGTTGTTGTTTTTTTTAAATACTTTGTTATTCTTTTTCTCCGAATGATGACTTTATTCCTATAATATTTTGACTTTATTCTTTCAACATAACTATTTCCGCAACCTAATTTTCCCAAAATGAATGTTTTGTTTGTTTTTCATAATATTACGACACATTGCGTCTTTTTTCTTTAATATTTCACCTACTAAAATGATTTTTCCTCATCATATTACCACATTATTCTTGTAAAATTACAGCTGCTTTCTCCATTTCTGCTGGTGATGTTTTGTTTTTTTTTTTCCAATTTTTCAGCTATTTCAACTTTGCTCTTGTACATTTTCTTCGGCTAATTAGGACTTTATTCCCACAGTATTTTGACTTAATTCTTGGTACATTATATAACTAAATGTGTTTTCATAGTATTAACACTTTTTTTATTGTATTTTTTCTTTAATATTTCAACCTAATGCTGGTAAAATTGTGTTATTGTTCCTCATAATACTACGCTATTCTAGTAGCTTTTTCCTCCTAATATTTTGACTTTATTTTTGTAAAATTATTGCAGAATTTTCCATTTTTGCAGGGTTTTTTAAAAAGTTTTGTTGCTAAATTCTATTTTTAGAATACCATGGGGCTGTAAAAGGCCCTCAGGCTGCACTTTGGACACCCCTGTCTCCCAGTGTACTGTACGTGTCCTGCATGTCATGACACGCCTGATGAGGTGTCCCGTCTTTAGAAAGAGTGAGTGTGCTAATTCATTGGAACATATTATTCCTGCCAGTGGAGGGCAAGCAGATAAGGAGGTGCAGCGGTTCCGTGCGCGCTTCACTGTTCCATTATTGTGCACCGACCCGGCCGCACGAGTCACCTCCGCAGTGCAAGTCATTGAGCACGGCTCCTGAATTAGTGTTTAATCAGTACGACGACAAGATGGCCGCCCTCTCCTTCAACCCTCTGCAAGTCACTTTGTATTGTTCTTTCAACTGCTACTCCCAACACACCCCTCAAAAAAAACAGGCAAATCCTGAGTGACATTAATTAAAGTAGGGTAATTACACCGGCGTCCGGACGAGGGCGATAAAAGCACTGAAGATCATTTTCGACGGTAGAATGAGTTCATTTCACATTCAAATATTGCTGTGCCCAATAAAAACACTCTAAAGTGAGCTGCGTTTAAATACTTGAGCTTGCTACGTCACCTCCAGTACTAGTACGCCTACTAGAGAACCACACGGTGTCAAGAAATCAACACAAAGAATGAACTAAACATATTATGAACTGAATTTTGCATTACGTTTGTGTCATAAGGCGTGTGTTTAACAATGAAAAGAGCAGTATTGAAGACGAAGAACATGGAGTGATTAGATCACACACAACCTGGACAACAGTGCTCCCTATGGGTTCTATTGCAGAACTTCCAAGGCTGCACCGCAAAGACGATGCATTCAGAGGGTTTATCTGCATGGGCTGCACATATTTATGATGGCTCTCGGCCATGAAAAGATAGCGGTAAGTCATATTTTTTTGACATCCACAATCATCGCTACGGTTGATTTAACCTCATGTGCAGAGACTCAACAACCTTTTAAAGCTTGAAGGAAAAGTGCACTTTTTGGGGGGGGAATTTTGCCCATCATTCACAATCCTTACGTGAAACATGAACGCATTTCTTTCCCTTTTCTGTGCGTTCTAACGAGAGCAAACCAGTTAGGATGAGTCTGTGTAGGCTCTCAGTCGTACAGGAGTTGTCCATCGAGGAAAAGGCTTCTTGAGACGTCATCTGTACTTCTGTGTAGAAGGTGTCGGACGTTTCGCTCCTCATCCGAAGAGCTTCGTCAGCAAACTAATAAGTGCTGGTAGCTTAGGCCTTAAATATAGTAAGTAGGATGAGCTAGCTAACAATGCACGTCACGGGAGGTACAGTACCTATGATACGCTAACGCCCTAACAAAAAACCCTCCAAAACAACGCCAACAGCGCTCCATTTACGCCACTGACCCGTATATTAACCAAGCTACAGCGATATTGTTATGGTAGCAGCTAACACGAAAATCTATACTTATCTGGCTAGCCGCTAGGCTCAGCGTCACTCGCCACACCTTAAGCCACTGCAACGAAGTTATACTACGAAGACTCAACTCGTTTGCTGTCAGCATTTTTCTACCTGAGGATATCGGAGAGGTTATACTGTGTATATTTATAGAAAAAAACTGCATCTCAGCTTTATGATCTAAGTGAAAAAGCGTATTATCAGTATGAACTTCATAATAATAATAATGGATTCGAATTTAAAGTGCTTTTCAAGGCACCCAAGTCACTTCACAACAAAGTGAACCCTTTATTCATGGTGGTGGTATTCTACATCTGTAGCCACAGCTGCCCTGGGGTAGTCTGATGGAAACATGGCTGCCAATTGCTCTTTTTACTTGATTTTTGCTGTTTCTTTTTAAATTTTGAAAATATTTTGACTTTCCTCTTAAGTAATCTTTGTAAACTTTCTTTTCAGAGTATTATGATGATTTATTCCCGATAATATTTAGACTTTATTCCCATAAGATTAGAACTTTTTCCCCCAACAAATTTTCCAAAATTACAACGTATTTTTTGGTTTCTCACAATATTGCAACTTTTAAAAAATACAATTTTTCTTTAAATATTTCGGCACTATATTACTATTATTTTTTCTCTTAATATTTTGACTTTATTCTCGCAAAATTACCACTTTTTTCTCATTAAAATACGACTTTTTTCTCTTGATATATTGATTATATTCTCATAAAATTACCCCTTTTTTTCATTAAAATACGACTTTTTTATCTTAATATATTGATTATATTCTCATAAAATTACCACTTTTTTCTCATTAAAATACGACTTTTTTCTCTTGATATATTGATTATATTCTCATAAAATTACCCCTTTTTTTTCATTAAAATACGACTTTTTTGTCTTAATATATTGATTATATTCTCATAAAATTACCACTTTTTTCTCATTAGAATACGACTTTTTTCTCTTGATATATTGATTATATTCTCATAAAATTGCCATTTTTTTCTCGTTAAAATACAACTTTTTTTCTCCTAATATTTTGACTTTATTCTCGTAAAATTATAGCCGTTTTTTCCAGTTCTCGTACTATTAGGACTTTCTTCTTGTCAATTTTCTTCTCAGAGGTGTGAATTTAATTCTCGTCATATTCTGACTCTTGTAAAATTTAATTTTTTTTCCGCAAACTAACTTTCCAAAAATGACAACTTTGTTATTTTGTTTGTTTCTCATAATATTTTGACTCTCTTTTCTTGAATATTTCAACTTTATGCTGCTAAAATGACCTCATAATATTACAATGTTGTTACAACTTTTTTCTCTTAATATTTGGGCTTTATTCTTGTAAAATTACTGCTGATTTTTACATTTTTGTTGTGTTTTTTTTTAGTTTTCCTGTTAAGTGATATTTTTACAATGTGCCACGGACCAATAAAATAAAAGGGAGCTAAAGGCATCAACGTTTACCGATTAGCATTGCATATTTCCCCAGTGGTTTGCATCTTTCTGGTAAATGCAGCCATGCTAGCCACTGGATACTTAATTGCAGCTAAAGATGAATGATGGCTCGCCTTCAACGACCAAATGAAGTGGAGAGATGCTTCCCGCCGGTCTCCGCAAAATCCCCACAAGTGCGCCACCGCTGTCCTTCACCTGACCACAGCTGCAGACGGAGAGCTTGGCAGGCGTTCAACGCCAAGCTGAACAGCACATGGGAAGCGTGCACACGACGACAGACCTAAATATTGATATTACGCGTGTTTGAAACGGCTGAACGAAGCAGAAAGCATTCGGGCGAGGGTTGGAAATAATGCCCTTTTTAGCACATTCATACTGTGCTTGTAGCTTGTGGTGTGGGGAGGGGGGGAGGGGGGCTTCAGCTGCTTGAACTTGCACTGCCCGACGCCTCAAAGCAACAGGAAGTTGAAAATATGAATAAAATTACAGCCTCGAGGCTTTTTAGTACAAAGTCATGCACACAAGCACGCAAAAAATGAACTTTTGAATAAAACTCCAACTCTTTCAGTTCTGAATTTTCGAGGAAAGTCAAATCTCGATTTACGTACACCCCCGCCCAGTTTTCATACAAAACATACAAAACGCGTCCGTCTGCCCTGTATCGTTCCGCAAGATCAAGTGGCCAAACTGCTAACTCACCGCCCGTGCACTTTTTAAATTTTTATTGCGTGCGCCGCCGAAATAACCCAGCATGGGGCCAAAAAAAAAGCCATCGCCAGCACTTTAATAATGAAGGTGAATTCCTTTCCCCAAAATGCACAGCAAATCGCATCAATAAGTTCCATCTGTTTGTCATTTAGAATAATTTCACATTGTTTTCTGCATCTATAACTACTTTATTCTCTATAAAAAGTTTTTTTTCATATTTTTAGGCGTCTGGAATGGATTCATTGGACCGGGAGAATCACAGGAAGGGAGAAATTGGCGGTCACACATGAGCGAGAAACGGCAGCGCTCAATAAGCTTGTTAGCTCTCTGAAGGGAATCAGGGGAACTGTTTTCCGCTTGGTCCTAATGCTAGTGTTAAAGAAAACTGCAGATTACAACCACAATAACAACATTAAGGAATAAAATAAGCACTGTTATCCTCACAGAGGCGAGGGTAAAAGCAAAAAGGACGTTGTCGTTACAAAACGGTTGCAGGAAGAGAACGGATCAGGTGGCGCGAATGAATCCACGAGGCGAGCGCCGGCCAGCCAGCCCGCAAACTGTCTGTTTAGTGCACAGTCATCACCGCACTTTGGCCCCGCTTGCAAACAGACTTCTCGTCTGACTCAGCGAATAAGTGGAGGATCACCACTGCAGCGTAGGGCTCCTCCGTCCTGGCTGCCTTCCTGAAACGAGCGTGGATTGAAAGGAGAGGAGGAGGAGGTGGTCTCATTTTGGGGACAGCGGACACAAACACCCACAAAAATCAATCACAGGTGTAACTCTGCTTGGACGTAATGACTCATCATGACAAAAAGGCGGCCGCTATAGCTAATGCGGTACTGTCGGTACTGTCGGTACTGTGCGGTACTTTCAGCAAAGCACTGAATGGAACTGGGAGAGCTGAATAGGGTATAAAGCCCCCCCACACACACCTCCTCCAAAGCCATTAAAGATGCTTGATATAAAAGGGCTGCAGCTTCTTATCCAAGCACGTTTAAGAAGCATGAATCTGATCAGGATGTTTTTCCGTCTCTCGCAAGCCCAAGCTTTAGTTGGAGGACAACCATCATCATCATCCTCCCTACACGCCCCCGTGAGAAGCGTTCCTCTTCCGCTCACAACTCAAACAATCCAACCCATCGAAAAACTGGAATTTTGTTTTGCCGACAGTCAAGCGTGGGGCTACATGAGTGCTGCCGTCACTGGAGAGCTGCGGTTCATTGAGAGAAAGGTGAACTTTACATTGTCCCCTTGGGATGATACCATAACAGGAGGGACACACTCACTTTTGTGAGGTCCTGTAGGCCCAGGGGTGTCCAACGTGCGGCCCAGGGAGCCGTTCATTTCTTTAGCCCAAAAATATCATTTAACAAGAAAACAAACACACAAAAAAAACAATCGGAGCAGCAAAAATTGAAAAATCTGCCGTAATTTTACAAGAATAAAGTCAAAATATTAAGAGGAAAATGTACTAACACTAATATTATGAGGAAAAATAACAACTTTAGTAGCATATTGGTGAAATGTTTTTAAAAAAGACGTAAAATTATGAGAAACAAACAAAAAACAACAAATAAAGTTGTCATTTTTGGAAAATTGGAATGTTAGGATGTTAGGGGAATAAAGTCAAAATATTATGGGTCATAACAAGGTCATAATAACGAGAAGGAAATTTACAAGATAAAAGTTGAAATAGTGGGAATTAAAAAAATTAAAAATTAAAAAAAACAGTAGAAATGGAGAAAAAAAGCAGCTGGAATTTTATGTGAATAAAGTCAAAATATTAAGAGAAAAAAGTTGCAAAAAAGGTCGCTCTTTTACAAGAATAAACTCTGAATATTATGAGGGAAAATATCATTTTAGTAGCTTGGAGCTCCATTATAATAATATATCAAAAATACTACGTTTTTAATATCATATATTTGTTTCTCATAATAAAAAATATATGATATGTTTAAAATCTAATTAATATTATAAATATCATAAAATATTAACATAAAATTGTGGTAATTTTACAAGAATAAAATGGTAATATTATGAGGAAAAATAGCATAATATTAAAATATGTTTTATTTGTTTTTAAGAGTTGCAATATTATTGACAAACAGAAAACAACAAATAAAGTTGGTATTTTTGGAAAATTGGGCTGCAGGAAAAAAACAACGAATAGCGTTTTTGGAAAATTAGTTTGGGGACAAAAGTTATAATATTATGGTAGTAAAGTGATAACATTCCGAACATGAAAATGTTAAATATTTAAGTAGAATGTTGGACAATTTGGGGGGAAAAGCAGAGCAAAGCTTTTTGCTTTACAAAATAAAGTGGAAAAGCTGTATCCTTTCATTTTTCACCATGTGGCCCTCGCTGGAGAAAGTCCGGACACGCCTGCTGTAGGCAAACATCATTCCGCAGCAACCTGCTATTTCCCGCCGACTAAAAACAACACTTGACATTTGGCCAGCGGCGGAAGTAATCACTGCGGACCTGAACAAATACAAAAAGGTAACAGCTCAGCCGGCCATTGTTCAGAGCGTTCCAGGAGATAACGCCGCGGAAATGCATCCCCTATTACCGCCAAGACGGAACACAAGCCGAGTGGCGCTTTGTTTTTTTGTTTGTCGGTAAAGTTACTGCAAATGGAGACAGCGACAGTACCCCCGCAGTCAGCCGGGAAAGCTAAAGACGGGGGTGTGAGCTATCAGGGAAGGATTTTTCAGCAGGCAGTCCCGAGTGGTTCAACACGTTGAGCCATGCTGCTGCTCATTTGTCACAGTCATGCTCCCGTTTCATTGTCAGGAAAATATGGCTCGTTATTGCACTTATGAAATGTTTTCATTTGACCAATATTGGTTCTAATCATGTACCGACATACGCGCTTTATGTACAGCATTTCTGCTAAGAGACACATTACAAGTCCTCCACATGCATATCACCTGATTCGAGTAGCCTTGGGTGTCTCGGCATTGACACAGCCTTGCTTAGAGGATGCAAGTTTGATCCAGTTGTGCCTTGACAGTCAGCAGGACCAAAACACACCCACAGAGCGATGTTAGCTTAAATGAGGAGTAAAAGTTTAGCTGAATAAGTCTGATAGAATACTCGACATCAACTAATGTCTGTATGCACACCCGTCCGAACATCGTGTGCACAAGCATGCTCAGGTTTAATAATCGCAGTGGACTGAGTATCTTTATTCCCGTCAGTTAATTAAGTTTAATTATATTAAACATCATCAAGTAGGAGCTGTATCAATGACTAATTAGATATCGCACGCTCTGAGGCACATGCACGGCCAACCTCGACTGTCCCCGGAACACCTTGGAAGAAATGAAAGCTCAATCACGCCTTCTTCTACAGCGGCTAAAAAAACGCTTCTCCCTGCAGATTTGGATCTTTACCGGTGAGGCTACACATTTTATGCAGCAGGGTGTTCGTCTACGAACACTCCTTCAGGTGGCGACAACACTCACAGAGGAGGCAAACTAAATGTGTCAGTACACTGTACTGTGGCGAGCTCGAGTTGCACGGGAAATGGTCCGAATCAAACATCAGCCTGCTTTAAAGACGTGCGCTTCGTCTGAAAGCGATGAGCCAAAGACTCTCTCTCCACCAACAGCAACACAAACGCTTATCTAACTCGTGGTGCGAACAAATCGGAAACAACCCGCAAGGTATGCTAGGTAACCGTGCAGTAGCTACTCTTGCCTACACACTATTTATATTGTTTATATGACAATTTATAATATACAATGATATATTAGAATAAATAATAATATGACAAAATATATATGTATATATTATAATAATAATAATATGTAATATTTGATATTATTAGATTTTATTTTATATATTATTTTGTTTTTATTTTTTATATTTTATATATATATATATATATATATATATATATACATATACATTATATTATTTATATGACAATTTATAATATACTATGATTATATTATTATAAATAATGACAATTTTATATTATTATAATATTTTTATGATTTTATTACTTTATATGTTATTTTGTATATTATTGGATACTGTATGTTATGTTATTATTACTACAATACTGCATTAGAGTATTGCAGAACCAACAGAAGTCAACGCAAATAGAACACACCAAGTAAGCACACTACACGGACTATGCAAAATAACGCTTGCACACCAGCAGACGTGCAAAACTATATCCGGTAACCCACAAGGTATGCTGGGTAACCTCACAGTAGCTACTCTTACCTACACGCTATTTATGTTAATTATATGATCGTTTATAATATATGATGATATATTATAATAAGTAATGTGATGATATATATTTCATTTCATTGCATGACTTGATGTTTTTATTTTTTAGCGTTTTCCTGTATTTTGTTTTATTTATTTTATTTTTTGTCAATTAAATTTGAGAAACTTGAATTGAAAAATGTCCACAATCTGGGTCGCCACCTGCCATTAATGAGTGACAGCGGGTGCCGCAGTCAAACCAGTTGAGAACCACTGGTGTAGATTGGGGGGGGTACCTAATGAAACGTCCAGTGATTGTGAAGGCAGGAACACGGCACATGATGTACAAGCGGAAGTCCTAAAACACCTAATGTGTATCCATTAAATCTAATTATGACTCACAAAATTACCCCGCCACTTTAGAAAAAGGGCTCTAACGGATGTCCTTCCAACGCACGCACACACGCACGCACACACACACGTACACACACGCTCGTGATGACGTCCCAAGCTACATCAACATGACTCAGACCAATAACCCGCACCAATAACAGAGCAGCAGCTAATCCCCACCAATAGATTAGTGCAGGCAGGAGCTCACAACTGCAACCCGACCGTAACCAACCCAGCTTGGACAACACTGAAAGTACACGGGATCTAGCGTACATACTGTAGGTGGGAGGGGAGCAGATTAGCTGCTCTATAAGAGCGTTAGCATGGTTAAACGCTCACGTCTCTGCAGCTTTGGAGAGTTTCACGTGAATGCGCGCCTGGGATTCTAGCACAGGATCAACACCTTAACCACGGTGATGAATTACGCTAATGCTGCAAATGCAGCCCCCTTGGTGCTTTTAAATTAGAGCTGGGATCTTGTGGAAGTTTTCACAGCGCAAAGAAGGCATTTGCATAGCCTCCAGGGATAACAATGAAGCAAGTGAAGGTCAGCTTTGTTCCAGACACAGTGACATTCACCTCTTAATTCTTCCCTGGCCTGATTCGTTCTGCTTATCTGCTTCCAGTCCAGCTAAATGATCGAAAAACCCTGAGACGCATGAGTCATGTATGACCCAAATGAATGAATGGGATTCAAATGACCTCCGTGGGGTTTTGAAACATATGCCAAATCAAATGCACCGGACAACAGGTTAGTTGGACAATAAAGTCAGCAACAGATGCTTGGATTCCGGCAACAAGCATCCGTAAAAATGTTCTAATTTTACTCGGCTCCACATTATATTTGTTTTTGCATGCATGCAATAAACAAGAAGTGTGTTTTAAAGCTGTGCTGAACTGATAATAAACACTTCAATGTCTGCAAAAAGCCAAAAGACTCAACAGCACTTTCTAAATATTTTGTACTTAAAAATAATAATACTCGCTTATCATTTATTGAAAAAAACATTTCGCATTGTTTATTATTATTAATGAGATTATTATGAATGGGATATTTTATTAGCTATCACACTAATTTGCTGATGTTTTGTTCAGATAGTTAGGCATGTACAGTGGCTGCACACAAATTTGCAAATTTATATTAAATAATTTATGTTAAATAATTACAATTTGTTTTTGTTTTTTTTCCTCAATATTTTTAAAAATTTTTATGTATTTTTTATGCATTTATTGTTATTATTATTTATAATTATTATATAAATATTATTATTATTTATATGTTTTGTTTTATTTTTTCCAATTTATTTTTAATTTGTTTTAGGGTTTTTTTAGCCGCAAACACAGCTCATTCACGTTAAGTTGGTCATTCATTTAGAAATAGAATCAAATGGGTGTGTTTTTTTACAGCATACACACGGCGTAACCACGTGAAGTCAGTGCAAGATGGCGTGTGTGTGCGTGCGTGTGCGTTGCTACGTTAACACGCATCTTACAATATGGCCTGAAAACTTGCTATTTTAAGACAGAACAAAGAACTCTTGCGCATAAACATACAGTAATACCTCGTGTATCACAGTTACCTGGTTTCAGACCCGACCGTGAAATTCCACGAGGTAGGATTCCTTATTTATAAGTCGAATATTTTTGTAGTCCGAGCACAGACCTTCTCAACACAGTTTGTAACATTAGAGCCCTCTACACATGAAATAACACCCCTATAGTCGCCTTTACACTTTACATGATATAATAAGAGACAATCCAGCATATTAGAGATAAATAAGACATAACAGACTCACACGTTAGCATTGGGAGAGTTTATTGTTGTCTTTTTTTCTGGACAGCCGACTTCCTGCAGTGGCTATTGTCTCATCAATGTAACATTACTGACTCCTAGTGACCAGTGTAGAATACTACATATGTTGTTGAACACAAATGCCTTGTATTTGTATTTTCGTTTAGTCATTTTTATGCTTGAAAATGCTTTATTTAGTATTTAGAATATGTACAATTTGCTTAAATAGGCATATATTTTTACTAATAATAGGCCGTAGTCAACCACAAACCAGCAATAATGTATTAATTTATTTATTTTGAAAAATCATGATAAAGTGAAGCCGCAAAATTCACACCGCAAAGTGGTGTGGGACGACTGTTTATGCAAGCCTATACCCACATCTACAACCCGCAAGGCATGTTGGGTAATCTCACGGTAGCTAGCCTTCGCTACACACTATAAACACTGTACTGTAGTCACTTTTACTGCTAGAGCTAACATTTCAACCTCCATAGGACTGATTGAAATCATGGAGGAAATTGCTAACACTATAGACCAGACAATACTGCACCTGCAGTATTTATGGATCTTACAAAAACCTTCACTACATTTAATCATGACATCCTAACAACAAAGTTAGAAAGGTACGGAATCAGAGGATTAGTTTTGAATTGGGTTAAAAGCTACCTAGTTAAAGAAACAATGTGTTAAGCTACGAGAACACACATCTGCAATTTTAAATATTACGTGTGGAGTACCCCAGGGGTCAACATTGGGACCAAAACTGTTCAATCTGTATATCAATGACTGTAAAGTGACGAGACTTCAAGATGGTATTACTTGCGGATGATACTGCTGCCTTTTGTTCCGGGGAAAGCACACAAGAGCTAATTTAAAAAGTCACCGATGAAATGGCCATGTTAAAAAGATGGTTTGATAAAAACAGATTATCCTTGAACTTAAGTAAAACTAAAATAATGCTATTTGGTATTAGCAGAAAAATGACACGTACGACCAAATACAAATAGACAGAGTGGACATTGAAAGGGTGAATGAAAATACATTTCTGTGGATCATAATAGATGAACAAATCTCACATCAAAAATATACAACATAAGGTGGCGAGAAATACTTCAATATTCTATCTTCACTCGCGAAATGTACTGCAAAAAAGATCAGTGAGGATAATTCATAAAGCCGCATATAGGGAACATACAAATCCCTTATTTTTAAAAATCACTGATATTAAAATTCACTGATTTAGTAAATTTTCAAACCGCTAAAATAATGCATAACGTTAACAACCCTCCCCATTTAATAACAATATTTCTCTACAACAGACGAAATAAGCTTTGCTTCTTCCTACTCCTTTTGGACATGTGCAACTGTTGTGTGTCAAGCATGCTGTGTGTCAAAAATATACATTTTTACGGGCGTCTCAATTGCAATTTTTCACCAGATCATTACCCCCGCAAGCAGTAAGAACCTACTGTACTGACCTACGTTGGATTTCATGTACAAAATGTATGAAAGTGGACCCCAGCTTCCTTCAATTTTCCTATATGCCGCTCTCGGTGGAAGAAGTTCGGCCACTCCTGCCGTCGGTGGTTTAAAATAACCTTTTCGGGTGATTTGAAGCTTGAAAATCCAACAGAAGATAAAGACGATGACAGCAAAACTACTTTCTTGGATGGAAAGGATACAGTTGTGACAACTAAAATAACTTTTGGAGCGGGCTTAAGGACGACAAATTTGCCTTCCGAGTGGAACCTCGCTAACAATGAAGACAGCTGGAGCTCCTGGCACCTTCGCCACTATTTCTATCGATAATGATCTCCCAGTCAGTAGCTCCCACAGCCCTCCGGGAGAGCTGTTTGCTAAGCAGTCCCACGCCTGCCCCCCCTCGCCAAGCCTCCTGCTGTTCCATAATGAGCCTCTCCAAGTGGATGGCTGAGACGGCCAAGGCCAGGGGTTGAGCTGCTCGTGCTCTCTAATTGGCAGAATGACACCCGCACGCTTTGGCGGCGCAGGCGATTAGAACTAGTGAGCAAAGATCACGTTAAAAAAATACAATCAACAGCCGAAACAGGAAACACATCCACAGGAAAGCAAATGATATGTTAGTAAAAACTAATTGGTGAAATAAATAACTTCTTAGGCTGGGGTGGGAGGGTGTGCCTGAAGCATGTGCCCATTAGAGGCATTTCCCACCCTTTCAACAGCCGTCGTCGATTGTTTTTTAAGCATCAGTCATGGTAATAAGGTAACATAACCCTGCTATATCCCCCCCAACAACCTATATTTACATTCAAGTGGCGAGCGCTCCAGGGGCCATAATGGCCATAATCAGTGCAAAGGAGTAAATCAGAGGACGCCTAGAAATAGCAAGAAAGGGCAGCTAAACATCGGTGAATGGTAACCATGGCAACAAGTCATCTCCCTTCAAGCAGATAGTAACTTTGACTTGCAACATATGTCTTGCACGTGCTTCCTGGTTTGTTTGGTTTTTTTTACCCATGAAAACAGAGTACAGTAATCCTTTGTCACTTTGAGCTTCGGATTTCATTCGGATTTAAAGTTAATAAATGCTGTTTTGTGGTTGAATACGGCCTATTATTAGTAAAAAAAAAAAAAAAAAACATGCATATTTAGGTAAATATTATATATTTTGGGCCTAAATTAAAAATGTTCAAGCATAAAAATGGCTAAATGTAATAAAATGCAAATATAAGGCATTCAGAAGACGCATTCAAAGACTTGTGATGATATGTAGTATTCTACACCGGGCACTAGGTGCCAGTAATGTTACACTGATGAGACTGTACTGTACAGAAGAGGAAAAGAAAAAGAACAACAATAAGGAACTTTCCAGATGAGTACATTATGTCCTTATTTTCTTTTATGTCTACTAGATTGGGTAATACAAGTGTAAAGGTGACTATGGGGTGTTATTTCATGTCTACAGGGCTCTAATAATGGTAAAAACCATATTTAGAAGGTCGTTAACAGGTTTTATATGCTCTAAGTACGAACATGTTCCATTCACGGTTGGGTCTGGAGCCAATTAACCGCGATAAACGAGGGATGGCTGTACTTTGTCAATCAACTCGCTGCATCAATCATGGGCTGCTGCCTGGTAGGTGCAGTTGTAATTGTGACAATGCTTTAGCAGTTATAAATTATTCATTCGACGCTCACTCTCAGGCAGTGGCTGTCATGTTGTCATCTTGCAAGATACGTTATTTACAGGACATATTCATTAAAGCGAGGGCTAGCATAAGCGAAGTGTGTCATTTCTTCTAATGCAGCGTGGGGGAAATAAAAAGGAGCATTACAGTAAAGCGCCGGCGGAGGCTTATTTACTTTTCCATGAATACTTCAACTGGGTAATTGACAACGCTGCAGGGCTGACTTTATTCAGGCAAGAAAAGCAAATACCAGCCATGCAAGGAGAAGAGAAGACCCAGAGGGAGCGAGCTTACCTGCTGAAACACTCACGCACACACCGACGGCAGCCGTCAACTAGCTTTAGTTGGTTGCCTTTTCAAAAGACAGATTTTCAGGTTTCAGGTGAAACGTGTGTCCAGCAGTTTGCTGAGGAGGTCCGAGAACTGTTTTTTCGGATCAATCGCGACAGCGTGGCAAGAGTACAGTACATTTACAGCCCGGTAATTTCGCAGAACGCCATCTTTACTTTGAATCTGGTTCTGGGAAGACGAGTTAAGGTTTAAGCAGCGGCCGCTTCTTTGTGGTTCCTCTGTTGCGTTGTGTTTTTAGCACTTTGTGATTTGGCCTCCTCTGAAAAAACTGAATTGAACATCCCCGTCCAAATCTGAAGAAAAAGACATCAAATTTCCAAAAGGGATTATCTGATGCTGGGGTCTGGTTGGTAGTCAAGGGAACATATTTGACTTTAGGAAAATTACAGGCTCTAACCAAACTTGAAAACTGCCAATTATGCTTTGGACGCGCAAGTATAGCCTTTTTAATGCGAAGCCTCCCCCACAGAGCTGCTGAGACGTCGCACGTAGACACAGTCAAATGCGCAGAAGCCCTACAGGGAGGGAGGGGGGTCTGTCAAAGCTGAACCCCCCTCTGAATTCGGCCTGTCATCGGGAGAGGAGATTGAGAGTGAAGGATAGCAACAACAGCTCTGCACACGCCAAGACAGCAACGGACAGTGGTGCAACCAACAAAAACCTGCAAAACTGCACCCCTTGCATTCAATTATTATAGTATATCTTATACAATACTGTGAAAATTAAACTTGAATCTACAGTAATCCCTTGTTTATCGCAGTTAATAATTGGTTCCAGACCCGACTGTGATATGTGAATTTCCGCGAAGTAGGATTCCTTTCGTAGTTTGAGCATAGAAAACCTGTTTACAACCTTCTAAATACAGTTTTTAACATTATTACGGCCCTCTAGACACGATATAACACCCCCTTTTACACTCGTATTAGCCAATAGAGTAGACATAATAAGAGGAATACGATATATAGAACATCAATAAGACTTGTGCTTGTATGTGTTGCTGTAAATGTGTTCCAGTTCTAGGGGAGCTGAGTGGGGAGCGGACAGGAAGTGAGGCCAGGGGTTCAGAGTTGAGCTTTAGCTTGTAACCTGTTGTGAGATGAAGTCTGGTGCTTGTGTGTCTCAGTGAACATTACGGTAACATCACTGACACCTAGTGACCCGTGTAGAATACTACATATCTTCACAACGTCTTTGAATGCATCTTCTGAATGCCTTATATTTGTATTTTAGTTCACTTAGCCATTTTTCTGATTGAAAATGCATAAAAGATTTCCAAAAATGTGCTTAAATATGCATATTTTTTACGAACAATGGGCCGCATTCAACCACAAAACAGCATGATTTATTAAATGCTGTGAAATTCCAACAGCAAAGTGGCGAGGGATTACTGTACTAGATAAACTAGCACAGGTGGTCCTCTAGTTCCACGGCATTTTGTGTTTACAAACACTCCCATAAATTATTTAAAAACGTAATTTTGGTCCGTAAACACTCGGCTCACTGGAGAAGTGCAGCACGTTCAGCAGATGAATACGCGCCGCACGCGACAAGAATCGAGCATATGCCTCGACCTAATAACGTAGTAACGTAGCTTATTAATTCAATTTTGCGCTTCATTACGTCTCCCAAGCGTAAGGCAGGCTCTTCTGGTGGGAGATGCGCAAAGGAAAAGGAAAGCCACCACCATGGAAGTGAAAATTAACATCACAGGAGAAACACCCACCAACATTGGCCGCATTTCTGTTTTTTTACCGTTCGACTGTCATGACGATCATTAGGATAAAGGATGTTAAAGGATCTCCTACAAAAGCTGGAAGACCAGAATCAACATCTCAGTGAGCCTTATGTTGATTCAGGTGAGGCAAAAAGATTTTCTTTGTTCTCCTGCTTCTTCTACTTCCTCCTCCCGACACAAGTGAGTACCAAGACACCCTTGAGCGCATGAGGGCTGCATGAGTGCCGCCGGCACTGAGGAGCTGCGGTTCATACATGAATTCCACGGATACTGCACAGCTTTCCAAGTCGTATCCAAGTTTGATCTCCACGGTAAAGTATCGTATTCTTACCTCAGCCGCTCCTCCTCCTTCTTTCTCAGCTTCATGTCCCGCTGGACGACTTTCAGGACATGTTCAGCCTCGTCGTCCGTCAGACCGGACAGGTCCAGCCTCCGGCCCATCTTTACTGGGCTTGGCAGCACGTCGGGATGCTGGCGGTCCAACACAGGATGATGAGGATGAAGAAGAGGAGCAGGAGGAGGAGAGGCACTACCACTGGCACAACCCTGATGGAAGACAAAGAGATGGAGAAGTTTAGCATGTGGTTTGGATAGTGTATACCAACCACTACTTTACGAGATCTCCCGAGATTAAAATGTGACAAGATTTCTCCTTCAGAAAAAAAAGGGTCTTGTGGGCACGAGGCCTGTGACGATAATAAAGAAACTAATTAAACCACACCATAAATTAACTTGACAGTTTTGCCGGCCTCAATATATTGCCATGTGCATGCGTGTCTGTTTTCCTCGTCTTCCGCCTCCAAACAGGCAGGAAGTGCGCCACCCAACCTTTTGCCGGCTGGGATGGGCTCCAGCTCACTTGTGACCTTGACCCTGAACCCTCCCCATTTATGTCCAGCGTGACAATAAGCAGAGATAAAAGCACACAGAAAACACAGGAAGGGAGATGCAGAGACAGATGAGGCCATGGCCAGAAGTAGAAGGTCCATTAACCACAGTGTCCAAACAAGATGGGAGTGCACTTGCAGAGTGATGATGACTCAGAAGGCCAGACAATTATGTCTGATCTATTATTGGCCCGATAGCTTCATCGACCGAGTGCCTCTCCTCAAAGCGTGTATCACTCATTCCTTCAGTTTACCTCATCTTACAGGAAACTGTAAGATGAGGTAAAGTTTGTCCAAAAAAGCACAGACTTGGGTGTGTTTTCCTTCCTTTTTTAGCTTCTAAATCTCTATTCATTCGGGACTAAGTCTCTAATGGACTCTGGAGCATCTCAGCACTGAAGTCAAATTGCTTTAAATTGACCAAGTGGCGTCATTTTGCAGAGAAAGCATCTGTAAATATTGTTTCTCGGGCCATCATCCTATTTCAACACATTTCTCCATCAGGGGGGCTTGGATGACTCATGTGTTCCGGGTGGGAGTATTAGCTTAATGGCAAACCCACAAGGACACACACAAACACACACGTGTAGTGAGTGAGGAGGGCACTTTTGTCACATTGTCAGCCCAGGAGCAGATAAAAGCGGCGACATCTCTGCGTATCAGGTATCAAGCAGCGCGCGCCATGTAAATAAGGACGGTCACAGTGGCATTCACACAAACACACACTCCTCGCTCGGCCGCTGTGATGAGAGACTTTGCCCTTTTGCCTTGGGAAAAGGCCAAGTCTGACACCGTCATATTTCACAGCTGTGCAACATGTGCATGTACACAGCAAACTAGCACAGCCAAACACGGACTATATATTCCACAGGGGCGGCTGTCCATGCACTCCGTTTAAAATCTGGGTATGATTAGGCCCCCAAGAGGTTGCGAGCACATCAGAGTCAAGTGCTATGATCCACTAACTAGCTTGCAAGATCATCATCTCGCAGCGAGTCCAACAGAAACAGCTCGCCCCTTTCCGAGTATGATAACAAAGCTAAATCAGCCATGGATACTGCGATCGGTCCCCTCCTTTAGTGAAGTATGCACAGGGGAGCCACATACAGTAATGAGAGGACCAAGCAGTCCAGCAGGGTACCGTCGCCATGACAACATAAAAGGATCATGCCGTAAGAAGTGAAAGCAAGTCTGACAACTTATTCACACGAGTGCAAGGCTTGTATGGTACATTGGGGAACGGCTGCAGGGGTATTACAGTATGTACTTTGTTTTCTCGATACTTTTAGTCTGGAGCAGCAGAAACTTGAAGTCGAGACAGCCGGTTGTCAGTCTAAGCACAATATCAAGGGTTGAAGTATGGTCTTAAACTTCTATTACACCCCTAAAAAGGTGCATTTCTTTCCCCAACTGCTAGCAAAACATCAACATTTATCAGCCTGCCAACTGCACTGCCATCTAGTGGTCAAATAGTTGCCACTACATTATGTGGGAATACAGTTCGGTTCGATTATCGCTCCCTCGTTTTTTCCGAAATTAATTGATGAATGAATGATCGTTTGCAACCCCTGTAAATTGCTCCTGACGTGTTCCCATCAGTGTTTT
The DNA here is from genome assembly GCF_027744805.1 of Dunckerocampus dactyliophorus. Taxonomy (NCBI): domain Eukaryota; kingdom Metazoa; phylum Chordata; class Actinopteri; order Syngnathiformes; family Syngnathidae; genus Dunckerocampus; species Dunckerocampus dactyliophorus. Next base: position 3,923,902 of record NC_072839.1, on the reverse strand, counting down.
CAAACATCACAACTCATCACTGCTTGAGCAAGAGAAAGAATGTCCAAAAGAAGATTTTCCAAACCTAAACTTTCAGAAGCCAAAAGACAATTTGAGGTTATTATGAGAGGATCGAGTCACAAGTCGCTGGCAGCGCACGGCATTCCCCCTCACATTTGAGCACACTAATAACGCATCGTTGAAGCAAGCGCTCCCCGAGTCCTGCCACATCAGCAGAAATTAATATATTTTCAAATCACACATTCAGGACGACGAGCTGAGTGCGGAGAGAAAATGAGGTCACATTGACGCGCATGTCCCAAGAGAAGATGAGGCTGGTCGTGGTTTTCATTGATGAGAGACGCACCATGTGACGCTTGGGACAACTAAGGCAAGCTCAGGACACGTTGGGAGTGATAACAGGGCAGGTGCAGCCAAGCACGAAATGAACTCTGTTGCGTCAGCTGGTAGAAGTCACAGGGTGTACTAGACGAAAGACAGAAACACTGTGAGGACTTTGGTGCTTCTATGAAGTCCGCAAAATATTGAAGAAATAAATGCAGTAATGTGACCTTTGGCCGCAGGATGGAAAGATTCTGTGTGACTGTTTGACCTCTGCAATTAAGTTTCGTGTCATCCATTTGATTTTGAAAGTTATTCACCACCAAGGTGGCCAAGGTGGATGACGTCAAAGGCCAAAGGGTACTTTTAAATCCTTAAGCCCCTTTTGCGCTGCCTGCAAAAGCCTGTGTCGCGGTTCTGAATAAACAGCGCCGTCACAAAATGGGAAGGCGGCAATCTCCTGGCTTAGGAGGTTGTACCAAGCCATGACTGCGGCGTGGAAATCAACAACATAAACACCACTTCTCCCGCTCTTGTGTTAAAAGTAATTGTTGCGGTCTGCTGCAGGCGGTCCCCAATTTGCAACTTTCCGTGTTACAACACACATTAAAAACGTAGTTTGGACCTAAGCAGTTTGGTTCGTGAATCCGAGAATCTCGAGAACGAGTTAATCTGCCGCCCATCATCATGTCTCCCAAGTGCGAGGCAGATTCCCCCGATGGCGGCGTGTTAGGACAAACAGGATAAACATGCATTCCTGCTAAGATACACATTAATGTCACACTGACTTGCTATGATTATCCGCTCGAGGCAAAACAGTCCACATGCTCATCACCTGATGCAAATAGGCTTGGGTGTCTAGGCATGCGAGTCTGCCCTTCATCGTCTCTGTCTCGCACACGAGGAGGAGATCCCCCCCGCCCTCGCATACGTGGTTTCCTGTATTAACCAACAAGAATAAAAGGTGCTCCCTTGAACATGTCAAAGCTCCTATGAAGTCGACAATGATAACTTTTTATTCCCGCTTCATTTAATTTCGTGTTTAGTATTTTTACTGACTTGGTGTTAAGCCTACGTCACCACCGGTCGTACGGGTTCCTACGGAGGGCGTGCGTGTGACGTGCTGATTTTCCAGCCGCAGAGGTTGTTTGTCATGTCAAACAAACTACCGGCGCTTACGTATTTTCCCGTTGCAAGACAAACCTACGGACTTTGGATGTCCTCGTGCGTCGTCCGTACGGCCAACGTGCGAGTTTCGTACATTTCGCTCGTGTCAGGTTTGGGTAAAATGTTGATTTTTTTCCATACGTCGCGCATGCGCACTCCTGTGTGTGTCGCACTCCTTCATGGTCACCACAACTACGTTCTCCACCAGCGATTCGGGGAACGCCAAAGAAACTGTGCATGCGGGTGTGACCTAGGCTTTAGGTATCAGTAAAAAGAGGACCTCCTGTATCAATCTGTGGTGCCTCGACCCCTGCACACTTAAAAAACATAAACCACGAGTAGAGCAAGCACGCCTTAATTATTCCCTTGATGGATGTCACACATGCACCATGACCTGTGAAATTCACTGTTTTACAGCATATTATGCTAGTGGTGAACATTGACCTTGACTCTCTTTTGCTGTGGTCTGCAACAACATGGCAAACGAAGAAAAATGAGTCAAACTTCACATTCTGTCTCCTTTCCCTACGACATTTGACGTACCCCCAGGGGTATGCGTACCCCACTTTGGGACCCTACCGACACTTTGTACAAAAACCGAACCAAATTTGAGATAAAATGACAGCCAAAAACTGAGTTTTGACTTTTTGCTGAGGTTGGTAAAGATTGACTGGTCGTCCATATAAGACGGACAAGTTCGTTGAGGTCAAGTGACAAACCGCAAATGTTCTCATCACCTCGCATTGCCGACATTCGAACCCGAATCCAACTTCCCCAAGAATACATTCAAATGATATCGAATTCATAAGGCTCCTATTGGTACATGGCTTCTTCTCCTCACAACGACAACACACCATCATCCGAGACACTCTTGGCTTTGTTTCCAGGACGAGCGATTTATGAGCTGCGGCGTCTTTGCTTCCAACATCCTGTTATACAGCGCGCTGTGGCCCGGTGGAACATTGTCAGAGCTCACGGCGACACTTAAGAACGCAGCCACCCTCTGTGTTATTACGACAAACGCTTCAATTGCCCACCATGACAAGTCCAAAGGTTTGCTGATGAAAAAACAAAAAAAAAAGGTCCATTATTATTCTTATTAATTCCAACAAGGACATCATGCTTTCACACACGTCTGTTGCTTTCCTCCACAGGGGTGGCGTGGCTCAATAAAAGAGCCTGTTCACTTTTGCACACACATTAGGTAAAGTACCTCACAAAAGTAGGGTTTAAGGCTAAATATTGACACTGTTTGGACATTTTCACTTCGTCGGGGTGCATATGCACAGTTGACCGAAACCCAACACAAGAGATGTAAAGCATAAAAGTGCGTCTTACCTTTGGTTTCTGTCTAATAATATGGTTGTTGTTGATGTTGGCGGTGGTGTCGAAGTGAAAGGAGTTTCTAATATTTTGGTGATCTCAGTGACGTTGTCACACAGCTGAAAAGTGACTAGAATTAGCAGTACAGTAATCAATGGCTTATCACGGTTCATCGTTTCCAGGCCCGACTGTGTTAAGTGAATTTCAGCAGAGTAGGATTCCTTATATCAAATATTTTGTAGGTAGAGCATAGAAAACCTGTTTACCACTTTATAAATACGTGTTTAGAGCCCTCCGGACATGAAATAACACCCCTATAGTCACTTCACACTCATGTTACCCAATATAGTGGACATTTAAGACATGAATAACACTGTTGGGTGTGTAAATGTGTTCCACTGCTCGCAGAGCTGAGCGGGGGAGCGGACAGGAAGTGACGTCGGGGTTTCAGTGTTGAGTTTGAGCTTGCCGTGGGTCCCGGCCTGTGTCTTTTATCGCAACAGGCTTGCGATAAAAGCCTGTTGTTCCTGTGGTAATCCAGTCTGGTGCTTGTGTGTCTCACCAAACATGACACAATGTCTTTGAATGCGCTTTCTGAATGCCTTATAGTTGCATTTTTATTCATTGAGACTGTTTTGCTTGAAAATGCTTCATTTAGACAGAAAACACATCAAATTTGCTTACATATGCATATTTTTTGACTAACAATGGGCCATACTCACCCACGAAACAGCATGATTCATTAATATAAGTTTGTAAAAGCAGTGAAGCTGCGAAATGCGACGGGCAACGCGTGTCCATTTGTGAACGCACCCCGTCCTTGTACCATTTGTGTGCCAAATGTTATGGTTGCTAAGTTGCACTTCTTGCAATGAATGACAAGGTTTTTCTTGTCTTTTTAACCCCCTGAGGGCAAAATGGAAGAACACTAACGCTGTGAAGAGCGCATGAAGAACCCCTCCTCGTCGGTTGCACCTGCTCAACTCTGCCTGCTCGACCAATTAGGCAATTAGACAAAAAGAAACAGTCACACATGCAAAATGCAGTTTGACGTGCGCACGTTCAATGAGTCATAATGCAAGATAGCGACGGATGCCGAGAGTGATTCGTGCAAGGATGGCAGAGTGTTGTCAACAGGTAACATCTCAGCTGCTCCCAGCCTCGTTCACCTAAACCTCCACAAACCGTGCAGTGGATTTGCAGCTTGCATTCCTGAGGATTTTTATTATTCTTCCTGCAACTCTGACCTCTGGGACCAAACATGGCTTTCTTTCAAAATCTGCATCTCATTAAAGCAATTTAAAAATAAAAAATAATTTTAAAAAACAGTCGCTTAAAGCAGGCTGTGCCTTCCTCTCTGCAACGTATACAGGAGGTATGGAGTATCTCCACGCCATGCACGCACGATGACACCTTTCCTTGCAAAATCCCGCATTTTTAATCCTACTTTTTACAAATAAGCGTCCGTGCATTGGCGACACGCTGCCACGTCGGCGTGATTTCAGCACCTTGACAAACGGTAACGGCAGGGTGCTCGAAGGTAAGGAAGAGCTCGACAATCACCAGCACTGATGTGACATGAAAGCATGCAGTGATGCAGGGACAATCACAGCCCGGGCTCGTGTTGCAGTCATGCTAAGAGGCGATCACACACACGCGCACATATACACACATATATGAGTCCATAATGCAGCGACTTGCGGTGGATCACTTACGCGGGATCAGCCGGTACCGGCGGACCGTCCAGCCACACTGTCCCCGGCTCCGAAAGAAGCTGCGGGCTTCCTGGCAAGTGTAAACTTCCACAACACCTGCCTGCCCCCCCACCTCTCTCTTCTCCTCCAATACTTTTGCTCTTCCTCCCTCTCTAGGTAGGGGGTGGGCGGATCGATACATACACCGATCGTGTCGATGCCTGGGTCGTAGTGGTATCGCATTGATACGAGCGTGATGAGATTGATATATTTCAATTGTGTTGTCCATTACATTGTTGCTATTGTTATATTTGCAAGTGAATCTCAGTTAATTATCACATCAAACTAATTAACTGTGAATCAAAGGTAACTTTTTAAAATGACCCGTAAGCTCAAAATTGTTAAAAAGGCACAAGCATCGAAGCAGAAGAGGTGAAGCCACGCTGAAATGGCACGAAAACGTGCTGAAATTTAAAACCACTGTATGAGTGATACCTAGCATGATAGCACTATGTGTTTAGATAAGTCTCCACTTATGAGGAGGGCTAAAAGGCTACCATGCTAACATTAGAATGCTAACAATGCTAACATTAACATGCAACACCCAACACGGTACAGCTAAGTGTCTCTGTGTGTTAATGCGTATAAAAATGTCAAAAATATTACTATGCTAATATTAGCATGATAGCGCTAATGTGCTAACACCTGTCATGGTTAGGACTGGGTGTTTATATAGGTTTCTACTCATGAAAACAACAAAAATGCTACCATATGAACATTAGCAGCAGCCTAACGATGCTAACATGCTAACGTTAGCATGCAACATCCAACATGGTAGAGCTAAGTGTCAACGTGTGTTAATACTTACGAAAATGTCAGAAAATATTACCATGCTAATATTTGCGTGCTGGCGCTAACATGCTAACACCTGACATGGTTGGCACAGAGTGTTTATGTAGGTTTCTACTCGTGAAAACAGCTAAGATGCTACTATGCTAATGCTACCATGTCAGCAATGCTAACATAAGTATAATAAACCAAGCATGATAGTGCTAGCTTTTTGCCAATGTTAACACATGCTTGCATTCACACAATCATGACAATGTGAAGACGTTTCGCTTTTTTGAATCTGTACTGTATAATGCTTGGTATCGGATCGATACCAAAATGAGCAGTATCACCCAACCCTTGCCTCCTCTTATTCCCCCCGCCCCCGAAGACACAGCGCGCCGAGCTGAATGGGTGATCATGAGGTTTGTATTACGCAGAGGAGGGAGGGAGGTGAGGGATGGGGGCTGGCACCTAACCTGTTTACCCGCCTTGTGAGAGGTTGTGTGCCACAATCACATGCACCCGGTCAAGACAGGAGATGATGTGATGGATGTTGGCACAGCTTGAGAAGGATGAGGAGGAAGGAGAAGAGGAGGAGGAGGCGGCGGCTGCTCCATTCACAAAGCCAACCACGGGCAGAGACATGAAAACATTCCAATTTATCCTGTGCCAGTCAATCAATCAATCAATCAATCAATCAGTGTGCAACCTACATACACGATACTGAGCAGATTGTATCGCTGTCACGGTGTGGAAGTCAGGCCTCTTCGGTTGGCGTATCACGTTGGTAACTCTGGGCCACACTCCAACACGGTGGGTGCAGTAATGCGCCTCAAAGCTGGTTGCAGCTCGACTCCCACCCCCCGCAAGAAGAAGATGTACTTTGCCGAAGTTAGTTTGGCGTTGGCTGTTGGATGTTGGGCTCCGTGGCTACAGCGGTAGTTCCCCGTCACGGTGCCCGGACTGCTGTGTCATTGTGCGGGGAGCTCGCACGGGAAGTGCTGCTCTAACCGCTGGTTGTTTATACTAGGAACCGTCAATAAATTACTGTTGGGTTGAAGAGAGTTTGTTAAAAAAAGAAGTCGTATATTCTAAACCACACCACAAATTGATCGAGAGCCATGTCAAATGATTAGTCCTACCCTAAAAGTATTTTGTGCGCTCATTTTTTCTCATTTTATCTTTAATCTCTTTTAAGCTCTTTTATTGGATTAGGGACCTGTCCCGCGGAGGTTTGTTACAAAAGCCAAACAATATTGTTGGTCATGCTGTGTAATAAGAAAGTCAATTCAGCACGATTTTGGATGGGAAGTTTCACTTTTGGAACTATGGTGCATTCAAGGACCGCCGAACAATGTGCGAAATCTCAACGCTTGACGAGAGAATTGTGTGTTTTTCAGTGGTACCCGTGTGCTGTACAGCTTTACCTGTATGATCATGTATCTAAATATCTATTTATTTAAATATTTATCAATTATTGCTAATTATTGTGAAGAGATGCGTTTTCTACAAAAAAAACGGCCTATTTTAAAAGAAAATACATAAAAATACAGTCGTCCCTTGCTTACCGTGATAAGTGGGTTTCTGCAAAGTAGGATTCCTCGTGTATAAATTGAATATTTTTGTAGTTAGAGCATAGAAAACCTGTTTACGACTTTCTAAAAACGGTTTTGAAATAACACCATGGCATGAAATAACACCCCTATAGTCACCGTTACACCCGTACCACCCAATATAGTAGACATAATAAGACAAATAAGACTTGTGCATGTGTGTGTTGCTGGTGGGGGGGGCGGACAGGAAGTGACATCGGGGGTTCAGAGTTGAGTTTTGACATTATTAGAGCCCTCTAGACGTGAAATAACACCCCTATGGTCACCTTTAAACTTGTATTACCCAATGTAGTAGACATAAGAGAAAATAAGACATAAGTAAGACATAAGGTAGACTCAGACGGTAGCATTTGGAGAGTTCCTTGTTGCACTTAGGGTTATAGTACATTAGCATTAGCATGAAAGGCTCACTAAAAGCATTAAACTGCCTAAATTCCAGCAGCAAGGCCAGATTCCAATACGCTCTTGTAGGGTCCTCTGAGACTTAGAAGTGTTGAAAAACACTATAATATGCGATCTTTAAACAAAAATATCTGCGCTGCCACGGGAACGAACAGTGACGGGATGGATTTTAGCATGGTGGGTATGTGCAGGATCATGGTTTTTTGTCATATTCGAGTACTGACGTCGGAACACAGCCAAGCCAGTATCCCAGTGAGCCCCCCCCCCGTCATTAATCCCCCGGTCACAAGCACATTTCTGCGACCTTACGGCAACTTTTGCTCACAAATATATTGTGTTGTAAATCTTATTAAGCACCTCATGCGCTGCTGCTGAGTCACTTACAGTATGAGCCCTCACTTACACACTTAGGTGCCGGGGGGGGGAGTCAAGTTTATCACAGGGGGTAAAAAGCAAGTCATGATTTATTGATTGCACATCTATTTATACACTGTAGAGCGGAACCTCCAAAGCCAAGACAATCAATTCTGCAACAGCGTTTGACTTCCGAGGTGTTTTTCCATAGCGGGGATCAACTGCAGCGTTTAAGTCAAATGTGTTGTATGCTAATGAGAGTTGAAGACGTGTCCAGTACAGCTCAGTAAATATAGAACCACAACAGTCCTGATTGGCTACGGGAGAACCCGCCCATTGTGTTCTGCTTTCCGATTGGCTGTAGACTATTGTCAATCAATCAATCAATCAATCTCCTTCGTGCAGGCCTGCCTGTTTCGTGTTGTATCATCGCTAGCTGCGCGCGACCGTACTTGCCGAATGAAGGCAGAAGTTACGCGGCTGTATTTGATGATTTATGGAATGATTTATGGAATTTTATGGAATGATTTTATGAAGTGATTTTACTTCTTTTCTGGCCTCATGTATGAATTGTGCTCTATAAATAAGCTAGCCTTGCCTGTAGGTGGTGCATGGTGGTGTTGCGTTTTCTTCTTCTTGCGTGTGGCGAGAGTGGAGCTGCAACCAGCGTGTTGGAGTGTGGCCCAGAGTTACCAACGTGATACGGCAACCGGATAGGCACGACCTCGTGGCGGAAGCCGATATTAGACCACTGGTAGATTGTGCGAAAATATAGTTGGCTACTTCGTGGATGTCACTAATTGCGGGCTATTTTGGGAACCTATCCCCCTGCGATAAACGAGGGAAGACTGGAACTTCGGTATTTGCTGTTTTTTTTATTCCCAATACTTCAACTTTCTTCTTAAACAACCTCGGTAAAGTTCGTAATATTATTAGGACTTTATTCCCATAGTACTCAAACATTTTCCCAACCATATTTTCTTGTTAGAAGATGACGTTTTTCTCTTACATTTTTTACTTTATTCTTATACAATTCCAGCTGTTCCATTTATGCCCCCCCGCCGCCCCCGCCCCAACTCTTTCAATGTTCTTGTTGTACATTTTGTCGTAATTATGACTCTATTCCCGTAATATTATAATTTTTTCCGCAACGTCATTTTCCAAAAATTACAACTTTATTTGTTGTTTTGTTTCCCCTGTTACAACTTTTAACAATTTTTTTTTATTATTTTTTAATTTTTCATCTTTCTGCTACTAACGTGACTTGATTTTTATTACGACGGTTTTTATTATGACGTTCTTCTCATAAAATAAGGGGTTTTTGTTGTTAGATTACAACTTTTTTCTCTCAATAGTTTGACTTTGTTCTCGCAAACTGTTTTTCCCATTTCTGTTTTTTTTTTCTTTTTATTTTATTTTTTTATTTTTTATTTTATTTTATTTCTTTTTTTAATTTATACTTTCTTCTTGTACATTTTCTTCTCCTAATTTTGACTTCATTCTCGTAATATTTTGACTTTACTCTCATTTCATTAAGACTTTTTCCGCAACCTAATTTTTTATTTGTTGTTTTGTTTCTCATAACATTACCAACTTTAAAAAAAATGAATAAAATCAACTTTATGCTACTAAAATGATGTTATTTTTCTCGTTAGATGACAAGGTTTTTCTTTTTAATATTTTCATTTTCTGATTTGATTTCACATTTTTTCATTTTTGCTGTTTTTGTTTTGTTTTGTTTTGTTTTTTTTAGTTGTCTTGTTAAATTATATTTTCAGAATGTGCCTCCGGGCCGCACTTCGGACACCCCAGTAATAAATTACATTGTACACAAAAATTGTACGACTTTTGGAACAACGGCTTTGGGGTCTCCACTGTTTGCAAAAATCCTACTTTTGACATTTTGATTCTTTTATATCGCGATAACAGGTTGATCCTGTGGGTGTAGCATGTGCACACAGGTCATGATTCAGCAACTGTGTTAAGCTAAGGAACGCTCCTTCACCTGAGACGTGACGCAGTGCCTCGTGCGCCGTCTCGATGCACATGCACATGCCAGCTTGTCACAGTTGTGGTGGCAGGCTGTTGACGGAGGGGAGCGCTTTCAAGGCTGAACCATTTCCTTTGAGCGCCCGAGGTGAACGCCAAGCACTCTTTCCTCCTTCAAAGTCCATTTTAAGTCTCAATAGGATACGGTTAGGAAGTGCAGCATTTTTCTCCTCCTGTCCTTCACTGACCCCCCCTGCAGACCACACATCCCTGCTTTGAGGCCTCATGGCAGCGAGGAAATAAAACAACAGCAGTCACAATTGCACCACTTATCAGCGGATTACACACACACACAGATGAATGTGTGTTAGCCAGCATTCCTAATTCATCCACCTCACAGGTGTGGCATATTAGACACTGGCCACAATAAAAGGCCACACCAAAATGTGCATTTTAAGCACCGAAAACCATTCAGTATCTGATGTGACCACCATTTGCACCAGTACAGTTAAGCTGCACCTTTTTGGAAGGGGCCTTTTATTATAGCCAATAAATTAACAAATGGATATTAGCATTTTTGTCTTTTGTTCTCTTTCTGTAAATGATAAAATCTCAAGTGGACAAATGCAAATGCCCTAAGGCAGCAGTGTCCAAACTGTGGCCAAGGGGCCATTTGAGGCCCGCGGCTCATCCTGGTTCTTTGGACCGCGTTGCCATCGGAGAACAAGTCAATGATCACACAATACAAAAGGTTTTCAGGCTACAGTAAAAACTAACAACAATTAATTTGATCTGCACTCTATCATCGACAAGGAAGTCTATATAGCAGGCACCGCGCCCCGCGAGAAGTGAAAGTTAAGCTTGTGTGAGAGAATTAGAGAGAGAGAGAACAATGCACCTGTTGTGTGTATTTTTCCATGAGTCACATGGAAGCATTGCGCAACTCTGATTGTGCTATGTGAGTGTGTGTCAAAAGCTATTAGACAGCAAACGCACTGATATTAGCTGTAATAACACTTGTGGCTCAGCGCTGTGCTCCTCCGACAGTTACTGAAAAAAAACGGATGCGTCCATGACTTTTATTCAACCTTCCTCATTCGTCATTAATGATGAAGAGTGTTTTGCTCTTATTACTATGCCAGTGATTAACCTTTTTCTTTTTTACACTTTTACAATGTTAACATTGCCTCGACAGCTAATAAACAATTTATGATGGCCACAGTTTGACCCCGGAATGGATGAATTCCATTTCCATGACTTCCGATGGGGAAAATGGTGCATTGCAACACATTTACGCAGCTTGTGCGGAATAAAGCATGTTTGTCCAACCTAACAAGCTAATTCCTGTTGGCCGTGTCATGTTTGAGCAGTGCAAAGCTCCCGCAGAGCAGGAATTCCCTCGCCTCCTACTAATTCTTTTTGCTTCCATTAAGGAAAACCCGCAACATATTGTTTGGTCACTCTCCATCCGGTTAGCATTAGTCACGCTAACTCCTCCGCTACTGCGTGTATTTCGTTTGTGTGAGTAAGCAGGTAACGGTTTACGAGTTGTGTTTGGTGGCTTGGTGTGTGTTTGACTCACACGCATCACACATGTCAGGGGTGTCCAAAGTGCGGCCCGGCGGCCATTTGCGGCCCGCAGCTATTTTTTTTATAGGCCCTCAGCACCTTCTAAAGCAAATAAAAATAAAAATAAAAATAAAAATAAAAATAAAAATAAAAATAAAAATAAAAATAAAAATAAAAATAAAAAAATAAAAATAAAAATAAACAGCAACACTTAAAAAAAAACAGCAATAAAGTCAAAATATTAAGGGAAAAAAGTGTAATATAATGAGAATTTTTTTTTAAGTTGTAATATTATGAGAAACAAACAAAACAACAATTAAAGCTGTAATTTTTGGAAAATTGAGTTGCGAAAAAAAGTTATATTTTGGGAATAAAGTCAAAATATTGTGAGAAGATAATTTAAAGGAAGAAGATGATTGAAACTGGTGGAAAATTTAAAAAAAAAAGCAGCATGGAAAAAAATTGAAAAACTGTTGTCATTTTACAAAAATAAAGTCAAAATATTCAAATTGAAAAAAGTTGCAATTTTAAAAGAATGAACTGGTAATATGAGGAAAAAAGTGTCATTTTAGTCGTATAGGATTGAAACATTAAAGAAAAACAATATTTTGTAAAAGTTGTTTGTTATTATGAGAGACAAACAAAAAAAAGTAATTTCTGGAGTATTAGGTTGGGGTAAAAGTTACAATATTATGGGAATGAAGTCCAAATATTGTGGGAATAAAGTCAGAATTCCGAAAAGAAAATTTACAAGAAGAACGTTGAAATTGTTGGAATTTTTTTTTTTAACCCACCAAAAATGGGAAAAAAACAGCTTTAATTTTACAAGAACAAAGTCAAATTTTAAAAAATCTCAAGTTTATGAGAATAAACTGGTAATATTATGAGGAAGGATAATGTCATTTTAGTAGTATAGTGTTGAAATATTAATGAAAAAATAGATTATTTTGTAAAAGTCATATTATTATGAGAAACAAAACAAAACAAAATAAAGTTGCAATTTCCGGAAGATTGGGTTGGGGTAAAAATAATAACATTATGGGAATCAAGTCATAATAAAGAAACAACAACAACAAAAATGGGGAAAAGACTGAAGTTTGTACTAATGGGCTTTTTCACAGATATCACGTACCCGAGATGCAGCGTTTTCTTGAAATGTGTGCAACATTTTAGCAAGTCTACGTGTTGCTTCACAAAACATCAAAGTGGCCCTTGCATCCTTTCATTTTTCAGGACGTCTGGACACCCCTGACATATCTCATCAGACCCTTCCAGCAGCCTGCAAGACAATTAAGCAATAACAAGACGAATGTGGACTAATCCTTGTCTCATGTCCACGCCCCCTCTCATCCAGATACATCTTTCTCCTCTCGCCAGAGGCTTCGGCCCTCGGTGGCGTTGTTTGAATACAACCCTCTGCTGCCATGGCAACCGCGGCTGAGAGACTACAGATGGGATAGAGGATGAGAGAGCGAGGCCGTGACCTGTGCTACGCGTCGTGACGTCACCACTCGTGCGCCGTCAGGAAGACAAATTGGGTTTAATTAGAACTGTCCTGCTTGCATCACTGCCCGGTTAATGATAATATCCGGTAAGGTATGCGTGTGAACGCTAGGTTTGTACTCCATAACCCCGTATCCAGGTTATGAAATGGATCTTGTCAAAATGCTACAGAAAAACCTCATTCCAGAGTGGATTACAAAACGTAAAGACTGCCGCGTTTGGGTTTGCTATTTCAAGGCATAACCGCACCGCTCGCGACCCATTTCCTGCTCGTTTTCACGGTATATGATTGGCTCGCCAATATTATTTTAAACCGCTGATCCGTGGATCTGTCACACTCACTCGTAATCTCATTGATTAGCCGCAGAATGAATGTTCTTTCCTGGCAGTAGCATTGAACCCTATAGGATAAAGGCCCCGCATGCATGGGTACACGCATATAAAAGCCACCGACTGTCATCTTGTTTCCACAAGGATGCATACAGAAGCGCCCCCCCACTTCTTTCACGCCTTCGGCAAATGTGTGCACAGAAGCCACATAGGAAAAAAAGAAAGGTGTTGGGACTTGCATCATCGTTTACATCATCTACATTTACTCGACGCGTTATCCAGATGTGATCGTTACCTTCACGGCCTCAACTGGACAATGCGGCGTGAAAAAGCTGCTCCACGCAGTGACTAATGGCTGTTTTACAGAGCGTGTGCGTGATAAGTTAATGGCTAAATACACAGACTTCCTGGTTGCCTGGAAACCTCGCAAGTGACGAAGACAAAACCTCACTGCCGTCTCACAATGAATGCATTACTGAATATAATCATATCATAAACAATCAGCGAGAATGAATGTACTTGTCGCTTTTGCAGCCAAGTTAAGCAATGTGAAGTGAATCACACTATAAAACCTCTAAAAATTACCTTTTTAATGGGAATATTCGCCTCTGTGGCTACAGTGGCAGACTACTCGGTCATGGTACGGGGAGCTCGTACAAGAAGTGCCGCTCTGAACGGTAGTAGTTTATACTTGGGGACCGTCAATAAATTACTATTCTGTTGAACAGAGTTTGTTAAAAAAAAAGATTCATTTGAGCTTTTATTGGATTTTATAAAGATTTTTATTATATAAATTTTCTATAGCTTTCAGGTCATGTGACCTAGATACTCTAAACCACTTTACATTAGTAGTACTAGTAGTACTCGCTTACAAGTCATGTGACTGAGGTACTCCGATTGCTAATAAAAGGGGATATTATTATCAGCAAACGGGAAGTAGAGCACTTTGAAAGAGACACTTTGAAATACTGCATTTCAAGGAGACCAAAACATAAATATATAGTTTGTAGAGCGCTATGACAAATCCGGAGCAGAAGAAAACATAGCTCAAGTTCCATTCACCTCTGAGTCATCTGCATCCCAAATGACCTGGAATTAAACATCTGCAGATGTCCCTAAAGTGACACTATTGTCTGTGTGTAATTAGTAGCGATGAAGAGCATGTTTCAGCTAATTGAAAACATCCATTACGGCATGAGTCATGTCTCTTATGACCCATATGTTGTTTGCCAAGCGGCTCACAAACACATCTTGCATGCATCTTTGTTACGCACGGGCCGAGCTAGCCGCAGAGCATCATCCGCAGCCACAATGACAGTAGCGCATTGATGAATGACACAGTAAAGGGGTGGAGGAGGGTGTTTCGGGGGGGGAGGCTTCTTCATCATTTCATCCTCATCGAGGTGCTTTAATGAGATATTTGACTGTGGAATCTCTCTGATGTGACCATATCAGACGAAAACAAGCGGAAATGATAAAACAGCTCACCGTGTGCCCACTCCAGTCCATTCAGGCCCGACCCGCCATGGACGACGAGTCATTTTTCACTCGTCTTGAACATCCCTCCCATCCATTAGCCCTGCCGTTGCGGTCTCGCTTGGGAGACGTTTGCGACAACACACCCTGCAGAACATATCTCGTATCAATCACGCCGGAGCTCCTGCGAGGAAGCCGAGTTTAGCCACAAGCACATCTTTCACCGATATGTCAAGTGCAAAACGGGCTTAACTTGGAGAGGAAATTAAACATATTTAGTCATTTTCCCTTTTCTCGGCAGCACATGTTTCCGATTCCTCAGTGAGTAAGTGCTCCAGGCTTGAAGACATTAGCGTCCTCTCTCGCTCTTCCTCCCTCAGTCACTCCTTCCATCTTGTCAGACACCTTTAGACAGGCGGCCTATTCATGCACTACATGCCCCCGTCCAGGAGATGCATTCTTTCTGAAGAGACTATGACCAAAAGTGCCCACAAAAGGTGTGTTAAGTGTTTCCTCAATGTGAATGTCTGGTAATGCGCGCCACACTGTAACCATTATAACCGTTTATGTGATTTTCCAAATGTGCTTCCTGAAGTGCACTAGTGTGCAATGCTGAGGGAAAGAACGTAAACAGGGATTTTTCACAATTGGAAACTCATTAAACGCATCTTTTCAGTGGTCATGTGGTGCTGCTGCCCACCGGGGTGATACCTGTGGGGGATGTTGAACATGTTTCTGCAGGACCGCAGGCCACTGGCTGGCGTGGAGCGCCAGGCTTGCGGTGGGCTGCGTGTCTGCGTGAAGCTGGCACAGACGCACGTTTCTCCCGCATCTGGTCCTCATTAGAGGAGCCGAGAGTATAAAGCGAGGAGCTGACAGGGTGCTGGGAACACTCTGCTTCCAGGACTGGATCATGGGCTTTACTGCGTGGCTGTGTTTGCTCTGCCTGCAGGCGAGCCTGCTGTCTCATGCGCTCGACTGCTCAGGAGGAAGTCGGGCCGACTTGTGCATCAACACACAGACGGCGGACGAGCAGGTACGACTTCTTTTTCTTCTGATGTTGAGGCCGCTGGCGTTAGCTCTCATCATCGTCATCGTCCCTTGAAGCCACTACACTGGGGGAACATTTCCTCATTTTCACACTGGGATCACCACTTTCACTATTAAGATCATATTATTATTATTATTATTATTATTATTATTATTATTATTATTGCATTACACCCTTAGGACACCTAAACCACTCACGATATTCCATGAAAATAACACCACAATAAAATGCTTGGAAATACCAGTATATTAATACTAGTAAACAACGATATCCATTTCATATATCGTTCAATATAGTTTGCTGAATTCTATCAAATATGTCATATTTGGGGTAAAGGTCAATCAGTGTTTCTGAGAGATAGCAGTGACAAATACATTTTTGGTATAGAAACTCAAATCTGTAATTAGTTTTGCAAAAAGAATATAGAATTTGTTTTTAAAAATACCCCTTTTTCGCTGTTTTTATTTTTTATTTATTCACAAAAGCAAGGGAGTCTAGAATGTGGTCAAAAATGTATAAAAATACACCCATCCATCCGCCCATCTTCCGCGCCGCTTATCCTCACAGGGGTCGCGGGTACGCCGGAGCCTATCCCAGCTGACTTTGGGCGAGAGGCGGGGCGCTCCCTGGACTAGAGTGGTCGCCAGCCACATAGAGACAAACAACCATTCACCCTCACATGCATTTAAAAATGCAAAAGTGGGGGGAAAAGCCGAACGTAATGAGAAAAAAATTAAATGTTGAAAAGTTAAAAGGATCCTGGGGCCCATTTTGATATTATTTTGTAAAAAGGCTTTAAAAAAGGTGTTTTATATTAATCTAAAAGACGAAACTTTGTGAGCTTTGTGTTATAGGTGACAAAGCGTATTATTATTAACACCTATTACACCATTTTGCTTGTTTCCCCCCCCCCCATCGTTGATGCAGTTGTTTTTTTTTTTTTTTTGGTCTAATTTAATGATTAGAATGTGCCGTGGGCCAATAAAAAACAAGCTGCTGTCCGCAAATAGCCTCCGGGCCACAATTTGGACACCGATGGTAAAATTGAAACTGCTATACACTGTACAGTATACTGATACACTGTGTAGTATTGACTTACAGCAAAAGTCAGTTTTAATCATTGTTTTGCTAGTTTATTATAGTATAATAAGTATATTTACTCCAGGAAAATATGTTTAGTGCACACAGTAAGGTCCATAAAGGTATTGTTGGAAGAACAAACACCAAAAACAGGCCCGACATCAAAGACCTCGCGGCCAAAATGGGGACTAAGTCTGTATTTTCTGTAAATGCCATGATGTGTCCCACTATTTTGGTTCATTTTCGCTATGACTCCTTACAAAAGAGTGTGCGTGTGTGTGTGTGTTTGTGACGACAGTAGCGGTCAAAGATTGCAGCAGACAGAATAACCCTGAACTGCAAAGACATATAATCAGATTTCCTAACAAAAACAGCATCCCATTGTAATAGCTTTTACGGCACGCCAAAAATAAACCCAGTATGGAAGAAAAACAAAAAAGAAGTCCGTCTGCGCTGTTGTTGTTTCATGTGGCTGTCGACCGTTTAATTTCAAATGTGCTGTTACGCATTTTTCTGGCATTTTGTCCTCATCTGGACTTTGGATCGTACAGCTGCAGGAGTTGAAAGGAGGACTTGTCTCCCCCCCCCCCACACACACACCCACACACACAGAAGAATTTTCACGGAAGGGTGGGGAGGAACTTTCTTCCATCTAAGGAAGTTTATGCCACATACAGTATGTGCTTTTCTGTTATTGGAAAGGTAATTGCAGTGTGTGCACGCTTTAACTCGCTAATGTTCGAGGCAGATGTTTCCCTGCTCGAGTGGACGTTGGCTCAATGGCTTCCACCTAGGAAGCATCAAATTTAGTGAAATACAGGACCAGTCTAAAGGTTGGAGACACTTTCTCATCCAGTGTGATGCAAAAGTGTCTCCAAATTTTCAGTTAAAATGTAAATACCGAATGTCTGTGAATGCACCTTGCATTCCTGTCCGTGCTATTTGCTTGCTACGCCGCCACGAGGCAAGTGCCCTGTTTCTGGACGACTTAGACACACAGCTGCAGATATCTGCTGGAGAAGAGCGCACCATAAAGAGACGCACCAGCGCACCACCAGAATTCTTCTCGCGTTCAAAATTTAGCGCCCTCTTTAAATACGAGGTATTTGAGAAGTCTGAGCTGAAAAAAAGTCTGCATGTTGGCTCGCAGCTTGTCATCGGTGGATGGTCAGGGGCGTCCCGCAGCCAAACCAGTTAAGAACCACCGGTTAAAGGCACTGTAACTCGTAATACTTGCTGCAAACGGATTTCAGCTCATTTTATTGAACTCACGGGCAAAAACATAACATGCAAGCCATCATGTTTACGTTGGGTCTATCCGTTTTGCAACAATATTTCTAATATTATCCGAAGTCACTGCAAAACTGAGTGTTATCTTTGTAAAAGCAGCCCTTGTATTGGATCTCATTAGCATGGGCATCTAATGAGTGGCAATACATCCTGCTTCCAATGACTATGCCACTGCAAAACAATGCAATTCCCATTTCCTGCTTTTTTCCTGCTTGCATCATTGATTAATGCAAAAGTAGCCTAATGTTATCATATTATAACGGCCAATTATTTGTCTTTCTACCCTCAGACTGGCGATGAGAGGCTGCAGAGGTCACTACCTGCAAATGATGAAGAGGTATATGCCATGAACACACAGCCATCTTTGCTCAGATACTCAATGGGAACTGGCAATTACACATTCTGAGACGAAACAACTGAAACGCCTGCTGATTTTAATCTCGTCATCCGCCGTGAAGTGCAAATCACCTACAGTACATGGCTTCTTTCGCCGCTATTAAGATTGTATTAGTGATACATGTTGCAATAAAGCTATACTGGCGTGACCATGGAAACATAGTCGAGCCCAGATGAGCAATCTGGCTTCCTGGCAACGAGAAACTAGAAGCGGAATGACATGATGCATGTTCCAATTACGTGTCAATGCCCAATAGCCGCATGCTGCAACGTGAAGAAAAACAGACACAATCGGAAAAATATATGTCAGTGGCAATCACAGCGAGCACTGTGGATTGCATCACGGACAAGCGCAAGGTAAATATTTGTAGGCGTCATCTACACATCCACATCCACACACACACACACACACACACACACACAGTATGTTATTGAAAATGTCTTTTCTAAGGGTGATAATTTGTCAAAACATGCATATCTGTAGCGGCGCTGCCATTGAACCCCAACAGAAACGATAATCCCTAACAGGGGCTACTGTTGCGGCCGTAACCCATACCGGGCTAAAACTCAACTCTCAACCCTTGACGTCACTTCCTGTCCACTCCCCTACTCAGCTCCCCGAGCACCGGAGCACATTTACAGCAACACACGCACGCACGAGTCTTATTCATATGTCTTAAATGTCTTATTTTCTCATATTATGTCTACTATATTGGGTAACGGTGACTATTGGGATGTTATTTCATGTCTAGAGGGCTCTAACAATGTTAAAAATTGTATTTAGTAGGTCATAAACATGCTTTCTTTGCTCCCCCTGTTAAAACATAACTGAGATTAACTGAAATCAAACAGTGTGGGAAAAGTTATAAAGCCATTTCCAAAACTTTGGGACTCCAGCCAACCACAGTGAGAGCCATTATCCACAAATGGCGAAAACATGGAACAGTGGTGGACCTTCCCAGGAGTGGCCGGCCAACCAAAATGACCCCAAGAGCGCAGTGACGTCACGAAAGACCCCACAACATAATCCAAAGAACTGCAGGCCTCACTTGCCTCAGTTAAGGTCAGTGTTCATGACTCCACCATAAGAAAGACACTGGGCAAAAACAGCCTGCATGGCGACAAGACCAAAAACACTGCTGAACAAAAAGAACATTAAGGCTCGTCTCAATTTTGCAGAAAGCATCTTGATTCCCAAGACCTTTGGGAAAATACTCTGATCTGATGAGACAAAAGTTGAACTTTTTAGAAGGTGTGTGTCCCGTTACATCTGGCATAAAAGTAACAACGCATTTCAGAAAAACATCCCAGTAGTAAAATATGGCGGTGGTAGTGTGATGGTCTGGGCTGTTTTGCTGCTTCATTACCTGGAAGACTTGCTGTGATAAATGGAACCATGAATTCTGCTGTCTACCAACAAATGTCCCGCCATCTGTTGGTGACCTGAAGCTGAAGCTGAAACCAACGTGGGTTCTGCATCAGGACGATGATCCAAAACACACCAGCAAGT
The DNA here is from genome assembly GCF_027744805.1 of Dunckerocampus dactyliophorus. Lineage (NCBI taxonomy): Eukaryota > Metazoa > Chordata > Actinopteri > Syngnathiformes > Syngnathidae > Dunckerocampus > Dunckerocampus dactyliophorus. Next base: position 3,904,003 of record NC_072839.1, on the reverse strand, counting down.
CCACCTCTGAATGGCTGAAGAAAAACAAAATGAAGACTTTGGAGTGGCCTAGTCCAAGTCGTGACCTGAATCCTATTGAGATGCTGTGGCCTTAAAAAGGATCTTCATGCTGGAAAACCCTCCAATGTGGCTGAATGACAACAATTCTGCAAAGATGAGTGGGCCAAAATTCCTCCCCAGCGCTGTAAGAGACTCATTGCAAGTTATCAACGCTTGATTGCAGTTGTTGCTGCTAAGGGTGGCCCAACCACTTATTAGGTTTAAGGGGCAATCACTTTTCCACACAGGGACACATGGTGTTTTTTCTTCCTTAATAATAAAAAGTTTAATTTAAAAACTGCGTTTTGTGTTCAGTTGTGTTGTGATTGACTAACATTTGAATTTGTTCGATGATCTGAAACATGCAAGTGTGACAAAAGCATTTTCAGGTGAAACGCTTACCCATGGGGCTCAGTATTTATCCAACTTTCAACCCCCATGCCTCCACTTTTTTTGCATAGAGCTCACAAAATGAATTATTGACAAAGTCAAGAACCTGCGCTGGTGTCATAAATTTGCCACAAAGTCCAAATTGGAAACCTGTTGCCCCTTGTGCTGAAAGCCCATTTGTTAGGGGGAATACAGGCGGGGATCAATAACATTTCCTTGTTTATGTGCAGATCAATGAGAAATGCAGGGAATGATTTTCATGACCATTTGACTCCCTGAACAGGCGGACTGCTCATAAAACAGAGGAAACGGGACTTAGACGAAAGTGCGGGTGGATTCTGTGCAGGCCGTGCTTGATGTGGCTGTCGTTTTTGCAGATTTTGCTCAGGCGTAAGAGACATTCGGAGCGCAGAGGCCACGCCCACCTAAGTCACCCCGGCCTCCCGGGGGCCGTCCATGTAAAAGGCTTTCCAAACGCTCTCATCCAGGTAAATCCCATGCATACGAAGAGTGATCGAAACACGCGTCTAATTGTCAACCCTTCCCCAGGCTGACAGGTCCAGGCGACACTTGGCTCAAGCGGCAAACAAGAAGAAGAGCAAGCGTAAATCCCGCGTGGGCTCCTTTTCCCTCCTTAGCAATGATAAGAAATCTAACCCCCTACAGGTGAGTCGCCATGGCAACCCCCCGAGCAGACAAACAGCTGGGGCAAAGAGCTTGGATCAATGTGCAGCAGGCACTGGTCTCGCGCACACACATACACACACACAGAGCTCTTGAATTGAAATATCAACACAGGCACGGAATATGAGAGCAGTCTGTTCTCCCCCGACCCCTGCAGGTGATCAGAGCCAGAAGACAGGTGAAGAACGAGACGTCCAAATGGGGCAAGTCCGGTCGATCTGGGTCTCTCTCTGTCCTGGTGAGTCACGGTGTAATGTCATTGTACCCTCGCACGCAAAAGGCCATCAAAACATCCTTTTTAATGTGCGTTTTCTCTCCAGGGAGATCCGCACCATGACAGACAACAAAAAGAAGCGTAAAGGAAACAGTCGTGCCCGGATTTCACCAGATAGACACCAGTCTCCGTGTGTGTCTGACATTGTAAAGGTTTTAATATGTATGTGCCAGCATGTTATGGAAACCAAAATGGCATTTGTTATTGCTGTATTTTATCAGATATTGAGGGGTATATTTTTGCAGAAATGTTTCTTATTGTATGATTTCAATAAAAGTTTAGGAGAGACAGCTTGGGACTTCTCGCTTTCTACTTTCACACCATGAAGCCATTTGCTCTTTCGTGGTACAACAAAAAAAAATTATATTGAAGCAAATTTTATGGATTTTTGCCTAAACTAAGCACTTTCCGGCATAAAAAAGAACTAAAAAAATACAAATATAAGGCATTCAGAAGATGCATTCAAAGACAGTGTGATGTTCCGTAGTGTTCTACACTGGTCACTAGGTGTCACTAATGTTACTCTAATTTTCAGCGAGACACCAGATGGACCAACAGGCTTTTATTGCAGGTTTGAATGAGCTCACAACAGGAACAATGATCCCTAACACGGGCTGATGTTGCCAAATAAAACTCAACTCTGAACGCCCGACGTCACTTGCCATGCGCATGCCTAGCACTGCAACCCATGTACTGCAACACCATGCATGAGCATGACCCTTTTTTTACAGTCAGCTCTCATTTAACACGGTTGATTGGTTCCAGACAAGTGAATTTTAGTGAAGTGGGATTCCTCGAGCATAGAACACCTATTTACAACCTTGTCAGTACGTTTTTTTTTTATTGTATTAGAGCCCTTTGACATGAAATAACACCCCTATAGTCAGCTTTATACTCACATTACCTAATTAAGTTGACATAATAGAAATCCACCCCCCAACCACCCCCTCTTCCTGCAATGGCTATTGTCTCATCAATGTAACATAATGCAACATTACTGACATCTAGTGACCCGTGTAGAATGCGACATACCACAACATGTCTTTTCGTTCTCTGAACGTCTTAAATTTGTATTTTAGTTCATTTAGTTATTTTTATGCTTGAAATTGCTAAATTCAGGTCAAAAACTTATACATTTAGCTTGAACGTGTATGTTTTCTTGACTAATAATAGGCCATGCTCAACCACAACACAGCGATGATTGATTAAAATATTTTGGAAACAACGAGTGAAGCCGCGAAATTGTAATTGTGATGTGGCGAGGGACGACAACATATCTTAAATGGCTTATTTTCTTATTATTTTCTTACTTTCAATGTCTACTATGTTGGGTAACATGACTGTAAAGGTGACTATAGGGGTGTTATTTAATGTCTAGAGGGCTCTAATGCTTAAAAAACGTATTTAGAGGGTGGTAAACAGGTTTTCGATGCTCTAAATGGGAAAATATTTGATTTAGAAATAAGGAAGCCTACTTCAATTCACTTATCACAGTTAACCGCGATAAACAAGGGATTACCATCCTATCATTTTCTATGCGGTTTCTCCTCATTAGGGTCGGGGGGTATCCCAGCCTATCCCAGCCGACTCTGGGCGACAGGCGGGGTACACCCTGGACTGGTCGCCAGCCAATGGCAGGGCACATATAGACAAACAACAATTCACACTCACATTCATACCTATGGACAACTTCGAGTCGCCAATTAACCTAACATGCATGTTTTTGGAATGTGGGAGGACACCGGAGTACCCGGAGAAAACCCACGCACGCACGGGGAGAACATGCAAACTCCACACAGAAATGCCCAACGGAGATTCGATCTCTTGACTGTGACTGTGAGGCCAACATGCTAACCACTCGGCCACCGTGCCATTACTGTCTCCCAAACATGATGCATGAGAAGCTTGAAGCAGGTACACTTCACGGTTTGTAAAACAAAACAAAAAAAGCATGAGAGCAAATAGCCTGTTTGTAAAATAAAAACAGGAGTAAAAAAACCCCAAAAAACATTAAATGTAGATTAGACCATCTGTTTCGCGCATCAAATTACGTCTGTTTAAGTATCGTGTGTCACTTTTAATTCATTTGGCCGCAAAATGGAAACAAAGCGTGGTCCAGACCAGCAGATTAGACCGGAGTGCTTCTGCAGGACGCTGACGTCAGTGCGTGCACAGACCCAGAGCTTGGACTCGCGCCTATTTACAGCAGCGTAAGGGTGAGCTGGGGTTCAATAATTCACTGTCTCAATTCACCAATGAGTGATGCTTTGCAAATAACAGCTGAAAAGGCTCTTATCGGAAAATTGCAGCAGAAAACCTCCAGTGTGAGGCAATCTGACGAGTACATTACAAGACGATCCAAACGAAGCGGATGACTCATCCTGCGCTCATTTACCAAATCAAAGCCCGCAGTTATTGAGACATTTATAAGGACTCGCTGTTGCAAAAATACCCTGACAAAAAAGCGTTTTTTCCCCCCACAGCATGTTAGTTAGTGAGGTGCATGAGGCGGTGGCCTAGTCATGATACAAGCTGGATTAGGAGGATGCACACGGTCGTCTTGGTTACAAACAAACCCGGGATGCCAGAAACGGCAATGCTCTTCCAAAAGACCAAGGTCGTATTGCTCCTACAGTATTCACAGGCTGTCAGAAAGACGTGGCCTCCGTAACTACTGGAACATCCTGGTGGAATAACCTTTGCACAGGTCCTTATTAATGAAAGAGCTATGCTGAAAAACAATATCAATTATACAGTATACCTCCCTGCCCTTCTACCTCCATACCAGTAAGAGGATCCTCTTTACCGACACATCTACTGTACCTGTCTAACTACCCACACACCTGCATGCCTGTTTGTCACGACCCAACTACTACCAACCTACATATCCATATCATCTAGCTACCTACCATCTGTTAAGTTTGAGCATTTTCTGTTTTGCAGGAAGCAGCTGATTGGTCCCACCCCTTTTTTTGGAGCCTATAAATGGGTGCAGGTGTGCTCTGCACTTTCTCACTCCGGCTCTCGCCTTCCACCTTCCACGCCGCGTGCTGCCTCCGTCTGTGGCAGACTCGGTTCCTCCTCGGCATGCTCCACGGCCACTCAGCCGCTTTATGCTTGCTGCGGGCTTCATACCGAGCGGCAGGCTGGTTTTTGTGTTTTTTTTATGAGTGTTTTTTTAGTTCTTGTTTGTTCTGGAGTGACCGGCTGTCCTGTTTTCGGTTTTGGTTTCGTTTAGGGATTTAGTTGTCTTTTTTCTTGTTTAGGGGTAGCGGTGAGGTGACCTGTTCACCTCATCGTCCTTTTGTTTGTTTGGGGTGGCGCATTTTTTCTTTGTGCATGGGAGGGTTTTTTTTTTCATCTTTTTTTTAAAGTTAATACATGAATAAACTTTGGTGACTTGCTCGTCCCGTCTCCTGCGTTCTCCTTACAATGTAATGGTGTTCCTTTGGGTCGTAACACCATCTAACTACAGTGCATACACGCCTATCACTCTACGTCTCCATCGAGCTAGCTAGCAACATACAGTACAGTACACACCCATCTGTCCACCCGACCTCCCACATGCCTACAGGATCTACCGCTCTATATACCTACCCAGCAACATGCCCTACCTATCCACCTACCTTTCTGTTTGACTAACCTACCTACTGTATCTACCCATCTACCACATGCTTACCTACCTACCTAGCTACCTACCCATCTACGTCTGACTACCTGCATACCTATCTACCTCTCTACCCACCTACATACTGGACCCTCCCACCTACCTCTCTATATCCACACCAATCTATCTTCCTCTCTGCCGACTGTATAGCTACCTGCGTTTGCATACCTACAGTATCTTCCTCCCTACCTACCAACATATCTACCAATCTACCAAGCTGACTACCTCCAATACCTACCCAGGTATACGTTCACTTCTCTGCCTCTACCTACAACCCTTCCTCTCTGCCTCTGAAAGTGCCTTTATACCCACGTTCCTACGTACCTATCTACCTTCCACTCTACCTACAAACCGATCTTGCCCTCTTTCGCTCAACTTACCTGTCTACCTTCATGCCTACCTTTCTACACACCTTTTACCGCTTTACCTACATACCTGTATACCTTCCTCTCTACCGACCTAACCACCAACATAGATAATAACACACCTTCCTGTCTAACACCGTCGATTGACAGACCCATCTAACTACCTAGCTACCTACCTACCCATCTAACATGCTACCCATCTACCGCCCCATCTACCTGCAGAAGGCTGTGTGCACACAGGACCTCTATAATTTTCAACAAAAGCACAATGTTTCACCCTCATTTTCATGATCCATAAAAAACTAAGTTTTCTTCAAATTACAGTTTATTATTTTTGGTAGGCAGGCTGCACCATCACAACAACAAACACTTACCTCCTTATCCAAACAGTATAAATGTGTATTATTACTACCCAAAGTGTCATTATTTATAAGTGGAGCATTTGCCTCACAAAGGAAAGAAAATAACCACCTAACGTGATGTGCGTGTGTGTGTGTGTGTGTGTGTGTGTGTGTGTGTGTGTGTAACACCCAGTACACACAAGGCTGCGGCTGGGGAACTCCTCACGATGACTGTGCGATGACCAAATACGACAAAGTTCACCCTCCCACAAACTACATTGTTTTGGACGACAAAGACGTTTACTCATGATGACGTCAATGTCAGGGAGTTCTAGCAAAGCACTTCTGAGTCATGTGATTGTCGAGATGAGTGTTTTGGAGCCAACAATCGGTAGGCATACATTATTTGCAATGTTCCCGTATGGCTTATGGCGTCGTTAGCGGGCTTTACGGTCAATGTGCTTTGCGGGGATTAGAAAACCGCGACTTAAGTGTTTGCTTCTTGTTGACGAGAGCCGCTCATCGTAAACAACAAGCACCGCGGGATGGAAATGAAAGTCTAAACCAAGTTCGGGGTCCACCCCGAGACGGAAACGCTGTGATCACTTGCCAAACCGTGCGGTACGTGGTGCTTAGGACCGGTTAGTTAACATCGTCGAGCTGCCGCCGTGACAGCGCTCACTGAGCGATGGCAGCACGGATAAGACTCCGTATAAAACGGAGGCTTGCACTGTACCATCAAAATTTGACTTTCATTTCATCTCGCCATCAAAGCGGGGAGCGTATTTAGCGTCTTTGCTGTGTGATTTTGCGGCGGGGGACAGTCACGAGGAGGCAGTGCCTTCCCAGTGTCCCCGCCGTGCATGTCTCATCTATTTTCAAGCCCGCCGCAGACTGTGACCACACGTTCAGGCTGGATTCGCCTCGTCCCCACCAACCCCCATCTCCCGCCACCTCCGATCAGATCAGACACACAAGGGCGGGGCCTGGCCTACCCCCCACACCAATACAAGGCTCTAACCAAAGCATCCTGCAATCACTCACACTCAAGCGATGAAAATACCAAGAAGGCGAGGTGTACAGTATGTGTCTGTACATGCGTTTTTATTTAACTCCTCTCACGCTGGCCTGACAGCATGCAGACATGAGTGGGAGGCTTATTTAGAAGACTTAAATCTTTTGCACATCAACAGGCTGGTTGGACACACACACAAACACACACACACACACACACACACACACACGCACACGCACACACGCTCTGTTTGTTTCACGACTTAAATGTCACATTAGCATCTGATCTGATGTGGTCCCTTACCTTACCTGCCTGTTTCTACTATCGCTTGTGCGACTCGATAAGGCGATTAAAAAATGGGGGGGGCCACTTTGATATTTGTAACCATTTTTATTAGTTATTAAACACGTCAAAATCTGATGTAGGTCAATATATGCCGAGTACAGCAATCCCTCGTCACTTTGCGCTTTGCGGCTTCACTCTATCATGCTTGAATACGGCCTGAGATTAGCCCAAAATAATACATATCTAAGCACATTTTGCCTAAATGGAGCATTTTCAAGCATAAAAATGGCTAAATGAACTAAAGGCCCTTTAGAAGACGCATTCAAAGACGTTGTGATGATATGTAGCATTCTATAGTGGTCACTAGGTGCCAGTAATGTGACTGTAAGGGTTGGTGAGACCAGCACCAGACTTGATCGCCGGAACAACAGGCTTTTATTGCGGGTTTGAATCCTCTGGCACAACAATACTGAACACCGCTGGGCTACTGTTGCGTCCCTAACCGACACCAAGCTAAATGTCAGCTGTGAACCCCTAACATCACTTCCTGTCCGCCCCGCGCTCAGCTTACCCCCGTTTACAGCAACACACGCCTTATTTTCTCCTATTATGTCTACTATATTGGGTAATGTGAGTGTAAAGGTGACTACAGGGGGCGTTATTTCTCATAATGGTAAAAACGAAGGTCGTAAACCGGTTTTCTATGCTGTAACGGTGTCCAAAGTGCAGCCCAGGGGCCGTTTTTTTTTGTATGTAAAAATAAAATATGCCAAAATATATAATATTAAAAAAAAAAACAGCAAGAGCAAAAATGTAAATGTCAGCAGTAATTTTACAAGAATAAAGTCAAAATATAAGAAAAAAGTTCAAGAGGATATGAGGAAAAATCATGTCATTTTAGTTGCATAAAGTCAGAATGTTAAAGAAAAAAGAAGATGAGAAACAAGCAAAAAGTAAAGTTGTAATTTTTGCAAAATTAGATTGGGAAAAGTTTTTTATCGGATTATTAGAGGAACAGGATCAAAATATCGGAATAAAGTCATAGCATTATGAGAAAAATAGTAGGAAAATTAAAAACAACAACAGTAAAAATGGAAAAAGCAGCTGTAAGTTTATGACAAAACAGAAGTCAAACCATATACTCATATAATAAACTCATAATATGAGAAAATGTGTCATTTTAATAGCTCCAGCTGAAATAGGAAAAAAATACTTTTGTTAAGCCGTAATATTATGAGAAACTAAAAGCAAAGGTGTAATTTGGGCAAAATTAAGATGGGGGGGGAGTTTAAATATTACGGGAATAAAGTCATAATATTACAAGAAGAAAATTTACAAACGTTATTTGAGAAAAGAGTTGAAATATTTGGAAAATTCAATTTCAAAAATGCAAAAATGGGGGTGGGGAATCCAAGACCGGTTCAACCTAGTATGCTTTTTCACCTCCAATCACAAAGCTGAGGTGCAGTCTTCTTAGCACTTCTACTCGTGTGGCTTTCCAAAATATCCAAGCTGCATTCCTTTGCATTTGTCACCACGTGGCCCTCGGTGGAAAAAGTTTGGACACCCTTGCTTTAACTAGAAAAACATTCAATTTATAAATATGGGATCCTACTTTGCGGAAACCCGTTTATGACGCTGAGGTCGAGGACCGATTCAATACGATAAACGAGAAATTAGGGCCACAATATTTACGGAAAAAAACTGCCACCATCTCAGCTAAACGATAGAAACATGAGATCTCAGCTAAATGATAAAGCAAATTGTTGCTAGTATTAGAGTCTTACCTTGTAACATTCAACATTTGTTTACTTTTTAGAATATGCTAAAAAAAATAAGATGCAAATGGCCCCCGGGGCCGCACTTTGGACACATTTTCTCAGCCAATTGCTGCAGGAAATGCAATCTATTTATGACAAATGTTGCATTTTATCCACTCATATATGTGGGAAATATGGCGGATGACGGATGGAGCGGCGGGCCCATCTCTGCCCATGTACGTTGAAGCACAACATTTTTGCTGAGCTTGACCCTTTGCCCACAAACTAATTTATTGAGACGCTAATGCTTCAGGCAAGGGAATCAATAACACGGCGACATGCTGGAATTGCCAGATGCTTTTTTAAAAGTAGATCATCAGGATGAAAAAGCCTGGACTCGTTAAGTGTATTGCGAAGCCATCTCATGTGGCGCCTTGCGGAAATTTAGTTGGAAATTCTACACAAACGCTCATTCAAAACTGATTCGCCAAAAAGGACTACAAAAATGGCGACCACAGACATGTTGGGCAGCGGCGGAGGTGAGACGTCTGCCACTTGATGGTCAAATCCTAATTTGTTTGCGTCCCTCTGTGTGCACAGTTTAAACTACATTTTTAAAAAGTAGACCTAAAAAAAAAAAAAGTTAGCGGTTATTGGTCTTGCAAAGCACAGTTATCAGTATACTTGCTCACGGTGCAACGAAACAAAAACACAACACATCCACAGCAAGTTAACACATCACATAAATCACCTACTACTCCTACTATGTGGGTGACAAACACCTAAGCGCTAAACATAACACGCAAATTAAAACTTATTTCTGCAAGGTATGCTGGGTAGTCCAGCGACAACAACAATATCAACTATGAACAACAGAAGATTGGATATCAAGGAGTACTGTAACTCTTTTACTTCGCTGATGACCTCAACATATTTGCAATCAAGCAAAAATGCGACAAACACGGCAAAATGTCGGGAGAAAGAGTACTACAAGCTACCCAGCATGCCTTGCGGCGGGAATATAACGGTGTTTTTTCTTTGCATGGGTATAGTGCGTAGATATTTATTTGTATGCCCACATGGTGCAGTAGGTCGGTTACTTTGTGCGTGGTGTGTGTCTGCGTGTTGTGTTTGGATTGCTTTTTTTGCACAGGCTACAGATTGCATCTGACCACAATAGCGCTGCACGTCATGCGGCCGGCTACAGTTTCTATGTTTAAAAAAAGGAATTTGGAAATGCCCGGTGGGCCGGATTAAGACGCTTGATGTGGCCCGCGGGCCGCAGATTGCCAAATCCTGCTTTGAAAGGACAAAAAGGGCTTTGGGCAAGCCGGTAGAGCTCGAGTGTGTCACTCTCACCAAGGTGAGACACCTCCTGCAGGATGTGAGGCCGACGGGTGGGTCAGGGGGCAAAAAAAAATTAAAAAATAAATAAATAAAAAAGGAGACAAGCTGGGAGGGCAGCACACGGAGCATGGCGGGCGAGGGTGGAATTCCAATGAGCGTGAGATATTTCGGACGGAGCTACAAAGTTGAAGCCTTCCCATATACACACACAATACAGAGCGGAAGCACCGAGGGAAGGAAGATGAGACAAACAGTGGAGGTCTGCTTGGGTGGTACGAAACGCACCTCCTTGCTGACTTGTACGTGTAAAAAAGGTCTTCAAACCGGAATAATTACGCACTAGAGATGAAAACAAGGGTGGAACGTTGAATTCCTGTTACATTCCTCAAAAGGCATGGAATCTTTGAGGCAGGGAATATTATGAATAAGAAGCAGCAGAGCGCATGAGGTCACCGTCTGCAAGTCTTCGAGCCACTTCAAGGGCCGCTGCAAAAGAACTCAACTATTTTCTGGGGTTGCGGCCACAGAAGGAACCCTGCTCCCGTTTTCCAAGCGAGCAGCAATAATCGGGAATGAGCACTACGATGGGAGAATTCACATTTTGCATCAAGCTGTGTTGACAAAGAGCCTGCCAGCTGGAAATCAACGAAAACATGAATAAAAACCATGAGGTTAAAAATCTCCCTGGAAACTTTTGTTGACAGACATGATGTTTTGCCGCTTGGCCCGGGGAAGTATGAACTCCCTGGGAATTTGGGATTCCGAACTGCAGAGAGAGATGGCACTTCAAATGCTCTGGCGGAATAAATCATTCGGTCACACTTCCTGATGCGGCAGCTTTCAAAGAGCTCTCTCAGCACCCCTCTAACCGAGATATCCAATTCTCATGCATTGACATATTTGTGTGCATTCAGGTGCAGTTCATTTGCTAATTAGAGCGCCAACCTGGAGTTGACAGTATTGCACTTTTTGACAGGTCACATTTTATGAGCTACTGCACTGCGGGCGATTAACCGTAGTCTGTCCAAATTATGACCGCTATGGAAATGCTATTACCTAATCAACATTCACATTTCAGTTTCAGACAACATTATAACAAATTACACAATTTCTGTGGTTGGAACGTAGAAATTGTAATTATTTTGTGAACTTTTGGATGGGAAAACTGGACAAACTGCTCTCCACCGTGGACAACCTCTCCCGCCCACTCCACGGGACAACAGACAAGCAGCGGAGCTCATTTTCCAACAGACTCCTCCAGTTCCGTTCCCACAGTAACCGTTATACACGCCATCCGGCTCTACAATACCTCACCTGTCTGTGAAAGATCGTTCACAGCATTATTGCGCTGTACTGTCTGCCCTCCCTTGTGTACAGTGTACATTTACTTGTACTTATGTTTTTACACACCATTTCAAAATATGATTATCTTGTTGTTTTATTACTATATTTTATTCATATTGCACTGCATTTTATTTAAGAGCTTTTTTCTTGCAGTTGAGCGACTGAAACCAAGCAATTTCCCTTGTGGATCAATAAAGTCTGTCTAACTCAAAATCTAAGTCTAAAGATCAGGGGACTCCAAAGTGCGGCCCGCAGCTTTTTCATTCTTTTTCTTCTTAAAAAATTATTATTATTATTATTTTACAAGTCCAAATATTAAGTGAACGGAATTTTACAAAAATAGCGTAATTGACACTGCTAGTATCTTGCCCAAGGACACTTCGACGCGATCACGGGAGGGCAGAGGATCGAACCTTCATGTTGGGAGAGGACCACTACCACCTGAGCCATGAGGCGGCCGAAGTTGACGCATTGCAGAAAAAATATTTTTGAAAAGTTGTAATTTTTGGAAAAATTGATTCTGGAAAAAATTACAAGAAAAAGTCAAAGTCAAAATATTTTGGGAATATAATAATAATAATACTACTACTACTACTAATAATAATAATAATAATAATAATAATAATAATTCCGAGAACAAAACTTACAAGAAGTTAAAATTGTTGGAAAATTAAAAAAAAAAAAAAACAGCAAAAATGGAAAAAAAAAACAGCTGTAATTTTTACAAGAATAAAGTCAAAATATTGAGAAAAAAGTCATATTCTAACAATAAAAAAGGCGTACCATGACAAAACAAAGAATAAAGTGTTCATTTTTTAAAAAATAATTGCTTGCGCAAAAAGTTCCAAGAATAAAGTCAAAATATTGTGCGAATAAAGTCATAATTACGAGTAGAACAGCAGAAGAAATGGGGGTAGAAAACATCTGCACTTTTACAAGAATGAAGTCACAATATTGAGGAAAAAAAGTCGTATTCTAACGAGAAAACGTCTCAATTTTATGAGAAACTCATGAGGAAAAATGCCTTCTTAGTAACAGAGGTGAAATATTAAACAATGTGAAACAAAATTATGTTGTATTTTTTTTAATTAGGTTGGGGAAGTTATAATATGGGAATAAAGTCAAAATATCATGGAAATTAAGTCATAATATTGCAGAAAAAATTACAAAAATTATTTAAGAAGTTGAAATATTAAAATGGCAAAAATGGGAGAAAAAAGACCAGTTGATACTACTAATAGGCCTTTTCACCTATATCACAAAGCTGAGATGCATTTTTTCTTGAAATATATAACTTCTTAGCATATCGACAAGTGTTGCTTTATAAAGCATCAAAGTGGCCTTTACATCCTTTCATTTTTCACTATGTGGCCCTGGGTGGACAAAGTTTGGACGGCCCTGCTATACAGTAGAGACAGTAGTTGGTAAAGCTCGCCCTCTTGTGGTTGGATATGAAACATTGTTTTATTTTTTTTGACAGAAAAGGTGCACTTTAGTAAATACCCTCCAACTAATAAACAGTACGAAGTGTGTATGAGGCATTGCGTTGCTTACGATGACGATACACTTTGGACAGAAAACTAATAGGGATCATGTCGCATAATAAAAATTCTCTTTATATGAGCCATTTATGGACCATTTGGGTTCCTGCGCCTCATCTCCTTGCAAGTCCTGCACCCACGCGGAGAAGCTGGTTGACTCTGAGTCGGTTTGACCTGCATCAGAACCTTGTCTCTCTCCAAAGCCACTTTCATGGTCTGCTGCACAATGGCCTGATATTTTCCGTCCATTTTCCTGATTGCAGGTTCGCATGCACTGCACTGAGCCATCAGTCTCCTCGTCTCCTCCACCAGTCTGCACTTCTCCTGGTCTGCACGTTTGAGCTTCATCCGCTGTTCGTCCCGGGCCCTCTGTGCCCTCAACAGTGTCTCAGCCGAGGCAGAAGCAGACCTCCGGTATTCTTCTCTCTCCCGAAGTGCGTGTTTCAGCTCGTTGCGCAAACGCTGGTTGTGCACGTAAATATCGGGAATCACGTCCACCTGCTTGGGGTCCACCAAGCCCCTGTGTACCACCTCCGTCCACTCCGCTTGAAAACAGTCGAGGGTTGCCGTCATTCCCATTTCACTGAGAAAACTGCGTAAAAAGTCATCCACGGTGACCGGAAGTTCAAAACCGGAAGAAGCGGTTTGAGCTATTTTCTCGCGCTCGTTGATAGTTTGGACTGTGGCCTCCAAATCTTCTTCTCCTTCTGCCAAACTACCATCATCAACATCATCCTCTTCATCCTCCTCATGATCAACAACATCGTCTTGTTCCATACTGACTATGGAGGGAAGAAGACGAAGCACTCGTCCTATACCACAAATTATCAAAATTAAAACGTCAGCTGTCGTCGACGATATTGAAGTCAACAAAAGTTAGTTCTGTTTCCATGGCGATGACTCCGCGCGAGAGTTCAGGCAACGCGTCATTCTGCTCATCACAACAACACGAGACTTCCCCAAATCTCGTTTGGCCGAACCGCCATGGCGGACTATCGAGAGGCGCCCTTGGCCACACGGCCCAAAACACTGGACCCCAATGAGTACTTTAACGTTTCGCCGGAGTACCGACGCGCCGAGGAAGAGCGGGCGGCACTGCGGGCGAATTTGAAGAGGCAATACCAGATGCAGCTCAACAACCCGCACAGAAAAGAGCTCATTGTAAGTGTGGCTAACCGCGAGCTAACAATGTCACCCTTGGAGAAACTTGCGATGCTAACTGCTTGCATGCTAACGTTTAAGCTCGTAAAAATAAGCCGTTCATAACTCTTATGTGTGTCAAAGTGGAACTGGAATATTTTACCTTTGTCATTCTTGTCGAACGAAGATAGCAGGCTCGTAATGGATGCTAACGCTCATGTATTACAGGGACCTTTTAATTACAACCCAACACTCACGCAGGTGTAAATTAGTGTCGAATACAACCTAGCAACTAAACATTCCAATATAATGCTTTGTACGTCTACACCATTACAGCGGACCATAAGAAGTCTATACAGTTGAACCTGTTTGCGTTGGTCCAGCTAATATGTACAACCAGTCGACGTTAACCAACTCAAGTCCTGGTCTGTGGAATCACAGGAGTGCCAAAATTAAAAGGGAATTCGTGTGGAAATACAAAGAGAATCAATAATTAAATTTAAAAAAATTACAAATGTGGAAATACAAAGAGAATCAATAATAAAAAAATATACAAATGTAGTCATTCTTTTTCCATTTTGTCATTGTTTTTTCTGTATTGTTTTTGTTTTTTTTTCAATTTGCCGTTGTTTTTCCTGTTTTGTATTTGTCTTTTCCACTTACGTTTTGTCATTGCATTTAGTAATGACAAAGACAAAAGAATGATTTCTGTATTGTCTTTCTTTTTTTCCCATTTTGGCGTCACTTTTCCTGTTTTGTCTTTTCCATCTGTGTTTTTTCATTTAGTAATGGCAAATGCAAAAGAATGACCCTCTGCCAGGATGATGACTACACGGGCTATGTAATTATGGAAACTCGGGAGCCCGGAAATAATGTCACGGACAGAAAGTAGATGCAAATACACGTTTATCAAAAGTAAACGTGGGAAATTTAAGTAAGATAAGATAAGGCATTTACCTCCAAAATTGCGCCACACAGCTTCATCCACATCTGCATTCATCAACGCAGATATAACCTTTAAAGACTTTATAGACTTTTTTATAAAAACTTTCCATGACATCTTCCACCAACCGAGCAAAAAACAGTTGGAAAAAACAGACAATACAGAAAAAACAATGACAAAATGGAAAAGGAATATGACTCCATTTGTATATCTTTTTATTATTGATTCTCTTTGTATTTCCACATTTGTAATTTTTTTTTTTTTATTGATTCTCTTTGTATTTCCACACGTATTCCCTTTAATTTTGGCACTCCTGTGATTCCATAGGCGTCCACATCCATCGGCGGTGTCAAACTCGTGCCATGTAGGGCACTACAGTAGACACTGCAGGTTTTCTTTCGAGCCGTCACGAAAGCAGGTGGTTTTAATGATCAATTTGAGGGAAGGAGTTCATCAATCAAATCGCCTGATGGGGAAACTGCAGTGTTCCGATCCTCTATTGACACGTCAAGTGCCGTTTACGTTTAATAGCGTGTAACGTTTTGCCAAAGTACAGGTTTTAGATGCAGCAAAATGAAGCTGTGGTGGTGGGCTACATGCAGTTTATTTTTTAATGCCAAATAAATGGTCTTCCATAAGTGTAGCGCTTTTCCACCTCCCAGGCACTCAAAGCTCGTTGACACTGCATCGCTGTCTAAGGCTGGACACACTACATGTTTGTTAAACAACTTAGTCACACATCTACTGTTTTGAATTATAATGACAACAAGAGAGCAAGATTGTTAAGTGACACTTGAAAAAGTAGGTTGGCGTGAACGTCATAGCCACTTGTAGCTCGCCCGTGAGAGGCAGTTCAAAATGGGTTAAAGGCGCCAGAAAGTGGAAAGAGATGGAAACGTGAGGGATCACACACGCTGGCATAGATAAGTGTTGCATGTGACAAGCTGTCGTCAATTGACATGTATGTATGTATGTATGTTTTAGGGACTATTTTTTTCATTTGCACGATAAGTGAATGTCAATACACAACACGCGAGTGCCGCGACATGAGCAAGTAATTGATTTATTGATTATCATGACAGGCCTAACTTGCATTTTATTTAGTTGGGACAGTGCAAATAAATGAACAGTTTAAATGAACAGTGTACAGGTTGTCAATGAGCCAGATTCTAGCATATTTGCTCTTTTTCATCTGTAGTCCCAATGCAATCCTGTAAAGGCTGTACATCCCGTAAAGACTACTTTAAACACTTCATTTTTTTAATTTTTTTTTTTTTTTTACAGGAAGATCCTGCCCTGACACGCTGGGTGTACGCCCGCTTCAACCCTTACAACCACTTCAGACCCACCTCAAAGATGTCTCTGATAGGCACCATGTTTGGCATTGTTCCTCTCTTTGTCCTCTACTACGTCTTCAAGACAGACAGGGTATGTGCACACTCGTGGCTTAGACTGTTAACAGGGATGGGAAGCTCTGCCTGATACATGCATCTCCATTCACTAGCAACGATACGATGCATCTTCATCAATTGGCGATTCCATTAGATACGATTTAACTCCTGATCACGATGCATCGTGATTCGATTATGCGTAGCTTCAAAATGTATTTGATATCATTTGCTTTGCACTGATCAAAAATGAAAGTTTAAAGTTTACTTGACAAAAATATTTTACTAATTATTAAGATATGATACAATCATCCCTTGTTCATCGCGGTTCCAGACCCGACCGCAGTAAGTGAATTCCTTCAAAGTAGGATTCAGTAAATAGAATATTTTCATACTCATGGCATAGAAAATGTGTTTGCAATCTTGTCAATATGGTTTTATAGTCACCTTTACATTTTTATTACCCAAAATAGTAGACATAATCAGAGGAAATAAGACATTAGACATAAATAAGACAACATAGACTCACATCAGCAGTTCCCTGTTTTTTTCGTACTTCCTGCGGTGGCTATTGTCTCATCAATGTATTGTAATGGAAATGCGACATCGATATGCTTGTGTCGAAATATGAGGATTTGTCAACTGTAATGCAGGTAGAACCTCATCACCTGTTGGTTGTTTATTTACAGGACAGGAGAGAGCAGCGTATTCGAGATGGAACTCTGGAACGCAAGTTCAGGTTGTCGTCGTGAGCTCCAAGACGACCTGTGTGTGTTCTCTCGTGTCGGTGCGTGTAATTAACAAAATAAACCTATGCTGTCAAATTCATTGTGGCGGTATATGCTCAGAAAAATAGGTGGGAATCACAAAATGTTTAATTGTGTACACATTATGAACAGTAATGTCTAATGCATTCAAGAAACACGACAACTCACTGCGAACGTTCTTGAGGTGTTAAAGGGATGTGCAACTACTCGTAACCTTTTCCTGCCAGCTCCAAGTGGCAATTATGGGCTAAAACTCAAGCCTGTATCATTATGTTGATTTTAGCACATTTGATAGAAATTGCAGAATGCATGTTGCGTGACGCATAGGTTTAAAGGGGGCAACACATTTGTGACTTTTCTTATAGCTACTACAGTGGCTTTCTTCTAGTGTTTGCTGGGCTTCCAGTTGGGATCAAAGTGGCTGCGTAGATGCTCCCAGCACTGGTAGTAGCTCTTGTCAAGCTTCTGGCACGTCTCCAGACCCCACTTGGTCACAGCCATACTGAAAGAGGACTCAAACATGAACGCCTGAGGGGAGAAAGAGGATTTAAAGTCAAAGGTGATGCTTCACAGTACAGATTCCTACTCTTTGTTCCAAGAGCCCTAGAAACCCTAAGATATGCCTTTCAGCTATTAAATGCATTTTATATTCAGTTCTATACTTTAAGAACAAAGTACAGGCACTTGTTAGACAGCGCCCTCTGTTGGATTCAGTCTTCCCCCGCCATGAAACCACTTTCTATTTGAAGTTACCATAAAAACAACTGAAAGCAGAGAAAATGTGCGAGTAGGTGGGGACCTACTGTACTTTAAAATTTTTACCATCGTTCCTTCAGCCACCCTCTCAGGTTTGAGCTGAGCAGTGCTGTTCTTCTCGAAACAGTCAGCATCAGGGCCGTGTGGGGTCATCATGCTGTGGAGACTGCCCCCTCCCGGCTGGAAACCCTCTTCTTTAGCTTCATAGTGGCCCTTAATAAGGCCCATGAATTCACTCATGCAGTTGCCTGGACACACAGACAGGGGGAGCTATAACACAAAATTACAGCGCAGACCTTGCTACCAGAGGGTGTAACAACAATGAAGTCCACTAGGTGTCAGTGCTATCACCCAATGATCATTACTGGCTTATTTAAATACATGAATACACACGTGGAAATAACGTTTTTGCACACATTGTCAAGCAAGCGCAGCCTTACGGTGATAATATGGTGGCCGGAAGGTGTGGTCAGCCACGCCCCACCGCGGGGGGAAGATGACAAAGTCAGCAATGGCCACGCCTGGTCTTGTGGATTTGGCCGTCAGCACGGTAAAGATGGAGGGATCCTACACAAAACGGGATGTGAGAGGGCGTTCAAGCGTTGTTGCTTTTTTTGTGCTAGTGGAGCAAAGGTGACTCACGGCGTGGTCAAAGGCCACACAGTTGATGACCATGAAGTTGTTAAGATTGTATTTGTATGGCGTGTAGTTGCCATGCCATGCCACCACATTGAAGGGGGAGAAGTCCTAACAAAACAGATAAGACAATCTGAGCAAAAGCAACAACACAAAAGACTTTAAATTGAACTTTTCACAAGAGGAGGAACAATGAATGATGTCTTTGTACTCTTAAATTCCCACACCGAGCGCTGCTTGGCATAAAGGGGAAAATGGTCATAATGAAAAAGTTTTGTGAAATAAGCCTTCTTCCACCCCACCACCCCACCCCCTGTTCTTTGTGAGACAACGTTGCAGGTATTGCTCGGTAATTTGCTTCCAAATCAAACTTTCACAAACTTTTAAGCATTTGCGGCAGTGTAGTTATGGGAGAGGGGCGGGGGGTAACAGCAGAGTGCAGAGATATTTCTTTATCTTGATTGTTAAAAAAACACAGCAATTTTATAGCGCTTCTGTTCTGATAATGTCACCGCAAAAAAAAATAATACAGCAGCAGCTCTAAAATCGATATAGTTCATTACAACTGGAGCCGTCTTCTGACTGACCTCGGTGCTCGCCTCACACGTGTCATCACGTATGCTGTCTCACACACACACAAAAGAAAGGCTCATACATGCAAAGTGCATATATTACATCATGTTTCTACAATTACTAAGTTTTTATATGCATGCCATCGTTGTGTTTTTGCAGGCATATAAATGAAATATTTAATTTTGTTGCCTTATTTAGCATACTTTGTAGTTTCTTCATCATTTCAATGGCTCATTCAATCAGTTACGGTTCAGCCGAGGCCGTTTTGCTGAGATTGACTTCTATCAAAGTGCAACTTTTGAATGCAAGGATGTAAGTGAAAAGAGACATTTTGTAGCCTTATGTATTCGGTGCATCAAACATAAATCATCGCTGTTTTGTGGTTGAATAAGGTCTATTAGCACATGTTGACCACAGCCACACAAGTACTGTGCAGAACAAGGAACTCTCCAAATGCTAACGTGTGAGTCTTTAGTACGTTTTATTTTCTCATGATGTCTACCATATTGAGTCACAGGAGTGTAAAGGGTGTTATTTCATGTCTAGAGGGCTCTAATAATGTCAAAAAAAACATATTTTGAAGGTTGTAAACAGGTTTTCTACCCTAGAATTATTTATAAATAAGGAATTCTACTTAGCGGAAATTCACTTATCAGTGAACCGTGATAAGCAGGGGATTGCTGCACGTCTAAAAACATTATTTCCAAATATATTTTGTTCAAATATATTGGCATAGTTTGACTTGAAATGTATAAAAGTACAATTTCGATTGCAGGGATGTAAGTGAAATGTCCAATTTTCTAACTTTATGTATTGTGTGCATCATTTGACTTTACTCCTCAGTTGTTTCACACTGTGGCCACTTGTGACCGTGTCGAAAAACTTCAAAATACACGTGTTTAGTTTGACTTCAAATATATCAAACTGCCATTTTGAATGCAAGGATATTTCTGATGTCTAGCACTTATTTTAGGCCTCTTTTTTTTTTTTTTTTTGCTAAAATGCATTCTTTAGTTTGACTTAAAATATAGAAAAGTGGGTCGCAACTTATTGACCGTCAACTAAACACACACACACCAAATGATCTTTGGTGAACATGGTACAGGATAATCCCTGGACATTCACGTGTAGCGCCTCTCCTCGCTTCGATTAGAAGAGTTGTACACACACACAGTACACAAAAAACAAACATATTGGCCCAGTCAAGCAAATAATAAGTTAATTTGAGCAATTTTGTTGCACGGCAGGGGGAACAAAACAGCAGGACAAGATGGGAGAACGCTCCCCCTCACCTCCCATCTTATTTTTCTTGCCCCCTGCTCCCCCTCCCCTCCTCTATAGGCTAGTGGAAGGATGGACGTCAGGAAAGAGAGACCTTTCACCTTTTTTTTATCGCAAGAGGCTCGAAAATGTTCCCGGCCTTGCATGGTTTCCACGGTTACAGCCCCTTATTGTCTTACATTACACGTCTAGACAATTATCTGCACAATAGGAAGAAGGTGGGATCGTTCTTCGAGTGAAATATGTTGAAATAAACGCTTTGTTTGTCGACGTATCACCAGACACAAAACCCCTGACCGCCTTAACTAATTACGAGCGATTAAGACGCATAATCGAGGTGGAAGCATTTGGATATGGAACATGTGCCAGGGATGGTAAATGAATCAGCGGGAGCATCTAATGCATGACACGCTTCCCTTGGTGAGCGTCCAAGCTGTTAGTCATTGTCGCGCTTCACTGGGTGTTTCCTGAGCCGCATGCAAACCTTTAATGAGCTAATAGGCCACATAGGTGACACTTTGAGGAGACACACACACACACACACACACCTGTTGGCAAGCGAAGAGCCTTCCCTGGTACTTATTGATGACGGTGTAACCGGCGGACACCTCACGGTCCTCGTACCACGCCACGGGGCACAGGAAGTCTCTCGGGTTGGCCAGACCGTTGGCTCCTGTGGAAGACATGCAGGTAAAGTATACCTGTGGTCAAGCGTGGGGGGGTTTCAGCATTTCTGATTGTGCGTGTAGGGTTATCAAGCAACAAGAGAAGATGAGTGATTTCGTAATTTGGATCCCTTGCAGTTTTTACCAAGGAGATTATACAACAGGAGAGCTGACTCGGCATCCACTTCCATATTACGCCCTGGGGGGGTTTGGCCGCCATTATGGGGGCAGAATCCAGACAAACTGCATTGAAAATATGCCCTCGGCACACTTCTCAGCCATTAATTGCTCTAGTCGACGTTTCAAAAGGCCGGATACGTCATTTTTCCAAGTTCCCCAAAAACAAAGACAGGTATGTGTAGATTTATGACACTGTTTGTTGTAAATAAACAACACTGAACAAGACGTAAGTGTATATTGTGTGGGACTCCCACACAATAAATCTTTAAGCTAATTGCTTTCTCTGGGTGATTAGTTGAATTAATGGCAAGTTGGTGACTTGTATGACAGGAATATACTGTATGTGCCCCACTGAAACTGCTGTCACCCACCTATGGGTCCCAGGTCAGGTAGCTCAAAATGTGCTCCATACACCTCCAGGACGTAACCCCTCGTTTCTCCAAAGACGTCTACGCTGAAGCGCATCCCTTGCTGGTGTAAACGCAGTGACAGTGGAGATCGGTGAGATATGGACAAAAGAATTGCGACACAACATGGACTCCAAAACATACCTGAAGGACACATATTTCATTGGGCTCCACCATCATCTTGCCGAACTCTGTGGTGATCAGGAGCTCCCCCTGCTGAGGGACTGCAGAGACAAAAGATCATTTCATGTGCTGATTGATGCTTTTTTCCCCCGCTTACCGATCAAGAAGTCTCCATCGGAGTTGTTGAAGCATCTGGAACGCAGGAGGAAAATAATGCTGACTTGTGTGAGGTATGAATGAAACTAAATGTTTGGGATTGTGTTTGCTTTATGACAGCGGTTCTCACTTGTTCAGCATGGGGGTGTTGCACGTGTACACGTGGATGCCGATGCCGTTGCGGGATTTCGCATCCCCGGCTCCGCAGAGGGTGTGCAGACCCTGCGGGACGCACACAACAATCCCACTGAAGCCCTTCCACTTTGAATCTCAGTGAAACGTGCAACGCAACCCACCGCCACAAAGTCCACTCTCTTCTCCGTAGATTTGGGGATGGAGAATGGCCGCCATCGCAGCTGTGAAAGGAAAACAACGGAATTAGGAGCCAATCGCAGGTCAAAGCTTTTCTTATAGCTCCCAGGCTCCCCCTGCTGGTGTTATGTGTCATTTCCTTGAAAGCCACTGTACTGTAAGTACTGTAGATGAGTATTCATCCTACTGTACATATCTTTTATTCCTGTCTGATGTTGGCAGCCTTCCGTTTAAATGGCTTCAATTTAAGCTTCACTTTGTGTCCACTCACGACGGCCATGGTTTAAGTCTGCTTATTCATTTCGTACCAAATTGAAGGGGAAAGTCTAACAGTCACGATAAAGCATTATCCCAAGTACAAAAATACATAGAACCAACGATAAAGCCTCATTTTGGGGGGAATCCCCACTCACAGGGGCAGGACTTCACCGCTGGGCCGTGCGGGGATTAGAACACCAACATAAATGAAATCATCAATCATCAAACGTACTTATCTGTTCAACTTCAGGCACTTCCTGCTGCGTTCCTCTCGTGCCGTGAGGCGTTCGGGCACACTTGTAATTATGAGTGTTAGGTGCCAAGTGTTTTTCATTTTTATTCAAGTACCCCACTTTGGGAACCTGGGATATACGTGAATAAATACAAATACAATAAAATAGTCATATTTGAACGTAAACAAGTGCAACAATGGGTTCATCTAAAGGAGTCCGAAAAGTACCATCCATCCGAAGACATTTCCTTTTCAGTGGGGAAAAAAACATTAAAAAAATAAAATTATTTAAATAATTTATGGAACCACGAAAATGTGGCTTATAATTGATCCACTTCCACTGTGGATATAAGAAAAAAGAAAATAAATCAATTACGTTGTGACGTCTCCAATCTGATAACATTTTTTGGAAGTGGGGCGGGGGGTGATGTATATAGTAGAAATCTTGTTGCCTGACGTTTACGCTCTGCAACTGCCTTAAAATGGACGGGCGGATAACGTAGATTACACGTGCCTAACATGCGTGACTGCCCAAAAAAAGTAAAATAGCAAAAACAGGGCGTAGCTGAGGCCTGCATGGATGCTGTGCTCTTCTTCTCGAAGGCGGTAAAACTAGTCGAGGCTAAATGAGCAGCACCTCTGCTGGTGGCAGCCAAGTAGTGCACACCATTGGGAGGCCAGACTGTTTCTTAGTTTCATTGGCAGAGTTTTGAATCTGCAACACGCACCCCTACAAGGCACCATTGTGTGTGTTAGTGTTTCCATGCTACCTGGTTGGGGTCAGGCTCCACCTCATTCCAGTTCTCCGTCAGGTTCCCACAAGGCGCAGCACTAAAAGGTTTATGCTTGACCGACGGGAGGATGCGATACAACCAGCTGGAGACAAGCCAAAGAGTTTAAACATATTCACCGACACTCGCTGGAACATCAAGACGCATCAAGACCTTCTCTTATTGGCCGGCCGCGGGCAGGTGAAGGCGGAGCCAGAGAGCTGCTCGGCGTAGAGTCCGTACGGGCACGCCTGAGGATTATTCTGTCGGGACACAGTGTGCTGCATTCAGGCGTCACCTTGAAAACGGGTCGAGTGAATTCTTCAGTACCTGCCCTTCAGGTAGAGAACCGGGGCAGCGGGGGTCTTCGGAGGAGAATTCATTCCCAAAACCACACATGTACTGCAAAGAAATAAAAGTGAGACAGACACACAACACGCGGCGTCATTGTAATGCACAACCAGTGTGTTCACGCTGGTTATAATTAAATTTCAAGGCTCGTCATTACGTCTGTTTTCTTAATTGTCGTCACATTGATTCACATCAGCGTTGCAATAAAGCAGCTCAGTCATCCACTGTTGTTATTTGCCGTTGCAAGACTAATTACACCTGCGTACTTTGTTTTTTTAATCAGTATTTCAATGCAGATTGCTACTGCTGCACTTGATGACACCATCACTAGTGACCAGTGTAGAATACTACACATCACATCCGTCTTCTCAATGCCTTATTTTCCTTCATTTATCCATTTTATATGCGTGAAAATGCTTCATTTAGGCAACAAATATGTCAAATCTGTATTTTTTTTCCCCAACTGAAAAGTTTATTCATTGAAATATTTGTGAAAAATCAAGATGGAGTGATGCTGCGAAATTGCAAGCGTGAAGTGGCGAGGGATTACTGTGTTGGAAAGATGCTGAGTCATTGTTCGTGTGCATACTTGGGTGCAGATGTCTTCCATATGTGTGCATGCGTGCAAGTAGAAACTTTTTTTTTAATTTTTTAAATAAAATCACATGAAATGAAAGCAGCTACTCTGCAAATATTGATATCCAGGATCACACTCACGATACCACTTATGCTACAAGTTGCATTATTTTCCTTTCAAGGGTTCACGTCCTGAGCTCACATCTGGGCAGCTGCCGAATGCTGCATCCTGATTGGCTCAGGAGCAACACCACCCATCTGTCAGTCTGCTTCTGTTATTCACATAACCTGACGCATTTGTGGCACAAACATGAGAACAAATCCTCAGCGAAGGCGTGCATTTCCTAATGGCCAGCGCGCTACACGCGTACTTTGCTATTTAAAGAGCACACGGCCATTTTGAATGCAAGTGAATGCAAGCGACAGCCGCCTTACCTTGAGTTCAGCCATTCTTCCTCCGCAGCTGGGAAAGTTGGAAAAAAGTTAGAAATTAACAGCAATAACAGTTTCACTCCCGAAGCCAACGTCGCCGCACACTTCTTACTTCTTACCCGTGAGTGAGTGGACGAGGTGGGCTGGATGTTCCTCAATATGGCTTCCATTAGGCCCCCGGTGGGCGGGCTGGCTGGAGGGATGTGTGACGCAACGCAGCGCAGCGCACAGGACGGGTCAGAGGTGTGCAAACAAAGACGGCAGGACAAACAACAAGCGTGTTTGTCATCATGTCCTGCAAAATCATCCAAAAAATAATCTGACATTGTAAATCATTGTAAATCATCAAGCCCCTACTTGTGCTACTGAATTTAGCTTGGACGTTGAAATAGAACAACGGAGACCAGCAATGCCTGTAGCATAAAGTTAGGACTTTCATTCTCGTACTTTTACCAGTTTCATAGCCGTCTTACGTGACCTGTGGCCTTGGTCAAAGGTCACTTTTTTTCCCGTAAATGTAAGACTTTTTCTCGTACATTTACGACCGTTATTCATGTACATTTGCAACTTTCATTCTCAGAAATGTACAACTTTTTTTCCCATAAATTTACGCCTTTTTTGTCGGAAATTTCCGACTTATTGTCATGAATTTACAACTTTTTTTCTCGTAAATATACGCCTTTTTTGTCGGAAATTTCCGACTTATTCTCGTAAATATACAGCATTTATTCTCGTACATTCACGACTTTTTTTACGACCTGAGACAGCGATGAAAACGGGGGACTTATGTGACCTTTGGCCTTGGTCAAAGGTAATATTAAAAATGTTTTTTCTCGTAAATTTACAACTTTTTTTCCCCCACGTAAATGTACTCCTTTTTTTGTCCTAAATTTACGACTTTTATCCTCGTACATGTACGACCTTTTCCTCGTTGTACGACTAATTGTACGACTTATATTCTCATAAATTCACGTCTTTCTTGGAAATGTGCGATTTTAATTCTCGTACATGTACGACCTTTTCCACGTAAATGTACGACTTATATTCTTGTAAATTTACGACTTTTAACCACGAAATCTCAGATTTTTTTTTTCCCCGATGTGGCCCTAAAAGTCCGTCGTGAAATAGGATGTAGTTTAACTTGAAATTTCCGAGTGAATCCTAACATTTTTTAAATAATATGCAGCATTCTTATGATATTGCTAGTCATTTAGTAGCCTCGGCGACTTTAAAAAGTCGATACAACGTTAAAAACAGAAAAGCAACCAAGAAATACTGTGTAGTTAGTACATGAACACTAAAGCGAACACTTCCCTCACTCACGGTGCAACAAAAACAGCCCAAGACAGGCATGAGGATCACACAGTGCGACTGCTCCACACGGACCATGCGGCAATCGAAATAAACGCTTACACGCTAATAAACATGCAAAACAATGCTATTTTACCCTCCTTCATAACCGCAAGGCATGCTGGGTAACTCAGGAAAAAAAAGGGGTGGCCTTATTTGGGTCAAATGTTTTTTTTATTTAGCATTTTATTGCATTTTATTCAGATGCGGAAAGAGCAGCAGGTTGATTTCCTATTTTTATTCGTGAACATGTAGATGTTGTTGAAGAGGTGCGCTCTTTTGTCACGTTAGCAGCTAATCATCAACATGTACTGGACTGCAGTTCGATCGTGACGCTGTGACGAACAACAAGGGCGTGAAAACGTGAGCCATAAAGGAATACATTCCATTTCTTTTTTCACTTTTCAAAGAGGCTACCCCCAGGCGTTCGTATCAAACTAAATCAATTTCGGCTTTTCCGCATTCACGCCTGGCTTGTCTATTCCTTTTCTTTTGCCAGTGTTGTCAGGGAAGGGTAAATGAAGGCAATTCTCCTAGCGAGGCGCAAATAAACTCGCCGTGGCAGAAGTAAGCCTTCCTCCGGCGAGGCGTGCAGTCGGGCCCGGGCCTCCCCGCTGGCAGGCAGTCAAGGCGCCGCGCCGAAGACGAGAAAGCCCAAATGGCAGCAAAATATCACATCGCCGTTTCCCGGAAATTGATCTGCTGCTTGCATGGAGAAAGAAAATGGGCCATTTTAATTTCATTCCCGGGTGTCATGATAGAATTCTAGAGTATTTGGGTCCGACGGGGACGCTGCCTGTGTGCTTTCAAGGCAAAGTGTTGACAGCTAGACCAGGATCTATGCATGCATAAGTGGCCTATAAACACTTTGTTATTAGATGCCTGCTGCACTCAGTGCCTCCACCGTAAACGGTACACCTCCTTGGCGCCGTCCGCCAATATGCATAAACAAGCAATCACATGCACACGTGCACGCGCTTTCACTTGGACTCCACTCGCCAACATCCACAACTGCGCAAAACTCTCTAGCTTTGTTCCTTTGTACCCTTTTTAAGCTGTAGAGATGCATTTTGTACACTCACATTCAAAAGACGGCGCGGGTTCGATTCCCGGCCATTGGAGATGTCCAGCGTCTCCAGCACGCACAAACGGGAGGGTTGTGTCAGGAATAAAAACTGTACGCCAAATCTTGCTGTGGCGACCGCTAACAGGAACAGAAAAATAGAAATATTTTTGTTTAAATTGACTAACTTTAAATATTAGAATAAATATAATATTGTGTGTGATATTCTATATCGTATTATTCTTGATCCTATCTCTTTTTAAACTACTTAGTGCTGTCTTGCTAGCATGCTAGCTGTTAGCATGTTAACTGTTTTACTCGTGTCAAATCGGCATTTTATCTACAGTATTTTGCTGATGTCTAAGTACAAATCCATACATGGCATGATGTAGGGACTCTATAAAGAACTGCCTTGACACTTTCAGGACTTTGTGCTATCTTGCTAGGTGCCAGCATCCTAACTGTGAAAAAGATAGCATTTTTGCTATTCTACACATGTCTAAATGCAAATTCATACATGTCTTTATGTGCGAACACTGTAGAACTGTGCTGGCATTTTCTGCACTTAGTGCTATCTTGCAAGGTGCTAGCAGACTAACTGTTAGCATTTTAGCGATTTTACTCATGTTGAAATGTAAATACATATACTGTATGTCATGATGTGGGGACACTGTAGAACAGCATTGGCACATTCGGTACTTAGTGCTATCTTGCTAGGTGCTAGCATGCTAACTGTTAGCATGTTAATTGTTAGCATTTTTGCTATTTTACGCGTGTCCAAATGCAAATGGACACATGGCATGGTGTAGGAACACTGCGGAACTGCCGTGGCACTTTCAGTACTCAGTGCTACCTTGCCAGGTGCTAGAATGCAAACTGTTAGCATGTTTGCTATTTTACTCATGCCAAATGTAAGTACATAAATATCACGATGTAGGGACACTGTAAAACTGGCTTGACACTTATGTTGTTAGGTGTTAACATGCCAACTGTTAGCATGTTAGCATATTTGCTATTTTAATTGTGTCAAAACGCAAATCTATAAATGTCATGACATAGGAACACTATAAAACTGCCATAGTACTTCCGCTACTTAGCATGCTAACTGTTAGCATGATAGCATTTTAGCTGTTTTACTCATGTCAAAATGCTAATTTATACATTGCATGATGTAGGTACACTATAAAAATGCTAATAACAGATGGCATTTTTCTCAGTATGTTTGGTATTCATGGTATTTGGGTTGGTACAGTAGTACTGACAGTGTAGTTCTTGGGCCAGGTGGGATGTGGATGGCAAATTCAGTGAGCAAATTGGTAAATTGAAAAACACTGAATCAAAGTTCGACACTAACTGGCGAGTATCGGCCTCATCCAGTATCTCCACTGTGGAGGAACAGCGTGGATATTGTAATTGTAGCCGGGTTACACGCTAAATGTTAAATTAGCCCTGACATGAGACATCCACTGCTTGCCTCACGGGCCCAAATTTGACAGCTCCATTTAACACTGATTAGATTTGCAAGGACGCGTAGTGTGCGTGTCACACGGCCCACTCTGGGAGCTTCTCCTGAATCCTATCCGTAGCCTGATGTTATGCAAATGGACTAATACGAAGGTAAAACACCGTGGCGCTCTCCTGGTTCAAAGCCTCGCTTTTCCACGACGATTGCTCTAACGAGGAGGGCGCCATTTGGGGGTCATTAAACGATGGCCTCCGCTCACAACCCCCCCACGCCATTAAAAGGGCTCACACCCACACGGAGACGCGCAGCGGAGAAGCCTTTTAGTGCCAGCTCCCAGTTCCTTACACATCACAGTGTCACAGAATAGAAAATTACACTCTCCTCCCACAGAGAAAATTGCTTTGGAATTGCTTGGTTATAAAAATGTGCCTTAAAGAGAGAGAGGAGTTCTTACAATAAAAAAAAAGAGAGAGACACACACACACACACACACACACACAGAGAAAACACAATTACCGAAGCACTCTAAGAGCCATCTTTACAAGTTAATCCAAGGATTGAACAATTATTGATGTTGGGTATTTTCGGTGTCTTCTTATAAACTGTATTTTCTTTCCATTGTCCCGCCTTTACGTTGAAAACATGCAAACAATACGTGAATCATCTCCGACGCAGCCACAACACTTGGCAACATTTTTTCAGCTCAACGCTGCAAAAGCGGGACGATTTGGACTTTTCCCGGAGAAACGCACCTCAAAAGACAACTTCAACCCCCTTCGAGTGTGCCGTCCCGCGAGACGTCATCAGGAACGTAAAGGATGACCTCAAACAAAACAAAAACAATGATACAAACATAATCTTGTGCTTTTATTCCCAAGGGGTTCCGTGCTAACGCTCTGTCAACGCCATTCCTTTGACCGACTCCAGTTCTTATGAGTCACTCAAGTGAATCGGGTACTCTGGGAAAAGTTCTGCACGTTTGTCATGGATCGTCTTATATTGGGCTTAATGCATAATTCACTTCTATTCATCCATTTCATTGGGGGAAAACTAAAATGACCAAAATTTGGACACCAACCAGCGTCACAAATTTAATTAGGAGGACCCACTGGAGTAAAATACTGATTCTGCATTTTGTCATGGGTCGTCTTATATTGGGTAAATGCGGTAATTTACTTATTTTCATCAATTTCAATGAGGAGAACATTTTAATTTGAACTATTTGGACATCTACCATCGTCACAAGTCGGATTGTGTTTGACTTTGGAGGATCCGTTGTCCTATGACACTGATTTGGCATTTTCGCTATGAGGTGTCTTATATACAGGATCATCTCATATTAGTCATTTTCTATGAGGAAACATTTTTTTAAGTGTGAAATACCAATTCTGCATTTTGTCATGGGTCGTCTTATATTGGGCTCAATGCATAATTCACTTCTATTCATCCATTTCATTGGGGGAAAACTAAAATGACCAAAATTTGGACACCAACGAGCGTCACAAATTAGATTTGGAGGACCCACTGGAGTAAAAGACTGATTCTACATTTTGTCATGGGTCGTCTTATATTAAAATTAACAAAATTAACATCATTAAAATTTGGATGTCAACCAGGTCACAATTTGGATTATGTTTAACTTGAGAGGATCCATTTGAGTAAAATACCGATTTGGCGTTTTTGTCACGAGTTGTCTTATATTCAGGGTTGTCTTATATTCCGGTCAATCTCTTGTATTAATCAGGTTTTGGGGAAAAATTTAACTATTTTGATGTCAACCACAGTCACAAATTGCATTAGGTTTGACTTTGAAGGTGGCGCTGTCGTAAAATACCACAACATTTTAGTCATGGGTCGTCTTACATTGGGATCAGTGCTTTATTTCGCTTGTATTGAATGGGGAACATTTAAAAAGTCAAGTATTTGGACATCAACTCGCATCCAAAATTGGATTTACGTTCAACTGTGGAAGACCCACTGGAGTCAAATACTAATTTGGCCTTTTTGTCATGGGTCGTCTTATATTCAGGGTCGTCTTATATTGCGGTCAACGCATGATTTCACCTGAATGAACGCATTTCATTGAGGGAAATCTCACATGAGAACCACTTGGATGTCAACCACCAGCACAAATTGGATTGCGTTTGACTTGAGAGGATTTTCTGCATTCTTGTTTTGTTTAGATTTAGAAATCGCGACCATTCATCCTTTTGTGCCTCACGTGAACGAGGTCCTCTCGTCCAAGTGTGTGCTGGACGGGTGCGACGGATGTTCCGCCAATCAGGGGGAGTCTTACCTCTGTTCGGGTGCCGTCCTGTCATCAGGTCGCAGGCAGCTCCAGCATTGTGGGGGTGTTGCTCAGCAGCTCCCTCAGCCTCTCAAGCCAATTTGGAGTCGGCGCCTCTTCGCTCCCGGCCTGCAAGTCTGAGGATCCCCAGCGGGAGGCAGCACAGCCCCGCCATCTATATTGGATTGCGGTCTTTCCCATCGACAGGCGCCGCACGCCCCGCAGAGAGGAAATCTCAGCTGCAGTGGCCTAAAACAATGTGTTGTTATGGTACGTGCACACGCTACACACACGCTACACACACGCTACACACACGCTACACACACACAGTCAATCATGA